>NC_081414.1:406637281-407007906 GCF_030272615.1 Cryptomeria japonica | reverse complement strand
TGGATGAAAGGCACCTCAAGGCCTTAAATCACCTCTGGGTATATCAGAACCATCTGTGGTTAAGCTACAACAAGAAGGTTTGAACCTGAGAGTTTGACATCGGTGATCTTGTGCTCATGGAAAATCAGAGAAATCTATAGGATGGTGAAAAGAAAGGGAAGTTTGAGCCTAATTGGCTCAGACCCTATGTGATCACTACAAAATATCTATCGGGTGCTTATCAGTTGGCTACTCTCGAAGGTGAACCCTTGGATGAGCCTATGAACATCATGCACCTGAAGAGGTTTCATGCCTAGTTCTCAGAGATCACAAAGTGTTTCAAAAATAAAAAAATTTAAAAAAATGGAAAAAAGTAAAGAAAAATCAATTCATCCATCAGTGAAAATCACTCTGTGTCGCTATGGGAAAGTACCTTGGTGAAAACCTGGTTTGAGGCGCCAGGGTAAATAATCTAGATCCATCGTCTATTTTGATAGGCTCAAATTTTTCCCACACCCCCTCGCCCAGTGGTTTCGCAATTCTGATAAGTGTTCGCGACCAAATTTCACTTCATGGCATATCCTTCCCCCACCAACCTGCATGGCATTCATATTCCATAAATCGAATAATATGACATGCATTTCACAACCCCTCATCCATGGAGACAATCAATTGAAATGTGCAAAATTAATTGACATGACTCAAACCTCCCAATATTCCCCTTGCTTTGCTTGCAGCCGGTTGTCTCCTTCATTCTATAGAAAAGGCCATCTTGTGCCCCTCTATCCCCCTCGCTTGCCTGACCTCATTATTTCTTCAATCCACACCATTGCATAAACCTTCCCCTCCCACTCCTGGAACGTCTAATCTCTTAATGAATCTGCATAATGGTGACACCCCTCCCCTTGGCCCATAATCTACGTCACTGCATAAACCTCCCAACCTGTCACCATTTACATATCAAGGTTATTTGTATCTTCATTGTTCCATTTCCCTGAGATGGTGAATCTTTGTCCCAACTATGAATAAAGAATCCCCCTAGCACACTGAGCTTTCATTTCACTATCGTGAGCTTTTTACCCATCACATTGAGCTTCTATTCCAATACACTAAGCTTAACCCTGATTTATGAGCTTGAGATTCTTCTTGGCTTGCACATCATCCAAATATTCATCCACTTGAGCCTAATCAAGTCTTTGCAATCAAGTGCTACATCCGCATTCACATTTCCATGTCACCTGCTCTATTGCCTATTCAGTATCATCAGTTACTCCTGCCATCGGGATGCATCCTTCCCCTATTCAACAACTTATCAACAATCCTAAGTCATACTCTTGGGAAGAGATGTCAGTTGGCCTTGTGCATTTTGTTTACATGATTTGGTTTATTTGCTTTGATTTGCATCATTTTGTCCTACAACTACTCCTACCTACGGCTGCCAGGATCATTTTATATCCTAGTATATTTTGGATGGGTGTATACTGGGGCATGTCTTTGTGGTATGACATGTTTGATGGTTTCTCTTTCATGAACCTACAACCCTGTATCTACAACTATATGGTTTTTACATGGTTGTGTGCAAGGGATACCTATTGTCTAAGAGTCAGTCCATGCCTTGGGTTTTTCATAACCTCATGGTTCCTATAATTAGTGGTGTAGACTATCCTTGGCAATATCAAAACTAGGTTTTGTCTCCACATTTTGCACAACAAATCCCTCTATCTCAATCTCATCATTTGCATTCCATCCATTATCAATTTGTTCATCTTTTTTCCTTTCTTCTACCCAGTCCTATGTTGTATTATGATTGGCACATTCCAAAAAATCAATTCATTACCATGTAGTCTCATCAATAGGTACATTATTGATTATTCATGTTAGTTGCATAATCATTTTTTGTTCATAATCATAATCATTAAATGCATAGTTCATTTTATTGCATTACCCATTTAGTTGCATTTAGTTACATTGTTCATTAATTGCATTTGCGACATGCAAGTTGGTACATACAGTCTTGATCATCTATCGAAATGTATCTATCATGCATGTTTGCAACTACACATTTTAGGTTCATAATAAATTCTGATGTAAGGTTAATTAAATCCCCTTCAAACAACAACGTCTCATTTTAGCAATACAATCATTAATAATCACACTATTCAATATAAAACATTTAAAAGTAATCTCATCGCATTGCATCTTCAGGTCATTTTAGGTCCATTAAATTTTTATTCAAACATTAATATCTCATGTGAATGGTAAAACATCAAGTTGTCCATGCATCACTAACCAACCTAATTAGTCACATTTTGGTTTGTTATTTTTATTAGTGGCTAAATAAGGGTTTTCATTACATCACCCGACACATTTAGTTATTATTCATTTAGGTGCATTTCATTAATCACATCATATTTATCACATCACAATATATAACATGCATATAGGACATTCATTTCCATCACATTTCATAAGAATAAGCATTATCATCACATAAAAATCCCAAAAATGCTTATCATATAGACATATTTTCCACATGCATCCTGCATCCACAAACATGTTAGCCACATCATAAACAATATATGCATACATATAGAATCATCCATCCTGCATCACAAATAAGACAAATAATATCCATCACATGCATCATCATAACATAAAAATCATAACATCATCATCCATCACATCATAAAATAATAATAAAAGTCTATCAAAGTCCATAATAAAGTCCATACATGCATATATGCTGTCAAAATTGCATCTCCTATATATAAAAAATGAATGAATGTGTCAATATTGGTACAATATACATCCTCCCCGAAGGGTCAAAATAATCAAGTGTCACATACATCTGGTAAAGGCTATCCCACACTCTCTGTCTCCTCTTCCCCACCTTCTCTACCTTCTCCCCTGGATGATCCCGCCCCGCGGCCTCGAGGTGCCCTCATCACCACTGATCCTCCTGACTGCTCACTATAGGTCCTATGGGACTGAGTGATCTCTGCGTAGGATGCTGCCCTTTGCTCTGCCGACATTGCCCCATGATATAACCCCTTGTAATAAGAAGCCTCCCGACCTAGACTCTCTGCCTGCGCTGCTGGCTGGTTAGATCTGCATAAACCTGCACAAATCTTGCAGGCTTTAGTAGCTGTCAGGCTTTAGTAGCTCACCCTACAGTATAACTATGTCTACCTCTGCTCTGCTGTGTCAGGAGCGGAATGTTGCCATCTCCTCATCCATCCTTTGCAACTCTGCCCTCATCTGGCTGATAGCCTCCCCACTCCTCGCCTCATCTAGGAGATGGTTGGTCTCATCTCTCTCATCTCTCAGAGCTACCACCTCTTTCTAAGTTACCTATAGGCTCTTCGTCAAGTCATTTGTCTCCCTGGTTAGCCGTTCTACCTTTAACTGTAGACTAGTTGGTCTCTCCCTCTCCACTGCTAGCTCCTCCTCTAGACTCCCTGTCCTCCCCCGAGCAACATCCCTGGCCTATAGCTCGGCCTCTAGTCTCCTCTCCCTCTCCCTAGCTCCATCCCTCTCCCAGATAACTTGGTCGTACTTTTCCTGGGAGACCCATCCTATCTCTGCATGCTTACCTGCCTCCTCCTCCTGTCCTTGAGCCTCTGGGATGTCCATAGGCTATGCATCACCACCCTCTCCCTCTCCGGGTACCTATCCAATTTGTACTGCTGGTGGCTATACCTGTAATGTTACCTCATCATGAGGCACCTACCCTCTCCCCCTCCCTCTCCGTGCAACCTATCCTCTCCCTACTCTTCATCTCTGAACCCCTCTCACTGCTACCCTGTCCATTGACCCATCCTCATCTCCACCCACTACCTCATCAACCGATGGTCCCAGCTCATCTGCCTCTATAACTCCAAGAATGCTTAGTCGAACCAGCCTATGTGCCTCCCACCAGTGCCTTTAAACCTTTGTGCACCCTGGATCATCACCTGCCTGGTATCGCTCATCCCAAGTAATCATCTCTATAGTCTCCCAATTGATCCCGACCTTTAATGGCTTGACTACCTACCCCCATATCTCGACCTCTCGAGTGATCCATGGGTATATCCTCTCATATCCTACCAAATACTGCACATGCCCAAACTGTCGCATGACCCGGTGTGGTGCGTAGTGCTCAGTAACATATACTGACCTACCAAATAGCCAACACTCCATCTGCACAAATGGTAGCTACCAGTCCTACCTCCACCTCTCACAATCCATGTATGGGAACCAACAAAAGAACATCATCTCATCAAAAGTGTGCCTCCAAAACCACATGGCTCCCAAATGGTGATAGTGCAACACACCTCTGTATCTATCAACGTATGGGAACCACTGTCACCTCTCCTACTGACCTATTGGCCATGGTACTACAATGTGCTCCCATTCCCAAATATGGAGCAGTGTCATCCCTGTGCCGAGATTCCAGTAATCCTGGTATAAACATAAATGCATATCATGGTACAATTATCCCAACAACACTGCACCCCAATAGTATGTCACACAATCCTCCACCATATAATAAATGCATCTAGCCCATCCGATAGAAAACCTGTGTCCGCTCAGATCTGGCATGACGTGTCTGCTAATCAATCCACAAATAAATAGTACAAGCCATGGGATGTGTTAGGATAACCGGTGAACAACTGAGAGGGGGGGATGAATTAGTTGTTAACAGATTATGTCAATCAAACCATTTAATAACATTTAACCAGAGAACATAAACATTGAATATCAGAATAGGAGAATCAAATACTGATAAGCAATAAAACTTAAGAATGAAATAGATAATTAACACAATGTAACTGTAAAGCGGAAAAATCGAACCCTAGTCGTCCTCCCCTCCCCAACTCCGAGGAGAGAGAAGGGAGAGTCACTAGGGTTGATGGTTTTCACTTAGGAGGGACTTTACATTCAAAAGAGGGGTTGAAACCCACAAGATCCAATCCCACGCAATGCAAGATTGGATTCTATATGAGTTTCAAGGGTTGTGATAGCAAGGATACCCTCTTTTGTAAAGAAATGTAGATAGAAAGATTGAACTAGGGATGCATGTAAAGTAGGAAAGATTTGCTTATAAACTGAGATAGGGATATGATATGAAGCTACGGACCTGGAATTAGCAGTAAAATGTCGAGACAGTGCTGTCCTGCGAATTTGAGCAAAAGTTGACGGGACGATGGCGCCCGGCGTGCACATGGTCCTCCGAAAAATCCACGAAACGAAGGGGGATCTGTTCGTCTCTGCACAAGGATTCCAGATCTTCAATTTCAGCCACGTACCTGCTACCTACACACAGAAAAGTGAAGACGATTGGGGGGTTAGGGATTAGGGGTTTACCCTTAGGTCAAACCCCGGTTTTGGAATTAACCAAGAAATGAGAAATGCTGTAAATGTAATGTAAAACAAGTACTAATACCTTGTTGTAAGGATGTTTGTATCCTTATATGTGAAGGTATAGATGTTGTTGTATGTTGTATGTTTGTATGTTGTAGTATGTGATCTCCTCTTCAATGGTTGAATCCTTGTCTTGAATGCAACACTTAGCCTTGAATGGAGACTTAGAATGATCAATTGCTTGAAGGAATGCTTGAATGCTTGAATGTTTGAATATCGTTTCCACGTCTTGTACATCTATCTCCTTCCTCCTAAAATGGGAGAGGAAATGTAGTTTATATACTTGCCAATTAGGGTTAAAAGACTGATTTTCCCAACCTTAGGCCGACCAGGAAATGTTATTTTCCAAATTGCAAACAAAAAGGCCCGAAGTCCCATAGGAGACCGGGCCCAAAATAGGGCCAGGGACCAGGGCGCTGGGTGCCATGGTCCTGGGGGACCAAGGCGCTGGGCGCCCTGGTCCTGAAGGACCAGGGCACTGGGCGCTCTGGTCCCACCTCCCGGGACAACGGGGTGCAAGGAGGGATCAAGCAGGGTGCTGGAAAAATGCAGTTTTTGGTGTCATGAACAAGTTTCGGGGTCTCCATTCAGGTTTAGTGTTGCGTCTCCATCTTGAAGACCCAAATGCAGTTGAAATTGCAAGTGTCGCAATTTTAGGACACTACATTTAGCCCCCACTTTAGCGGGAGTATAAGCGTACGCTCATACTTCCGGTAAAGTACAAGGAAACAACATTGAAAAACTTTCACCACGTCAAGGAGGCAAGATACACCAAGCCCCCAATGGACTAAGGATCTTACGACTTCGATTGACAAAGTAAAATGGAAGATCACGAGGGAGAACCATGACTGTCAGTAGTAAGGTTCCCTCACTATGAGTCATGCAAGAAAGATATCAAAAATCTTCAAGGCAAAGCTAAATTTGTCAAGAAATTTTCAAGTATCTTGAAAAGATATGAACGGGATGTATGCCCCCCTACGTTAAAGTGATCGCACATGCCTCACCGGGGGTGATTGCTTTAAGGTAGTGATACATATAAGAATAAGAAGGGAAAGGAGCATGTTATCACAAGGATTTAGCCCCCAAGTGTGAGATAAGCCCAAGGATAATAGACACAAAACACAAAGCACAAGGTAACTTCGCTTTCCTCGGGGTCAGTATGCTGTATGATAATTCATGTATATCATATGTATGTATGCATAATTGTTCTTCATTCCCCAATCAAGGAAGGTCACCTAGAAGAAGGGAACACATGTGTCTTTTGAGTCAACATGAGAGAGATCAAGAGATCTCAATGCTTTGCATCGTCCTCAAGTAGACAACACTAAGGACAACAAATAGAAGAATGAGAATAACATATAGAAGAAGTAACAAAAGAGAGGGGGAGAGAATCTGCTATGCTAATGAAACTAGTCTAGCATGTCATCTACCCCCCGATCTTGCTGATCAATGTTTCGGGAAGGTAGGGAACACGCTAGAGGAGGAACATCCAACACAGCAGATGGAGCTATCACAAGATCCAAACAAGGGCTATGTTCATATCCCAAGCCACGGTGTTCTTGTCTAGGAGCTAGGATAAGTGCTTTAGAAAATTCGTTAGATAAATGGTTATCAACATCAACATATTCATATTCACTATCAGAATGAACAGGAGTAACATTTGCATCATGAATAACATTTTCATCTATATCATCATCAAGATTTATAAAAATAGGATCTTTAACTCGCACAGGATCAAGACCATCATGCATCTTATGTTTAGGAGATTTCGGCTCAATCGTTAGCTGAGGAGAAAATGGAATAATGCTTGTTGAAGGTGTTTTTGGGGATTGCAAAGTTTGAGAAGCAGCTCCCTGAGCTCTAAGACAACGCCTTCGTCGGCGTTCACGTGCAGAACGATTTTGTCTAGTCTTAGTAGGAAGTTGCGAAGATTGAGGAGGAGGAATGTTCTCATCCTTATCACTTGGGTGTTTAGGTTGTGGTCTCTTAGGTTGAACAATAGGAGAAGAGGAAGGTCTCTTCTCTCTATAAAAGGAAGGAGGAGGAACTGCTCCATATAAGGGAGAAATATTTGGTTTAGGAAGGAGACCAAGTCCATTATGACGAGGAGGTATAGGTCTACTCTTAGGAGGTTTATTAGATATAGACATAGTCACATCCATAGGGATGGGTTGTGAATCTTCTTGAGGAAAGACATTAGTTTTATCTTTCAAAGGAAGAACTTCCTTCTCAAGAATGATAGGAATGTCAAGTTTGGGTGTTCTAGGTTCACTTAGAGAGAGGATCATATCTGTTTTCCACTTTTGATAAGATTTGAAAAGATGATCACTTCGCGGTGGAAGAGATTGGAATTGTTTAGGCCAAAAGTAATCAATAGGAACACTAGAAGTTCTTTCAGCTGGTTTAAAGAGACTATGATTGACAGTAACAACTTCACCATTATGGGGAAATTTCAAACACTTGTGAATAGGAGAAGCAATAGCTTTCATGGAAGACAGCCAAGGATAGCCTAGCTTCACACAAAATTGTTCGGATGATGGAATAATAGCAAAGTCCACATCAAGGGATTTGTTATGGACCTCAATAGGTAATGTAATAGAACCAATTGCAGGAGAAGAAAATGCATCAAATAGTTTCACAACCACATCTGTCTTGTCATAGATCACTTGATTCAATTGCAAAGTAAAAAGAAATTCTTCAGTAATGATATTAACCATGCAAGAAGGATCAATAAGCACTCCACGGCAAGGTGTGTTCTTGACTTTTGCAACTATATATAAAGGACCGTCAGGTGCCCTGATAGTTTCACTAGAATGAAATGTGATGGAAGGTTCTTTAGGGATTTTCTGTTGCTCCACAAAGTTAATCACATTCGGAGTCATAGACACGAGATCATCAGGTGAGACAGAGGAATCAGTAGTATCAATCGCATTAGAGGTATGAGAAGGCAATGGATCAGTAAAAATCTGAAGATTTTGGTTAGGAGGAGCTACAGATGTATTGCCTTTATCATTCACTCCAGAAACAGAAATAGTATTATTATCAATCAAATCTTGAATTTTACCCTTTAAAGCAAAACATTTTTCAGTATCATGCCCAGGTTGATGATGAAATTGACAAAAAGATTTGTTATCAAAATAAGGTGAAGTAATCTTTGTAGGATCAATTTGCCTTATAGGAGGAAGAGTAAGCACATTTTGTTCCAATAACTTATTCATAATACTATGCAATGATTCATTCAAAGGAGTAAACTTTCTTTCTTTCTTGAAAAACTTAGAAATAGGAGGCACACCTGATGCTGCATTCACATTGTTGTTGATGATGTTTTCATTGAATTTAATGGAATCTCTGTTCGGTTTAAATTTTCCAAATGGTTGTTGACTGCTATCACCCTTATCACTCGGAGCCATAGGATGTGATTGTTCCATTTGACTCACAGTCAGTTGATAATTGTGAAGAGTTGCACACAACTGTTGGAAAGAAGTAAACTCAGAAAATAGAAGTTTGTCTCTAATGTCTTTTTGTAAATTAGAAATAAAGATTCTTTGAATATCATTGTCAGGCACTGGAAAGGAAATTTGAGCATACAAATGCTTATATCTACCAATGAAATCAGTCACTTTTTCTTTAACACCTTGTTTGCAATGCATTAAATCAATCAAAGTAACTTTAGGACTTATATTGTTTTGAAATTGTTGAATGAAAGCATTTGCAAGTTGTTCGAAAGAAATAATAGAATAGGAAGGCAACGAGCAATACCATTGTAGGGCTTTGTCTCTTAATGTTCTAGTAAACAATTTTGCAAGCAACCTTTGGTCATAAGCAAAATCAGTACATATTGTTTGAAAGGTCTTAACATGTGTTAGAGGATCACCCTTACCATTATAAAGCTCCAAATGCGGAATTTCAACATGTTTAGGGGGAATAGCTCGAACAATATCAAGAGAATGTGGGATCGCAACATCAAATGTGGGCACACTAAACTTAGATTGATTCATAGAGGCAATTTGTTGTTGTAAAGAAGAGACAGTTTGTGCAAGATTGTTAATGGTCGCTTCAGTCGAAGAGTTCATATTAGACGTGTTAGATTGTGATGGATGTGTTATGTTATTGAAAGAAGGTAGAGAGTATGGTGGTGGGACACTATGATAGTTAGTCATAGGAGATGATTGGAAAGGAGGAACACTACAAGGAGGAATGGAATGGTTAAATGAATTGCCCCCTTGCATCATGTTCATTTGTGGAGATATAAGAGGAACACTCACTGAAGGAATGAATGAAGAAGTTGGATTGAATGAAGGAAGAGGGTTGATCGAAGAAGAGGGATTGCCCCCATGACTGGTGATCATAGGAGGAATATCTTGTGTTGAAGTAGTCATTATGTTTGATGTAAAAGTAGGTATACTAGCAATAGGAGTCGTCAAAGGAATAGAATGATTGTCTTGAGTAGGAGGTTGTGTATAACCTAAGGTTTCGGCACAAATTTTCATAGGCATCACATTTGAATCCACAATGTGTGCAATACCACGCAAAATATCAATTCCATTCTTATCACTTTGAAGCATACGTTTTAGACCCTCAATTAAAGGAAGAGCTTGACTATCAGGGTATTCTTGAGACATCCACTGTCGAAAATCATCAAATTGGTTATCCAATTTTGAAAGTTGTTCTACAGAAACCTCATGGAGAGCTTCTTCATCATTAAGAGGATTAGAGGAATTACCCATGTCCTCGTTAAAAAGACCATTCAAATTAGGTTCCATCTCCTCGGTAATTACACCTTGGAAAGACTTAATTCTAAGGCTTCGTCTAACGGGAATAGTGTAAGTAGGGCTTATTGTTGTAAAACTCATGCACTAAAGAGAGAGAGAGAAGATTTTGAATTTTAGAGGTAGCAAATTTCAGTAAAACCAGCCAATCTTCTAGATTTAAGTTGTTAAATACAATCAGGACAATCTCCCGAAATTTCAGAAAAAATGTCCGGGACCGTGGCGCTCGGAGTGCACACGGTCCTCGCAACTTTTTTTGAAATTTGCAGGGATGAAAGTTATGATGATTTTACAGCTAACCTGAAAAAATTGAGTGATTTTATGATCTGTAGATAGGCCAAATTAAAGTTGCAATCTCAAAATTGAACCCTACCAAGATTGTTGAAAAATGCAAAATTTGAATTTTGAAAAAGAGAGAGAAACTGAAATTTTGAATTTTATGATTTTAGAGGGAATACCAAAAGCAATGCAAGTTTTGAAATTTGAAAGTTGACTCAATTTCATGCAAAATTCAATTTTGAAAGCGAAAATCAAAGTTGTTGTAATTAAGCACTTAATTTCAAAAGTCACAAATTGCAAAAATTTGAATAAATCACTGACATTTCGAATGAATGATAACACACTTTTCAGATTTAGGACTGTAAGAAACACAATTTTGACATGAATTTCAGTTTCAACAATTTTTGAATGATTAGAAGCCTTAATCCAAGCAATCCCTAGACCAACTTTGACTGTAATTTTGAAAGTGTTAAAATTGATAAAATCAGCCAAAATTCTGGATTTTAGCAGAAAAATACAGTAAGATCTAGCTCCCAAAATTTCAGAAAAAATGTCGGGGACGATGGCGCTCGGGGTGCACACGGTCCTCGCAACTTTTTTCCAAATTTTCAGGGATGAAAGATATTGTGATTTTATTGTGAAATCCAAAGTTACAGCCGATTTGGAGGTGTTTTGATTAGTGAAATTATCAGTCAAAGGTTGAATCAAGAGGTTTTAAAAAATTAGGGTTTTGACATTTAACCACTTAATTTTCAGAATTAAAGCACAAATATGAATTGACAATTTGCAATAGAAGGGTAGATCTGAAACAAGCATTAACAATTAAACATTTCACAAGTTTAATTACTTAAAAAGAAAATTTAGGGTTTTTATGCAATTAACCTCTAAAATTTTGCAAAAGATCAAACATGGAAATGTAATTAGGAAAGCAAAATTTTCAGAACTAACTATGAATAATCAGAAAGGATGTTCACGTCGGGTTCACCAAAATGTAAAGCGGAAAAATTGAACCCTAGTCGTCCTCCCCTCCCCAACTCCGAGGAGAGAGAAGGGAGAGTCACTAGGGTTGATGGTTTTCACTTAGGAGGGACTTTACATTCAAAAGAGGGGTTGAAACCCACAAGATCCAATCCCACGCAATGCAAGATTGGATTCTATATGAATTTCAAGGGTTGTGATAGCAAGGATACCCTCTTTTGTAAAGAAATGTAGATAGAAAGATTGAACTAGGGATGCATGTAAAGTAGGAAAGATTTGCTTATAAACTGAGATAGGGATATGATATGAAGCTGCGGACCTGGAATTAGCAGTAAAATGTCGAGACGGCGCTGTCCTGCGAATTTGAGCAAAAGTTGACGGGACGATGGCGCCCGGCGTGCACACGGTCCTCCAAAAAATCCGCGAAACGAAGGGGGATCTGTTCGTCTCTGCACAAGGATTCTAGATCTTCAATTTCAGCCGTGTACCTGCTACCTACACACAGAAAAGCGAAGACGATTGGGGGGTTAGGGATTAGGGGTTTGCCCTTAGGTCAAACCCCGGTTTTGGAATTAACCAAGAAATGAGAAATGCTGTAAATGTAATGTAAAACAAGTACTAATACCTTGTTGTAAGGATGTTTGTATCCTTATATGCGAAGGTATAGATGTTGTTGTATGTTGTATGTTTGTATGTTGTAGTATGTGATCTCCTCTTCAATGGTTGAATCCTTGTCTTGAATGCAACACTTAGCCTTGAATGGAGACTTAGAATGATCAATTTCTTGAAGGAATGCTTGAATGCTTGAATGTTTGAATATCATTTCCATGTCTTGTACATCTATCTCCTTCCTCCTAAAATGGGAGAGGAAATGTAGTTTATATACTTGCCAATTAGGGTTAAAAGACTGATTTTCCCGACCTTAGGCCGACCAGGAAATGTTATTTTCCAAATTGCAAACAAAAAGGCCCGAAGTCCCATAGGACACCGGGCCCAAAATAGGGCCAGGGACCAGGGCGCTGGGACAGCGGGGTGCAAGGAGGGATCAGGCAGGGTGCTGGAAAAATGCAATTTTTGGTGTCATGAACAAGTTTCGGGGTCTCCATTCAGGTTTAGTGTTGCGTCACCATCGTGAAGACCCAAATGCAGTCAAAATTGCAAGTGTCGCAATTTTAGGACGCTACAGTAACCATACCACATAACACCATGATTTGTATGTGGAAAACCCGGAAAGGGAAAAACCACGGTGGGAAGCCTACCCACAGTGATGATAGTTATGCAGAAAGTATGTGATACAATAAGGGGCCTACACATGCAGGAAGGCACACTTCCTAGAGCGTACTTCTCATTACAAAAGAGTCTCACTGACTACAAAGAGGTTATAACTACCTCAAGATAAATGGACAACAATCCAGAATAATGAATTACCAGAGATAGCATCTACCATGTTTGATTACAGTTCCAGTTAAGCTTAATATCGGAGGCCTTTGACCTCTTCCTTAAACCCAATTCGATCACTTATGATTGACCAAATCTCCTTCGCATATGATATTGCATTCCACGACCACGTACATTACATTTCCATTCCCATACCATACTTATCTACAATGAGATCTTATATCATTTATACAAACCCTAAGGCCTAAACCAATTAGGTTGGCCACCTAAATATTTTACAATAAGATCATTACATACATCCAGATTACAATGATATGCCATGTTGGCTTAAGACAAAAATAACAATAACCAATCCATAAATCATCCCGGTAATGTGTAGAGAACATGTTAACATGATACCGGTTCATAACCTAGATAGGCACTAGACCTAATCTGGGTCCACCACGCCAAAGCAATGTATTCAATTAGTTGGGGCACAATCAGGAATCACCTTTTGCATCCTGAATTCTACCTAGAAGCCGTACCAACACCACTTATGCATTATGTCAAGGTTTCTTAGTGAAAGCTCTGTCGGTTAAATCTTAAACCCATGCTGGTAAGGGTTTACAAGAGTGTATGATAGAATCCGATTACCAAGTCAATACCAACTAACCAAAACATTCTCCAGAAGCATGTAACACATAAAACCAAGCATACTCCATTGATCCAAACATGCCAGAAGTGTCCAACAGATAGTCCCTTTTGCCAGTAACACTAGATCTTCTACTAGTAACCAAAATATGTTTGTCGATAAACAACCATAACAACTAGTGTTGACATCAATGACAAAACATCAATACAAAACATAATCAATTCATCCATATTGCCAACAATCTCCCCCTTTGGCATTGATGGCAACACTAGATGTGAAAAACATCTAAGTACCAAGAAATGCCAAACAAGTCTCCCCCTGTGAAAGACAACCCTCCTGAATATCAATAACTCTCCCCCTGAGAATAATATCTCTGTAAATTTTTGTATTTATTTTTCACATCACTATCTCTCCCCCTTTGACATCAATGCCATAAATCTGACAAAAATAACAAAGCAAGAATGTGAGCCTCTGAATCTCAAAGTTGACTACTCCCCCTGAGTAGTAGCTCATCAGTGCCAAAATGAAAATTTCTCTGATAATGCATGTCATACTGATTCCAAATTGCATCAATCAAGTCTCTGCCAGAGGGGCAGAAACTCCTAACCCGTCTCTCAAATACTCAAATGATTCCTTAGACAATGGTTTAGTGAATATATCTGCAATCTACTCTTTAGTGTTTACATAAACCAATTTGACATCCTTTTCTTCTACCTTGTCCTTTAGAAATTTATAATTTATTGATGTGTTTAGTCTTTGAGTGAAATACCAAACTCTTAGACATGTCAATAGCTGGAGAGTTATCACAATAGATAACTACCGATTCACTACAATTTACCTTGATATACTTTAACATTTACTTCATCCACAAGACTTGAGTGCAATTAGTTGCTGCTGCAACATATTCAGCTTCTGCAGTAGATAAAGAAATGCATGACTATTTTTTGTTGATCCATGAAACCAATTTCTTTCCAAGAAAGAAAGCTCCACCAGAGGTGCTCTTCCTGTCATCAGTATCTCCTACCCAATCTGAATCTATATATGCACATAAAGTGAAGTCACCATCTCTAGAATACCATAAGCTATATTCTGTTGTTCTATGCAAATACCAAAATATCCTCTTTACTGCACATTCATGATTTTATTTAGGATTACTTTGATATCTTGAAACAATACTTACTACATTCATAATATTTGGTCTAGTCTGAGTTAGATATAACAAGCCACCAATCATAGACTTATACCTTGTCGGATTTAGCGGTGTAGATGCATCTTTGATAGATAATTTCTCACTAGTCACCATAGGAGTACTTACCAGTTTGGAATTATCCATACCAAACTTCTTCAACAATTCCCTTAGATACTTAGTTTGACAGATAAAAATGCCTTTGTCAGTTTGAGTAATTTGCAAACCTAAGAAAAATCTCATCACACCAATCATGGACATTTCAAATTCATTCTTCATATTATTAGAGAATTCCATGAACAATTTATCTTCTCCTCCAAAAATGATATCATCAACAAATACCTCAATAATCAGAATATCATCTTGAGTGATCTTATAATATAAATTACTATCAACACTACCTTTAGTAAAGCTAAGCTTCAAAATATATTTATCCAACCTTGCATACCAAGCTCTCGGAGCTTGTTTCAATCCATATAAATCTTTCTTCAATCTACAAACCATATCTTTATCATCGGTGAAAATCCATCAAGCTTCTCAATGTATACTTCTTCCTCAAGTTCACCATTAAAAAATACAGATTTAACATCCATTTGATAGACCTTATAGTTCTTATAAGCTACATAGGCAAGAAATAGTCTAACAAGTTCAATTCTAGCTACAAGTGCAAATGTCTCACCATAATCAATTCCTTCCATTTGAGAATATCCTTTACAAACCAATCTAGCCTTGTTTCTTACAACTTAGTTCCTAAGAACCCATTTAGTTTATTCCTAAAAACCCATTTAGTTCCAATAACATTCTTATTTTTAGGTCGGGGAACTAAAGTCCAAGGCTCATTCTTCTATATCTGATCTAATTCATCTTCCATAGCCTTTAACCAATGTTTATCTTTACAAGATTCAATAACAGATGCCGGTTCAATTTGAGAAATAAGACAGACCTCTTCATTTGATAGTCTTCTTCTAGTCATAACTCCCTTATTCCTATCTCCAATGATTTGATCTTCAGAATGATTTAACCTTGCATACCTTGGCGTATTCTGAACTTCAGGTTCACTGCTCTGATCATCAGTCACATTTGAATTTTCACATTGTACTGGTATAACTGTCTCAGTTTTCTATATCGGTTGAGGCATTGTTGGTTCAGTTATTATCACTTCCACTGCCGGTTCCCTATCATATGATATAGATTGATTTCTGTATTGCTCATCCACTTTCACATTTGCACTCTCCACAATTTTTTGCAATCTTTTGTTATAACATCTATATGCTTTTCTTTGAATTGAATAACCAAGAAATATCCCTTCATGACATCTAGGATCAAACTTCCCAATTGAATTATCCCTTTTGATGTAACATTTACTTCCAAATTTTTTGAAATATTTAACAATAGGTGTATGTCCAAACCATAATTCATAAAGGGTCTTACCGGTTTCACCTTTGATGTGAACTCTGTTGAATGTGTAGACTACTGTACTCACTACTTCTCTCCAGTAGATGTGAGGCAATTTGGATTCCATCATCATAGTTCTTGTTGCATCCAAAATGGTTCTATTCTTTCTTTCCACTACTCCATTCTGCTGAGGAGTCCTAGGTGCAGATAACTGTCTCCCAATTCCATTTATCTCACAATAACTGTTAAATTCATGAGAAGTGAACTCACCCCCTTGATCTGATCTTAGACATTTGATTTTCAATCCAGTTTCTATTTCTACCTTAGATTTAAAGATCTTGAATTTCTCAAAGGCTTTAGACTTCTCCCTAAGAAAAGTCACCCACATCATCCTAGAATAATCATCAATAATCAGCATGAAATACCTATCACCTTGAAAGCTTCTAGTCCTTGCTAGACCACATAAGTTAGTGTGAATCAAATCAAGTACATCATTAGATTTATCATGTATGCTCTTTTAAGAAGTTCTAACTTGCTTTCCCAATTGACATTCCTTACATACCGGATTATGAGGCTTCATAATCTTAGGTATATCTCTTGCCTTAGTTGAATTGATCTTAACAATACAATCAAAATTAACATGACACAACCTCTTATGCCAAAACCAACTCTCATAAATATGAGAAATCAAACATGTTTTATTACCAGTATTCAATTGACAGATATTACATCCAGTTTGAGTACCGGTTGCAATCTCCAAATTAGTTTTGTTAATGATTTTGTATTTTCTATCTTTAAACTAAAGTTGGAAACCCTTGTCCACCAATTGACCAACACTTATAAGATTATGCTTTAAATCTTCTACATAATAGACATTATCAGTATTATGCTTGCCATCCAGAGATATAATACCTCTACCTTTGATCATACATGCTTTGTCATCTCCAAATATGACTTGACTGCCATTGTATTCTTCCAAGGACATAAATTTTCTTTTATCTCCATTCATATGATGTGAGCATCCACTATCAATCACTCATTCATCCTTGTCTTTAACTTTTGCTTCCAGGGCCTTTTCTTCATTCATGATAGCCGGTTCTGGTACATCTTCCTTTAAAGCATAGAACACCCATTCCTTTCCATTGCCAGATCCACTAGCAGAGTCTTCTACTAGTTCATCCCCAAAGTCATTGCGTACTCCTTCCTCATTCACTATGTAGCCTTGTTTACTTTTCCTGAATATATATCTATTCTGGTTAGGCTTAAATAATTTCTTAACTCTTTCCTCGAATCTTGCATTCCTTTTAGGACATCTAGATGCAAAATGACCAATCTTATTACATACAAAACATTTAAAAGGTGTTTTTCCTTCATACTTACTTCTTGTCGGTCCTTTAGGTACTCTTCTAGCAAATAAGGCTTCAAGTTGTTCAAATTCTTCATCCTCTTTCCTCATATCTTCCAATTCTTTCGCATATAAGGATTTCCAATCACTCTTGCCGTTAGATGACGATGCCAGAAAAGCAAGTTCAGATTTTGCAGCTCTAGAAGGTCCAAATTCTTCAAGCTCAAAAGCAGATAATTTCCCAATCAAAATGTCTTTGTTAACTGAAGTGTTTGCCATTGTTATCAATTTATTAATTGTAGTTGCCTTCATCTTGTAAGCCAGTGGAAGGGCTCTCAAGACTTTGGAAACTATTTCATCTTCACTCAAAGATCCTCCACAACATTGAATTCCCATAACAATATCATTTACTCTTTCCATAAATACAACAATTCTTTCATTATCTTCCATCTTCAAGTTTTCATACTTTACCCGATTACCATCAAGTTTAGCAATTTTGATAGTAGGATCACCTTCATTCAGAGTTTGCAATTTATCCCACATAACCTTTGCCAATGATTTATTAGTCAATCCCATGATTTGCTGATCAATAAGTGCACACAAGAGGGCTTCTCTAGCTCTGCAATAATTTTCAATATTCTTGTCCAGGTCTACAGGAGCAGGATTGCTAGATGCTGGATCATAAGGTGTATATCCTTTCTCAGTGATCCCCCAAATATCCTTGCCAAGACATCTAAGATGAGTCTCCATTCGGATTTTCCATATCCCATAATTTGTTCCATCAAGCTTAGGGATTTCTCTTCTGAAAATAGTTGTTGATGGATTAGTTGCCATAGGATCTACCTCAAGTAGTTAAGCTTCTACAAAAGAGGACCAAAGCTCTAATACCAATTGTTGGGATAACCGGTGAACAACTGAGAGGGGGGGGGGGTGAATAAGTTGTTAACAGATTATGTCAATCAAACCACTTAATAACCTTTAATTGGAGCACATAAACATTGAATAATGGAATAGCAAAAATAGATACCAGTAAGCAATAAAACTTAAGAATGAAACTGAGAATTAACAAAATGCAACCATACCACATAACACCATGATTTGTATGTGGAAAACCCAGAAAGGGAAAAACCACAGTGGGAAGCCTACCCAAAGTTAGATGATACTTCTGCAGAAAGCATGTGATACAATAAGGGGCTTGCACATGCAGGAAGGCACACTGCCTAGAGCGTATTGCTCATTACAAAAGACTCTCACTAACTACAGAGAGGTTATAACCACCTCAAGATAACTGGGAACAATCTAGAATAATGAACTGCCAGAGATAGCATCTACCATGCCTGATTATAGTCCTGGTTAAGCTCAATACCAGATGCCTTTGACCTCTTCCTTAAACCCAATTCGATCACCTATGATCGACCAAATCTCCTTCGCATATGATATTGCATTCCATGACCATGAACATTACATTTCCATTCCCATTCCATACTTAGCTACAATGAGATCTTACATCATTTATACAAACCCTAAGGCCTAAACCAATTAGGTTGGCCACCTAAAGATATTATAATAATATCAATACATACATCCATATTACAATGATATGCCATATTGTCTTAAGACCAAAACAACAATAACCAATCCATAAATCATGCCGATAATATGTAGAGAACACATTAACATGATATCGATCCATAACCTAGATATGCACCAAACCTAATCTGGGTCCACCACGCCAAAGCAATTTCTTCAAACAGTTGAGGCATGATCAAGGATCATCTTCTGCATCCCGAATTCTATCTAGAAGCTGCACCAACGCCACTTATGCATTATGTCAAGGTTTCTCAGTGAAATCTCTTCTGGTTAAACCTTAAACCCATGCCGGTAAGCGTTTACAAGAGTGTATGATAGCATCTGATTACCAAGTCAATACCAACTAACCAAAACATTCTCTAGAAGCATGTAACACATAAAACAAAGCATACTCCATTGATCCCAACATGCCGAAAATGTCCAACAGATAGTCCCTTGTGCCGATAACACTAGATATTCTACCGGTAACCAAAACCTGTCTATCGGTAAACAAACATAATAGATAGTGTTGACATCAATGACAAAACATCAATGCAACAGATAATCAATTCATTCATATTTCCAACAGGATGTGACAAATCTGCATAGCTCGGCCTAAGTGCATCCGCGTCCCCTCCATCGGCAACACATCATACTCACACACCTGTCACAGATAGTAATCCCCTCCATCCAACCTATACTCAGGGATGGCACCTCAGATGGGGATCTTCAAGATCCTCCATACATCAAACACTGTGATAGTGGCCTCTCTAGTAGGAAGATGGAAAGTTCAGGTCCTGCTGTCCCATCTCTCCACCAGTGTGGTCGTCATGGCTGTATGAGCCCTAATCCTGGTCCATCTCCCAATGAAAGCTAAGACCACCACACTCAAGATCTCCCTCTCATCTAATCGGAACTTCCTGTATAGCCTCATGGTCAAAGGCCGATTCTCTTGCGAGGTAAGTGGTCCCTCAACCACCTGGATCCAACCAATTGACTTCATTAACCTTCAAAATTTCATACTATTCTACCTTACCCTATCCTAGCCTATTATAACCTATTTCCTCTTCTATGCCTTCCGTGGGGCATGAATGTGCCCCTTGAACCCATTTCCCTCTCTTCCTGCCCTTCATTTTTCTCCTCTTTGCTTCCCTGGCGAAGACGTTGATTCCCCTCTAGTGGAGGTGTTGAAACCGTGATGCATACGTCATGCCACAAGAGAAGACATTGAACAACAGTCTCCACTCCCTTCTATCCCCTTTTAGCCTGAACAGCGCCTGCAGTTGTGTTAGACCTTAAGCACTGACATCAACCCCCTTCCTTAGCCCTTTTAATGCCTGCACAGGCGTTATTTTCCCATGGAGATGCTGCATCGCTGTGAAGACGTTGATATGATGATCAACGCCTCCGCCTCGCTAATCTTTTGGCCTATTTATTGCCTATAATAAATTCTCTAACCTACTAAAACATGAAGTGGAGTCAGGGTACTTATTGGTGGGCCATGGTGCTCTAGTCTCTAGTGTAACCAAACTCTCTCTCCATGGTGCTCATGAATGGGAATGCAATCCATCTCTCTCCAATGGATTTGTGCTCTCCTATCCCCTAAAGGTGTATGTGACAATGACCCCTACTTGGGCCCCGTGTGGCTTGTATAGGGCCCCCCATAGCCCCATTTTCTTGCCCTTCTGTCAACTCACTCATTTTCTTCTCCCATCATTATTTTTCTCCTCTCATCTCCCATTTTTCTTCATTCCTTCTATCATTTTCTTATTTTCGAGAATTTTCCTGAATTTTTTTCAAAATTCCCAGTTAAATTCTTGAGGGGGCATATGCCACACATGTCTTCATGCCGGGGCATCCTTTTTCTATCTTTTACCCATCGCCAATTTTGTCACTGCGTAAAAGAGGGGCAAAATGTAGACATCCAATTTATTAAATTAATTTACATTTTATCCTTTCTACGTAATTAATTAATTTAATTATGTTACCTTTATTATTCTCAGGATTAATTAAATTAAATTTAATTATTCCTATCACTATAGTCCATATAATTGATTTATTCAATAAATTAATTAATTCTTCCGAATCCTCTTTTAGTTAATTAATGATAATTAATTAACTTAGTCATGTGAT
The DNA here is from genome assembly GCF_030272615.1 of Cryptomeria japonica. Lineage (NCBI taxonomy): Eukaryota > Viridiplantae > Streptophyta > Pinopsida > Cupressales > Cupressaceae > Cryptomeria > Cryptomeria japonica. The sequence continues at coordinate 406,986,841 of NC_081414.1, read as the reverse complement.
TCTTACAAATCACTTTCCTTAATTCTTCATTAGCCTAATTAATTCTTCTAGAAGCCTAGTTAACATTATTTCCTAATTTTTAATTACTCCACTCATTCTCTCTCCTTTTGTCAAATCCTCCTACAAATCCCACTTGTCTCCTAATCTCTCATTAATCCACCTAATCACCTCCTTAATCATTTGCTAGTGGCTAATCCCCCATGATCAGCCACCAAGTCAACCAATAGCCATAAATGGCTAAGCCCACTTGTCCCCTCCTCACCTTCCAACCTTAAATGCACCTAATTGGGTCATTTCAAGGAATTCAAAACCTCACACTCTCCCATGTCTCTCACCTTCCCAAGGAATTTTAAATCCCTTTTCCCATGCACTCCATTATTTGAGAATTTTTAATTCTCTTGTTCATCTCCCAAGGAATTTTTAATTCCTTCTTGTCTTCCCTATGTACATTGTGGAGTTTAGAGATAAGAAATGCCTTTATGAAAAATCTCTTGGACTCCACACCTTGTCCTCTCATGTCCCCTCAATCCATGTGATCCCTCTCCTTCAATCTCTACCCTTGATCCATCTTCAATCTTGACTCTCTATTTCTTCCTCTCCCAGTCTATAAATTGGGGTCTCCTCCCCTTCATTTTTCATCTCCAATTTGTGTAATCTTATGTTGTGCACATAGATTTATCAATCCATCAAGAGCATCACCACTATAGTCAAACATCCACTTAACATCCATGGCATCCATATCCATCCTTTGAGCATTCATCGTTCACTCCATCCCTTTTTGTTGTGCAATCTTGGAGAGCAATCCACATCAATCAAGAAGGGAAAATCCAAACAAGTGGAGCACAAGGGCGCATCTTCCACTTCATCAAGCCTAATCCAAAGTAGAAGGTATAATTAGTAAGGTATAATAATTTCTATTTGTGTTTGATTGTGTTATTTACATTATAACTATTGAATCTTGCCTTCCTAGTTTTAACCCTCTTCAATTTGTATAAATAGGTGTTATATTAATGTAATTTGGATATCAGGGTTGTGTCTGCATTATCAGAGAGTGGTGTATGTGTGAATAAGAAAATTCATCTTTCAATGAGAAGTATAGAACATAGAGTGTTCTAGGACAGACAAATGTGCTTAACCAGAAATGTCATTAGGCATTTGGAGATGCCATTCTTTCAGTTTATGTAAACTGGATTGTTTTCCAAATATTCTTGTAAGGTAGTGAACATTCCTTGAGGGTTGTAGCCTTTTGGGTTATTGTATCTTGAGTAGTGAGCTCTAGGTAGTGTTCCTAAATACACTGCATTCCCCATTGTAACATTTACACATACTACTACATAATATTATCTTATTGTGGGTAGGTTCTCACCATGGTTTTCCCTTAACCGGGTTTTCCATGTTAAAATCTTGGTGTTATGTGTGTTGTTGTTATTGTGCTTATCTTTGTTCTTGTTGCAATTGATCAAATTTGAAGCTGCGCTTAAATTGTTTATTCCGGTGAAAACTGATTCACCCCCCGTCTCAGTTTTCCTTCATTGTTGTTGCCAACTCATACATATGAATTGTATGAATTAAATGATGTTTCTACGTACCTACAACACATGCGATTGTCAACAACCCAAATTTTAATAAATATGGCCTTTGGGGGACCTATTTTGTATTAGGTGGCTAGCCAAATGGCTAAAGATTCGAGCATGTATCTTGTCTTCAACAAGAAAGTCATAATACTTGCAATTCAATGAGAGTTCACAAAATAATGCATATTCTATCTTGTTCCATGATGAAGATCCTATTCAAGGATAGTTTGAACCACTCATTAAGAAAAACAAAGCCTACCTAAGGGACAAATTCAACAATTAGAAAAAGCTAAAACAATTTTTGAGTTAGATAATAGTTTTGCAAAAGACAAGTTAGTAGGTGTAATGGCTAATTTGTGCAAGAATGTGTTGGTTCCCAAAAACACAGGTTGTCAAACCTAAAAGTATGCCAAGGCTTATGATCATGTTCAACATTGGATTTGGCTAATGAACAAGATGTTGGCATATGATGAACCGGTATGATGATATGATGATAATGTATATTGTCATTGATGTCAATAAGTGCAAGTGAACCGGTATGAAGATTGGAAGAAGTTGGAGAATCGGTATGAAGAGATGAAGTGAATTGGTGTCAGGGTTTCACTAAGTGTGACTACCGGTTGGTAGTCTTAGCTCTAGGGTTTCCGGTTTGGAAATCTAGCTTGTGCGATGCAACCGGTGACATTCTATGATGAGTTAGCTAAGAGATAAGGATGAGATCGAGATGCCATGTCAGTTTTGTACACATGAAGGATTTCCTTGAGGATCTTGCATGTGAAGATCTATTGCATTAAAATTCTACCTCGGGAATGAATATTCTTCTTAACGATATGTGAAGAGAGTGTGATGGGTTACTGATTCCCATATGTGGTGGAGAATGGACGATGCAGAATGACTTGTGATCTGTTTGAGATTATTTCATTCTATGTAATGTGTTTGGATGGTCAGGATTGGACTGCTTGTAATTGTAAACCTAAAATGTTTAGGGTTTAGGGTTTATACTACCGACCTAATTGTTGTCTATAAGGTCGATGATGGTTGTTATTGTTTGTGTTGGAAAATGTTGTGTTTGTATCCGAGTGATGAGATACTTGCCAGACTAGTGAGTGGAAAACTGCAGTGTGATTGCAGACTAGATGAGTGGAAAACTACAGAGTGTGATTGTAGATTAGAGGAACTGAAAAGGATTTGCATTAGCATGTAGTGTTGTTATCAGATCAGAGCTTTACCTATTTTCTTCTAACCATTTCAACAGTAGGAAAATCCCTTTGCCGGGTAGCTTTAACAAGCTTATTGTAAAACCTCTAACCAGGTGACTCAAGTTCATTGAGTTCTTCAAATCCTCTAGCAAGGTAACCTTTAACAAGGTTTCAACCTTTAACAGGGTATATAGCCATCCCTTAACTGGGTGATCTTTAACAGGATCGGTTCCTAGCAGAACCTTATTGTAAAGTATTTAATCGGACTAGGCTCCTAACAGAGCGAGCTTCAAAAGAGTTCAAAAACAAGGTTGTGGGTATTCATCCCCATCGTGGTTTTTCCCATTTGGGTTTCCACGTGAAAAAATTTGTGTGTTATGAGTGTGCATTTTTCATGTGATAATTCAGTATTCTATGTTTAGGTGATTATGCATGCAAAGCTAATGGTTATGGTATTACTAATACAACACATCCATATGTGTTTTGGTGAAGTAGTTATCAAGTGTTGAATGATATTTGAAGTATTCAGTTTTACTGGTTTAAGCTGTTTGAAGTCTTACTATGTTTAACTAGTATTGCCATGGTTAAGTTCAGTGATGATGACAACCGGTTAACATTGTTTTAACTTGATAAGTTGTTGAGAATTTTTTGTATGTACTGATTCACCCCCCTCTCAGTACCAGTTAGGGTATTTGTTGTTCATCATTATTCATCACAAGACTCAAGCAATGAAGCTCAAAATATTTTTCTCTTTAGGCTCTACTTCGCTTAGGTGGGTGTACCCTTTCGATGATTGAGCAGATTATAATTCCTTAAGAAATTTTTAAACAAATCATCATCTACTTTAGAGAGGCATGAATGTCTAAAATAGACTAATATAACTCCTACTCCTACTCTCACAATTGAAATTAAAATGTATAGTGTTTTAATTGTTTGTAAAAGAAATTATGACCAATGTCTTATTCACTGGGCAATAGAGTCATAATCAATCTTTGCTCTTCTGATGCTTAAAATTCTAACTATCCAACACTCTTCCTATTTATGACTGGCATAAATGTGCAGGCATATCAATCATAAAAGCCACCTTACTAATTCAAATGTATCCCTTTGAATCACAGTATTCATTAAATAGGATTTAACCCTTCCTTGAAAAGACCCATTAAACTGAATACACAAGAGCATTAAGGTGCAATGACAATTAAGGCATATCCTTGATACACTTATTCATATGATTAAGAAAAACAAAGTTTGGAGACAAAACTGATGATATTTTTCATTAAAATTGATGAACAGTTGAAAAACACCTTTAGACTAAATTGTTTTTATATATTCTCCTTTGAAAAGGCCTAGAAAAATATAATACAATGTTCTTAAAATTTTTGGACAAAAACTATTCAAAAAGATCTTATCTGTCTCTTCTTTTAGTTTTGGTCTTAATTTCCCCTTTATAGTGTTAAGGGAGCGCTTTAGACCTTTACAAGTTTTGAACAAAAACTATTCAAAAAGAAATTATTCACTCACCATCAAAAGACATAAAATAATTAATTATTTCGTTATTAAAACTTTTGTTCTTAGCTTTTAAATAATTTTCTTTTTTGTTCTTCCTTCTGCCTTCCATAAATAAGATTCTCAAATATGAAATAAACATATTCCACATTATGTTGTATAATTAAAATAACTTCTTCTTTGTCAATAAAATTTTGCGTATGCATTATCTCTGTTTTCATCCATTTTTCTTTTGTTGTGAAAACACATTCACCTTGCTTAACTCCTCTTGTGAAATCTTTTTTCATTTTGGTAAAAAATAAACTACTTGTATTTTATTATCTCCATGATTAAAATAATTTTTTATTTGTGCCTTTGCAATTTCACCCATGTGCATTTGTTTTCTCTCATTAAATCATTTGGCATCCTCAAGAAAAACCTTTTACTTTTGGGGGAAAATACTCTACTTGGTGAAAAATAGCTTTTGATATTTACACAATTCACTTGGATAAAAGTAACTACCCACTTGCTTTCTCCTATGAAAATAATTTCACATAATGGATGAAGTATTTTATTTAAAAATAAATAAAAAATACAACTCTGATATTGCCCCCACTAATCAAATATTTTTGTAGTTGCACATTAATCATTGGGAAAAAATATTATACTTTGCAATATTTGATGGCATAACCCCCTCTCATATTTAACAGTTCACCAAATATTTAACATGAGATTTTATCCTTGGTAGAGACACTCATTTTGTCCTTCAGTAAAAAAATGCACTTGTGCCTTGGAGTAAAATATTGTTATATCACTTTCATCAATAATAATCATCCAACTGTAATTTCAGACTACCCCATAAATTGGTAGAAGAGACTTAAAACATGTCTCTTAGATGAAATTTTCCAAAAATATCTCTTAAGGGAAACTTATCTAAGAGATTTCAAAAATGTCTCTTAGATGAAATTTATCGAAGAGACTTTAAAAATGTCTCTTAGATATCACAATGTCTCTTAGATGAACTTTATCTAAGATAATTAAAAAAAGTCTCTTAGATATCACAATGTCTCTTAGATGAACTTTATCTAAGAGACTTCAACAATGTCTCTTAGATAAAGCCTTTTTAGCTCTTGTTGGAGATTTCATTGTGAGCATTTCATCTATCATGGAGCCATGAAATTAGAGCTACTCACATTTGAGACCAAATCATGAATAGGGCCGCTCTCGAAATTGAAATTTGAAACATTTTTTTTGATCAAAATCTGGCTTTCTAGCATCTAAAATGGCCCTTGAAATCTAGTCAAATCTTATTATAAAACCTTGAAACTTGGTCCAACATGGAGACATTTGACCAAAGAATGCACAAAAACAAACAATTTTGCAAAACTCACCCCTATGTGTTAGATATTCGTTGTCAAAGATGGCCTCCGGAGTTGTTTTATCCAAACATTGTTTTGTAAATAGTCCAAAACATGAAAATTTTGGGGCTTGAAAAATTATTAAATGATGTCAAATGGTCACAAAAACTAGTGAGAATGTATATTAAGGTACCATGAGTCTTCTCACAAAGTGGTTTCATGTGATGATCAACATGTATCAAGTTATACATCTCCAAAGTAGGCTTCCGGGGTAGATTCTGCAAATATGATTCTAAGTGATGTAATTGATTTTTTTCATATAGGCCCTAAAAATTTTATTGGAATTTTGAGGTGCTAATAGTGGCTCTTTCTTGGATATGTATTCCCCTTGTGGGCATAGCAATAATTTAGATCTCTGGTTGAAGTAGACCAAGTGCCAAGTTCATTAGGCTTGTCCAATCACTGCTTTATTGCAAAAATCCAATCTATACTTGGTGGCCCCAGATCACCCAAAAGGAATATCAACACTTTCCTCTATAAAACAATCTAATTATGATCATGTAGCAATATTACATATCTGAAAACATCATAGTCACTCATCTTGGAGTATCCAATACACTTGATATCATTCACCAATTCATTACAATCAACCATGCCATCATATTTTCTATCAACAAAATCCTCCATTTGGATTGAGAAATAAAAGTGTTATGTTGCACAATTGAAATCATTATGAACGATTCCATTATATGTTTGTGTATCATGTTTAGAGCCTTCAAACTATCCTGGCTTATCTGAACTATGCAAATAATTCTTCAACTTATGAAAAGAAAAGACTCATATCCAGGTTTATTCTCTAACTGCGCTTCATATTGGTGAGAAGAATCATTAAAAAACCCTAAATTATCCATGTGTCTTATTTCACTTTTTTCAGAAGAAACTACTTCAATAATCTTAGCATCCCAAGTCTGTTTCAAAAAATGTTATCTTTTAGATTCAACACAGTTTTCACAACATTGCTCATGCATATTGATTTTCTCAGCACCGTTATTTATTTCCCAAACCGGTACAACTTCTTGATTATCTAAAAATACTTCTTCTTCCTCATATGCTAAATTTTAAAATACATAGAAATCACTTTCAAATACACCTTGAAAAGAGACTGTGCTATCTTTTTCTAACATTTGATCAAACAATGGATTTGAAAAAAAATTGAAATCATTTCTAGATGTAGAGACCTTTTTACTCACTTCACCAAGTGTACTCCCCACTAGAGTCACCAATCTGTTGGTTCCCAAAAACACAAGTTGCAAACCCTAAAAGTATACCAAGCCTTATAATCAAGTTCAACACTAGATTTGGCCAATGAACAAGACTCAAGCAATAAAGCTTGAAATCTTCTGCTTTTCAAGCTCTACATCGCCTAGGCGGGTGTACACTTTTGATGATTGAGAAGATTATAATTCCTTAAGAAATTTTCAATCAAATCATTATCTACTTCAGAGTGGCATGAATGTCTGAAATACACTAATCTAACCCCTACTCCTACTCTTACAACTGAAATTAAAATATGTAGTGTTTTAATTGTTTTTGAAAGTAATTTTGACCAATGTCTTATTCATTGAGAAACAAAGTCATAATGAATCTTTTCTCATCCGATGCTTAAAATTATAACTATCTTGCACTCTTCCTATTTATGACTGGCATAAACATGCAAGTATATCAATCACAAAACCCTACTTACTAATCCAAATTTATCCCTTTGAATCACAATATTCATTTAAAAAGATTTAACTCTTCCCTGAAAAGACCCATTAAATTGAATACACAAGAGCATTAAGGTGCAATGACAAATCAAGTGTATCCTTGATACACAGATTCATATGATTAAGAAAAATAAAGTTTGGAGATGGCACTGATGATATTTTACACTAAAATTGATGAATAGTTGATAAACACCTTTAGAGTAAATTGTTTTCACATTTTCTCCTTTGAAAAGTCCTAGAAAAATATAATACAATGTTCTTAAAATATATCTTATTTGTCTCTTCTTTTAGTTTGGTCCTGATTTCCCTTTTATAATGTTAAGGGAGCGCTTCAGACTGTTACAACTTTTGAAATAAAATAATTAAAAAAGAAACTATTCACTCACCATCAAAAGACATAAAATAATTAATTATTTCGTTAATAAAACTTTTATTTTATCTTGTAAATAATTTTGTTTTTTATTCTCCCTTCTTCCTTCTCGTAAATAATATTCTCAAATATGAAATAAACCTATTCCACATTATGTTGTATAATTAAAATAACTTCTTTGCCAATAAGATTCTACATATGCATTATCTATGTTTTCACCCATTTTTCTTTTGTTGTGAAAATGCATTCACCTTGCATAACTCCTCTTGTGAAATCATTTTTCATTTTGGTAAAAAATAAACTTGCTATATTTTATTATCTCCATGATGAAAATATTTTTTTATTTTGCCTTTGCAATTTCACCCATGTGAATTTGCTTTCTCTCTCTCATTCACTCATTTGGCATCCTCAGTGAAAACCTTTTACTTTTGGGGGAAAATACTCTACTTGGTGAAAAATAGCTTCTGATATTTACACAATTCACTTGGGTAAAAATAACTACCCACTTGCTTTCTCCCATGAAAATTATTTCACCTAATGGATGAAGTATTTTATTTAAAAATAAATAAAAATATAACTCTAATATTTCCTGATGGGGTCGTTGTAATCCTCATCATTTAATTTATCAATCCAGGGTGGTATCCATGGCTGTATGCAAAAGAGAATGAAGAAAACTGGTTTGCCAGTCTATTCTAACTTGCAGGAAATGAAAGCTAATCTAAGGCACACTTGCATGAAAGGAAATATCTAATATATATCACACCTTCATGAAAGGAAAGAGGCTAATCTAATTGACACTTGCTGAAAATAAAATGCTTGCTTGAAATTGAATTTACTCTAGGAAAATCTGGAAAATACATTGTTGGAAATGAAACTAGTCTATTCTATTTCCTTAGGCTAAAAAAAGCCTTTCTAATCCCCCCTTTTCTTGATTTATTACAATATGTTTATAGAATTATCATTATTTATATACCCAACCAATATACTAAGAATGTGGATCCAAGATCCTATTTTTGAGGGGTCGTTTACAAAACTTTGAGAAAACTAACACTGTTGTCCTTCATCCCGCCAATCTGTCTCAGTCATTTTTTGATGTTAACTACTCCTTCCCTATTGTGAATATTTCCAAACTCTCAAAAGGGTTCCTATCCCTTTAATTATACTTTCCATATCATTTTGAATTTTTGAATTTTGTTGAGAAACGAGGGAGATATCACCCTTTTATTGAGACTACATTTTTCACAATTTCTGGGGGCTTATTTCTAGGAAGTTTTCAAGTTCTCAACATGAATGAAGGAATTACTCATAAATTCAATTGACCAAATTATTTTTAATCATCATGAAGAATATTTTACAATAATTCAATTATATTGGAGTGCTTTGGTAACTTGATTTATCTTTGCTGGAGAAAAATAACACAGTGTAGTGTGCAACTACAACTTGTAGGAAACAAATACTTTGCCCATTGATTTAGGAATGATTGATGCTCCATGATTTTGGAAGATTTTTGGAGTGTGTTGGGAGTCTTAAAGAGTCTTCCCTATGTTTTCCGAATGTCTTCAAATGTTTGGAGCTCTCTACTACAACTATTTTTGAAGCTTCTTCTTGTCATGAGTTATTTGATAACTCATTCATCTGCATTGTAACATCTTGCACACTCATGGAGACATATTAGAAGCATTTTGGATCACATTTATTTACTACAAAAAATCAAATATCTACTTTATATTTTACCTTAAACAAGCTAAAAAACTTCCAATTATTACTCAAATCCACTTCTACAATAATACACTAAGATCCACTTCTACAAGCTAAATAAATTCCATTTTGTAAGGAAGTAAAGTAGCGGAAACAACTTCCTACACTAACCTTGAGAGGAGGGTAATGCAAAATTTTTTCAGATCGTTACAACAGTTACAAAAAATAGAAATAGATATAATAGCATTCATACCACAACACAGTGATTTACGTGGGGAAAACCCTTTCGGGAGAAAAACCCCACCCTCCAAAAGCAGCTCAATATTTTATTCAGCAATCAAAAATAGATTACAACATACTTGCAGAGCAAGCTCTTCGCAGGAGTAGCACTAATCAGAGATTCAGAGGCAACTCAATAGCCATAGGACTCTTACACACAACCTCTATCTGACACACCTCATAAATAGGAGATACAATACAAGAAACCGTCAAATGGTATTACAAAACCATGGGCTAAAACCACCCAATAAGGTGTAGCCGACCTTATCTCCCTTCTATGACATGTTAAAGCACACATCAACACGTGTCGCTCCCTTTTAGAGCTCATTTATGTATCCGATACAAATTATTTTTCCTATTTCAGGAGTACAAACTTCCGGAGGCCATAACTTGAGAACCGGGTGTCCGATTGACGAACCGTTTGAAGCGTCGGAAAGCTCGCGAAGTGCTCTATCACCTCGTAACCCGCTTCACCGGTTACGGCCACTTTTCAGGGCGTTTCGGAGCCTCTAAAGTCCCCAAAATTAAGTTTAAATATTTTATTGCACCCCTCCAAGACGAAAACTTTAATATCTTCAAAACTAGCTGTGACCTTGCGACGCAACTTTACCGGAATGCTTATCTAGCCAACCAGAAGCTTCAGGGAGAGTTTCGCACCATTTCGTGCTCAAATGAAAACTTACTATAAATAGTAACCTCGCATAATTGCAAGGTTGAGACACCATTTTTCCCAACAAATCTCCCGCTTGTCGAACACCTTGCATGAGCGGAAGGGAATGTCAACACAATGAATCAATTGCTAGGGGCCATAAGGCCCATAGACTCTGAACACCATTTGAACTTCTCTGTGCTCACAGCCTTAGTTAAAGCATCTGCAACATTCATCAAAGTTTCCACCTTAACCAACTTCACCCTACCATCTTCGACCATATCTCTAACAAAATGATACTGAATATCAATATGTTTGGTCCGGGCATGAAATGTCAGGTTCTTAGCTAGGCTAATTGCACTCTGACTGTCACTGTACCTTGTTTTATTCCAATATCCGAACACAGTCTCTTAAGCCAAATGGCCTCTTTACAAGCATGAGTAGCTGCCATATACTCTGCTTCAGTAGTGGATAAAGCAACCACAGCCTGTCGCTTACTCATCCAACTAATTGCACCACCAAACAAAGTAAACACATAAGCACTGGTGGATCTTCTGCTATCAATATCACCTGCCCAATCTGAATCCACATAACCATGGATATCAAGGGAAGTCATGTCTCCAACTGAATTACCATGATAACACAAAGAATACTCTGAAGTACCCTTCAAATATCTGAAGACTCTTTTGACTGCATCCCAATGAACTCTACCAGGATTAGACATATATGTAGAAAGTACTCCCACTGCTTGGGCAATGTCTGGTCTAGTACAGACCATAGCATACATCAAGCTTCCAACCGCACTCTGGTAAGGCACTCTGCTCATGTCTTCCATCTCCAATGGGGATGTAGGACAATCTGAAATAGATAGTTTCATTCCAACTGTAAAAGGAACACTCAACGGTCTACAATTCTGCATGTTGAACCTCTGTAACACTGAATTCACATACTTACTCTAGCCTAGCCATAGCTTTCTGTTTACCCTATCTCTTCTAATTTCCATCCCAAGAATGTGCTTTGCTGCACCAAGATCTTTCATTTCAAATTTAGCAGCGAGCTGAGACTTCAGTTCTGAAATCATACCTTTCCCTTTACCAATGAATAACATATCATCAACATACAATGCAATGAATAAGAAATGATCACCATAAGATTTATAATAAACACAGTGATCTGATTTAGAACGTTCAAATCCCAAACTCAACACATATGTATCAAATTTCTGGTACCACATCCTAGGACTTTGTTTGAGGCCATACAAAGATTTCTTCAATTTACAGACCAAATTACTTTTGCCTTTCACCACATAGTGCTCCGGCTGTGTCATATAAATATCTTCCTCCAAATCACCATGAAGGAAAGCAGTTTTCACAGCCATTTGCTCAACCTCTAAATCATAAGCAGTAGCAATAGAAAGCAAAAATCTAATGGACGTCATTTTTGCAACAGGAGAAAATATCTCACTGTAATCAACACCCTCAACCTGAGAGTAGCCTTTTACAACCAACCTTGCTTTATACTTCTCAATGCTTCCATCTGAACCAATCTTTTTCTTGAACACCCATTTACAACCAACAGGTTTTCGTCCTTCAGGCAATGGTACAAGATCCCATGTATCATTCTTTTTCAAAGCTGCCATTTCTTCCTCCATAGCAATCTTCCAGGATTCTGCATCATTCATACCTAATGCCTCTTCTACAGATTTTGGTTCATCCACACTAGTATTCAGAGCAAAAATACATCTCCAATCATCAGGTGAATACCTTTCAGGTGGTTGTCTATGTCTTGTAGACCTTCGAACAAGCTGAGTTGGAGGTTCTTCCTCCTCTTCTGAAGATTCAGAGCTAGACGAGCTCTCCTCAAATTCTTGCCTATCTAGGGGTCTCGATTCAACTCTTTCAGGTGTATAAGGAAGTTGAATCACATCTTCTTTTTTAGTCTGTTCTGGCTGCAATGTAACAGAAGGAGATTTAATTTCTCTAAAAATAACACTTCTACTGTGAATTACCTTTTGTGCAACAGGGTCCCAAAGCTTGTATCCTTTCACACCATAACTATACCCGATGAAGATACATTTCACAGCCTTGTTCTCCAACTTTGTTCACTTCTCCTTTGGCACATGTGCATATGCCTCGCAACCAAAAACTCTAAGATGTCTCAATGAAGGCTTGTGACCTGACCATGCTTCCATAGGCGTTTTATCAACAAGAGCTGATGTAGGAGACCTGTTAATCAAGTAGCAAGCAGTGGCAACAGCTTCAGCCCAAAACTTTTGTTCGAGACCAGCACCACTCAACATACTCCTAGCCTTCTCCATCAATGTCCTGTTCATTCTTTCTGCAACTCCATTCTGCTATGGAGAATACGGAGTTGTCTTCTGCCTGTTAATTCCACAGTCTTTACAGAATCTATCAAAATCATTAGAGCAAAACTCACCGCCATTATCAGTTCTCAAACATTTTATTTTCTTTCCAGTCTGCAACTCAACCATTGCTTTAAACTCTTTAAAACGACTAAAAACTTCAGATTTACTCTTTAGAAAATATACCCATGTCCTTCTACTAAAATCATCAATAAATGAAACATAATATGTAGATTTTCCAATCGAAGAGACATCTACTGGACCAAACACATCAGAATGGATAAGATCCAAAACACCACAAGTTTTATGAGAACTCGAGTAAAACTGAACGCGGTTTTGTTTTCCATAAATGCAATGCTCACAGAAATCAAAGTCAAGATTACAGTCATTCAAACCTTCAACAAGGTTTTTATTTTTCAAGGTCCTTAGACCCTTTTCTCCAATGTGGCCAAGTCTCTGGTGCCATAACATAGTCTTCTCTGTAGGTAACTTTGCTTCAGACGAAAGAGCACCCTTAGGTACCCAAAAACCATTTCCATCTGCTAAAGGTGAAACCTTCAAATCTTCCAGTGAAGTATCCGCAGATTTACTTTTTACAGAAGTGCTATTACACTCAACAGTGTATGCTTCAAGCTTATACAAAGTGCCAAACCTGACACCTCTAGCAACTACCATAGCACCCTTAATCATCTTACATCCTGCTTCAGAAAAGACTACCTGCACACCCGCATCTATCAGTTTGCTCACAGATAACAAGTTTCGTTTTAATCCAGGGATATGCAGCACACCATTAATCCTCTTTATTCTACCATCAGAAAACCTGATTCTAACTTTACCTCGACCAACAATGTCTAGATGTGAATCATCACCCAAGTACACCTTACCTCCATTAAATCCTTCATATTCAGAAAACCAATCTCTATTGGAGGTCATATGAAAAGATGCACCTGAGTCAATTAGCCAGGCATCATTACCTGCATGAGTCGCCAAAGCCGCAATAAAGGCATCGCCATCTTCCTTGTCGGACTCAGAATCAGAATCGAACTTTTTCTTTTTCTTCTTCTTTTCTTCTTTGCAGTCCTTACGGATGTGACCCGGTTTACCGCAATTCCAGCAAATGACTTTGGACTTTCCAGGAGATTTTGATCTCCCTTTGGATTTGGACTTGCCACGCTTCTCATTCTTCTTGCCTTTCTCTTTAGGTCTTCCATGAACGGTTAGGGCTTCCTTTGAACTGATGGATACCTTCCTTCGCATCTCTTCACCGAGTAGGGCACCCACCACATCTTCAGATTTCAAAACAACAGAAGTACTACCGATAGCCATAACAAGAGAATCCCACGAATCAGGCAAAGAACAAAGCAAGATCTGACATTTCTCCTCCTCGTCCATCTTAACACCGACGGATACTAATTGAGCCACCAACATATTGAATGCTTCCAGGTGGTCTGCAATTCGTCCACCCTCTTCCATCTTCAAGGAATACAACTTCTTTCTTAAGAAAATTTGATTTAATAAAGATTTCACTTGATACATCTCACCAAGCTTAGTCCATAGCTTCTTTGCAGAGTTTTCTTCATGGACATTGATTAGAACAGAGTCTGCCAGGCACAGTCTGATTAGACCCTTGGGTTTTCGGTCCATAACATCATACTGAGCTGCCGCAGTAGGATCTGAGGGCCTTTGGACATTCCCATCAACAGCATCCCAAAGATCTCGATCTATTAGCAGATCTTCCATCTTCAGCTTCCACATCTCAAAATTACTTCCATTAAATTTCTCCACCTCTATTCTCCCTGACGAACTCGCCATCTGAATATTCCTGCAACAAGATCAAAAAGTGTCTTCTGCACAAGCTCCCACTCAAATCTGGATTAGTTCAAAAAACCCAACTGCCCACAATTGAAACCAAAGGTGATCAGGCTCTGATACCACTTGTAAGGAAGTAAAGTAGCGGAAACAACTTCCTACACTAACCTTGAGAGGAGGGTAATGCAAAACTTTTTCAGATCATTACAACAGTTACAGAAAATAGAAATAGATATAATAGCATTCATACCACAACATAGTGATTTACGTGGGGAAAACCCTTTCGGGAGAAAAACCCCACCCTCCAAAAGCAGCTCAATATTTTATTCAGCAATCAAAAATAGATTACAACATACTTGCAGAGCAAGCTCTTCACAGGAGTAGCACTAATCAGAGATTCAGAGGCAACTCAATAGCCATAGGACTCTTACACACAACCTCTATCTCACACACCTCATAAATAGGAGATACAATACAAGAAACCGTCAAACGGTATTACAAAACCATGGGCTAAAACCACCCAATAAGGTGTAGCCGACTTTATCTCCCTTCTATGACATGTTAAAGCACACATCAACACGTGTCGCTCCCTTTTACAGCTCATTTATGTATCCGATACAAATTATTTTTCCTATTTCAGGAGTACAAACTTCCGGAGGCCATAACTTGAGAACCAGGTGTCCGATTGACGAACCGTTTGAAGCGTCGGAAAGCTCACGAAGTGCTCTATCACCTCGTAACCGCTTCGCCGGTTACGGCCACTTTTCAGGGCATTTCGGAGCCTCTAAAGTCCCCAAAATTAAGTTTAAATATTTTATTGCACCCCTCCAAGACGAAAACTTTAATATCTTCAAAACTAGCTGTGACCTTGCGACGCAACTTTACCGGAATGCTTATCTAGCCAACCAGAAGCTTCAGGGAGAGTTTCGCACCATTTCGTGCTCAAATGAAAACTTACTATAAATAGTAACCTCGCATAATTGCAAGGTTGAGACACCATTTTTCCCAACACTTTTATTACTCAAATCCACTTCTACAAGCCAAAAGGATTCTGTATCCCTACCAACTTCTTAGTACCTTTCTGTCAAATGCTCTGGATCTCTTGCAATCTATCCCTATGCTTGAATTAGTGTTCTTCAAGTTGGTAAGACAAGATGTGTTTGCTCCGACCTCGCTCCATGAAGCCCTGGCAAAATATAATCTATGGCAGGGGTTGGCTCTCCTTGGGGGCCTCTTCCCACGCCAATTTATTCAATCTAGCCATGCTTACATGGTACTCTATGACCGAATTAAACATGCCCTCAAAAAAAATAACTTCTGTCATGTGAAGAATGACCTACATCAATTCGACAGACAATTGGACAACCACATTGTGCATAGAAGCAAAATTAAAGTTGGGGCTCTAATGGAGATCCTGGAAATAGACAATGTTGACCCCTGTGTGCCAATTTTGCAATCTATGGAAAGGGGTCGGGCTACAAATAGGGTTCCAGACCTCAATGTACCGGTATAGAATGAAGCCATGGGATGGACTACCCCATCTCTGCCCACCTTTGATGCCCCTGTATTTCAGCCCCAAGAAGACACCGCCATGGTCGAGTAAAATTATTTTGACTTTGTTTTTTTCTAATCAGAATATGCTCTTTTTGGAAGGGTGGAAAATCTTACGGAAACCGATATGACCCAATTTTTTTTTTTTTTTTGACTACCGCTTTCTCTCAGGTGTTGGTTCTTGGTTTTATTTCCACTTATATTCTAGGACCGGTAGAGGAGTCATCCTCTTAGCTTATCGGCTAGCACTGGTATTGGAGCCTTTGCTTTTTTACGAACTGGTCATGAAGTCAACAGACCGGTATCAAAGTACCAGTACAACATAACCAAAAACTGATCGTGGCAGCTCTTTAGTGTTCCGACAACTAGTTTCCGCTTCTCAGTTTGCATGACAACCGATTGTGGGGGTCGGTTTGCATGGTTTCCTTTGGTCCCGTCCCGACCTGTTATTCCAATTTTGGCCCCTAAGCGGCTCATTCTACGGGCAGACATTATCTATCTCTTCGGATTCGGGGGGATTCTTCTCAGAGCCCCTTTATCTTTTTTTATTGTATCTGAGAAAGGATATAGGGTTTTCTTCCTATTTCTTTCCCTATTGAGCTCTTGAATCAATTTTCGTATCTATATATATATCAGTGGCTTGCCACTTTTGTTTCAAAAAAAAAAAACACTAAGAAGAAATAGATGATTTTAATGGGTTAAATATGAGACAAGTTATGGTCTCATCATTGCCCCCATTAATAAAATATTTTTTGTAGTTACACATTAATCATTGGGCAAAATATTATACTCTACAATATCTGATGGCATAACCCCCTTTCATATTTAACAGTTCAACAAATATTTAACATGAGATTTTATCCTTGGTGGAAACACTCATTTTGTCCTTTAGTAAAAAAATTCACTTGTGCCTTGGAGTGAAAATCTTGTTATATTACTTTTATCAATAATAATCCTCCAATTGTAAGTTCAGACTGCACCACAAACTGGTAGAAGAGACTTAAAAAATGTTTCTTAGATATTCCCATGTCTCTAAGATGAAATTCTCCAAAAATATCTCTTAAGTGAAACTTATCTAAGAGACTTCAAAAATGTCTTTTAGATATTGCAATGTCTCTTAGATGAACTTTATCTAAGAGACTTCAAAAATGTCTCTTAGATATCATAATGTCTCTTAGATGAACTTTATCTAAGAGTTCAACAATGTCTCTTAGATAAAACCTTTTTAACCCTTGTTGGAGATTTAATTGTGAGAAATTCATGTGTCCTGGAGCCATGAATTAGAGATGCTCACATTTGAGGCCAAATCATGAATTGGGTCGCTCTCAGAATTTTAAAATTTGAAACATTTTTTTGGCTCAAAATCTAGCTTTGTAGCATCTAAAATGGCCCTTCAAATCTAGTCAAATCTTATTATAAAACCTTGAATATTGGACCAGCATGAAGACATTTGACCAAAGGATGCACAATAATAAATTGTTTTGTAAAAATCACCCTTATGTGCTAGATATTTGTTGTCAAAGACGGCCTTTGGAGTTGTTTTATACAAACACTGTTTTGCAAATAGTCCAAAACATGAAAAGTTTGGGGCTTGAAAAAATATCAAACAATCTCCAATGATCACGTAAATTGGTGAGCATGTATATAAAGGTGCTATGAGTCTTCTCACAAAGTGGTTTCTTATGATGATCAACAAGTATCAAGTTATAAAGTTATACATCTCGAAGTAGGCTTCTGGGGTAGATTCTACAAATGTGGTTCTAAGTGATGTAATTGATTCTTTTAACATAGGCCCTTAAAATTTCTTTAGAATTTTGAGGTACTAATAGAATGAATTATTGATATCATATTGTGGTGATAGCCTTTTCAACACTATTTCTACTTTGACAAACAATGAATATGACAACTAATCTCTTAGATGGTGCATGACTCAATCGTTTTGCAATGCAATACTCTATGAAGACAAAATAGCAATGGGTTGCATAGAAACATGTATCAAATGTGACTTGATCATTAGTTGTGGCATTGCAATTTGGGAAAAATTTATTACAAAGGTTGGAGAGTCATATGAATGAAGTGGAATTGAAGGAGCTGATTTTTGTTTTGAATGGTTGTCATACATTTTGCATGTAAAGATGAAAACCTGGTCAACAACCATTAACATGTACATAAAGGAATACTGCAAGTGTCTAAGGCTAACCAAAGTATACAATATTAGATGTCATAAAGTTAATGGCATGCATACACACTACATGCCATATGGAGTAGAAATCATGATGCCAATTAATACTTACATCGAACAATCATAAAAAATGGCATTGCTCAAAAGAAAACAGAAAATCAGTGTCCACAAATTGAAACAAGCTATTTAAAATAGTGAACATGTACAAGTCAACACCCCTCCACAATGGACAAACGCCTTCAATAAAATCTCATGTGACTCCCAACCTATTCAAAGCAATGCACATCCACAAATGAATAGCCTTGCATGATCACTAAATATGTTTTCCAAAATCCCAGATGACTCACTTTGTAAAGTAAAACAACAAATACATCAAGCTCCTATAATTAAAACTCTATATATATCAACAAAGAGAGCACAAACAATAGTAGAATCTTACCTGGCAAATATACAAGACACACCAAAACATGTATGTGCAATTTGTGCACAACTCCAGTTTAAGAAAAACATGAGAAACCTTATAGAGAAAAAAATGCACATATCAATTACTATTGTCAAGGAAAGAACATTCGTTTGGTGCCAAGGTATGAAAGTTTTGTAAGCAATGCTTGCAACAAAACATAAAACCGCTATATACAATGCCAAAACATATCAATATAGAGAAGCCATTATGACACACTATTACACCTTTAGAACTTGAAGAAAGACAAGTGTCACTTCGAATAGAATTCACACAAATTTGGCAACTAGGACACAAGAGATCTCAAGTTGGGATAAATGGAACTATTATCATTGTGCCAACTAATATAAACATCATACAAACAATTCTATCATGATCATCAAATGAAACATGGAAATTTGTAATTGCATTGAAAAGACATCTACAATAAACAAATTCATATAAAAAAAGAAGAGTATGACCAAACATTATTATGAATTTCCTCAATGAGTTATGCAAAAAAACACTCTAGAAAATGTAATATGTAAAATTGAACAACAATTGGCATGAATATTTGTACACTTCAGAAGAACAGGAACCTAGTACTGACTCTACATCAAGTGAAGATGACAATACAACTTCATCAAGTGACAATAACAATGACGTTTGAAGGCTACAAAATTGAAATAAACACATTTATGCATGAATTTATTTAGCTAAGAAGTATACATTCCCTTAAAGACAAAGTAATAGAGATTGCACTAGCAGAAGGAAAACAACCCCTAGGAATCTTCCAAGATAAATATGCAGATTGGATGAACCTTTCGACACTGTTTTTGTGATGAAGAAATTGCAAAAAAACCTTCACATCAAAAAATTGCCCAATGGGAATTATAAAATTCAAATTGACCATTTGCATATCATACCACTAACTTGTTCTTCAAAACTGTCAAAATACTAACTGGCCAAGTCTTTTCTACCATGTGGATAAGAATCTGAAAGGGCAAACTAGAAGGCACAATACTACTAGAAAAAGATGTCAAGTACAAACCAAATATTGAATAAAAATTTCAATAAGATATTGAATATACAAACTTCAAAATGATTATAATTCACCAGATTATTTGCATTATATCAAAAATATTATGTTTGCAATGATATAACAATTGGGGCCACCTACCCTTTTTGTCACCTTCGCTAGTGCAAAGCAAAATTGGTCCCCATTAGAAAAAATGTTGGAAGAACTGTAAATGTCACATTGTACAAAGTTGAGTCAAAGCCAAGTCGATCCTCCTTTAGATATTGACATTTTATCTTTGATTAAGAAGGATCTAGCTACTTGTACCCACTATTACAAACATAGAAATAATGAATGAAATAATTACTATGTTCAGATGAAACATTCTTTGGAAAGGTATTGGACTACCTTTCAGTTACAGAGTTTCAAAGTCAAGGAAATGAACATGACCATTTCACATTATGGGTTAAAGATGCACCAATCTATGGGAAAGATAACAATACTACCATTGAGCAATTTATTGACAAATATATAACTTGCAATACAAAAACTTTAGATGATCAAATAGCTAGATTGCACATTACATCATCACACTAGACAATGTACAAAGACAAAAAGGAAAAAAGTGTTTCTTTAGTTTTCCACAACCACCAATGAAAGCAACAACAATACTTGAACCATATGTTGACAAAAAAATAAGAATATGCACATTGCTGAGAAACTCTGATCCATTCTAGAAACTTTAATTTATAATTCTTCTGTATATCCTTTGGAGGTTTCCTAATGAAAGTAAACACGAGTGAAAATGAATACATAATATCCATACGATCTACATTGATGAGGCCAACATTGTTCTTAAAAATAAAGTAAACTCACATATGGAATTATTCATTTGCAATGCACATTCCACACCTTTGGCAGGCAAATACAGACACAAAATTTGTTCTTAATGCATATGCTACAACTTATTGAAGCTCTTACATGACAAAAGGTAATAAATCAATGACAAATGCATTCGCTAAGATATGCATAGACCATAAGAAACGTAACATTGATTCCTTTAACATGATAATGAAGCCTGGTAATGTGTTGCTCAACTTACAATAGATGTCCAATCAACAGGCTATGCCCATCATGCTTTATCTTCCTCTTAACTATAGTTCATGCAAATGAAAATTAATAGAAATTTATGCCACTAACAATCACACATTTGTTCTCAAGACTTCCAAGATTACGAGAAACAAACCAGATGAATTACAAAATGTTGCTTGCAAAACCTTAACTGACCATTACATAGAATTCCCTAAAACACTGGCCAATATTTGTCTAGTAGAATTTGTCACAGAATACACAATAGCAAAAGGAAAATTTACATGATAAATAGACCACAAATTATCAGGTTGATCAAATATAGTAAACATGTTGACATTAAAAACTACTACAGAGAGAAACTTTTATTGTATGTTCCTTTTTATATTGGTGAAAACTCATTGAAACAAGGCTTCACAACATGGCAATATGCTTTTGCCAACTATGAAAAAATAGTACATGTTAATGAAGTAAAGTATACATACAATGTAAATGAATTGTGGGGTGATATTGACAATGCTATTATTAATGCCAATGATGAAGAAGAAAAATACAAGAACAATATGCAAAGACTTAATAGCAATGACAATGAAGAATACAATTTGCAACTTGATTTTGATACAATAAGGCATAATGTCCCCATGAAAAAATAACAAGGCCATTTGGGATAGGTACTCATCCACTCTTACCTAACAACATAGAATATTACAATGTTCATAGAATATTGTACGACAAATAAAAAGTGATAGTGAAGGACATACTAATGAGAAAACAACAAGAAAGCCTTAAACAATTGCATTTGGTCTTAAGAAGAGGTGTTGGCATAGGAAAAACGTTCATTGCAAAAGAAATATATCAAGGTCTTCTTTGTATATACAATAACTCTATTGATAGTGACCTAGACAAGAGAAAGGGCTTGTTACTTGTATACAAAAGAAAGTCTTCTTATGATCTAGGTGGTACAACCTCACACTTTGCACTTCTCATACCATTTAAAAGATCGACTTCTGCTCCCTTGAGCTCAAAAAGATTAGATGCATTGACAAAATAGTATCAATAATTGCATATTATCATTATAGATGAGATTTCCCTAGTTGGCATAAGATTTCTACGTTGCATAGATAAAAAGATTGTGTGACATAATGCAAATTCCTACTAAACATTTTAGTGGCCTGGACATTATTTTTGGTGGTGACTTGTACTAGATAGATTTTATACATGATTGTCCTATGTTTCAAACTCTAGTGCAATAGATACTGAGCTAATACCATACGACTTTTGGAAACAAAATATAAAGTGCTAAAATTTACAAACAACTATGAGACAAAAAGATGAGATCTTTATCACCATTCTCAAAAAATTGTGTACTAGATCCCAAATAGAGAATGACATAGCATGTTTGAATAACAAAGGTTTATGCTCCCCACTTACAAACCCAACATTCCCATTCCTTTTTTACAATAAAAAAGATGTAAGTGTACACAAGCAACAAATTTTATATAATATTCTTGGAGAACTTATTACAATCAATGCAATTGATAAACATTACAATTTTGATGAC
Source organism: Cryptomeria japonica (assembly GCF_030272615.1). Lineage (NCBI taxonomy): Eukaryota > Viridiplantae > Streptophyta > Pinopsida > Cupressales > Cupressaceae > Cryptomeria > Cryptomeria japonica. Next base: position 406,964,452 of record NC_081414.1, on the reverse strand, counting down.
ATAGAGAAAATACACAAACATAGTGCAAATTTACCAAATCAAACAATATTTAAAAAGGACATATAATTGAGATCTATTGTGGAAACTATAATATACAAGATGGCCTTATCAATGGATTAGATAAAAGAATCAAAGCATATGCACAAATTGTTGATATAGATATCATATGGGTTGACTTCAATGATTGTCACATTGGAAAATCTCAGGTTGGAAAATTAACACACTTCAACCAAGCATATGTTGACAATAGATGGGTACCAATTTTGCGAGTTGTAAAAGCACTCAAAAAACTAACCACTACATAAAAGACCACTGTTAAAAAATAATTTCCACTGCAATTAGCATGTGCTCAAACAATACATAGAGCACAAGGGCTCACCATGCATGGTCTTGCATTTGACCCTTTCTATGTGCACCAACACAAGCTAACATACAAAAATTTATCTCAAACATCAAGGATTGAAACACTATTTCTCTTAACTCCCCTAACATCAAAAAACTTCAAGGTAAAACCAACAGTCATACAAGAAAATCCACGACTTGAAACAACTATTGGGTGGACTTTCCAAAATGGATTGCAGTGTAAATACCATATGACATCTATTACCATATTTACATTAAATGCTCACCATTACAACCACATAAAGAAGACATTTCACATGACAAAGACTTAATGTGCTCAGATATTATTTGTTTCTAAGAAATGTACTTGAAAACACCAATGACAGATGATCCATTACCAAACTATGTAATTGCTTTGCAACATACAATGTCCATGGCATAATGACTTTTCTTACAAAAAAGATACACATGTTGAATACAATACCCTTAATAGTTGAAAATGTTGAAGCATTGTTTCTCTCTTTCATGATTAACAAACAAACACTTTTCAATTGTAATATTTATGCCAAACCAACAACAACACTTACAAATATCATAACAATAGTCACTAAAGCAATAACAATTGCTTCTAGTGACAACTTTGTCTATATTGTAGTGACTTCAACATTGACATATCCACATACTCAAAAAATGCAAACATGCTTAAAGAACACATGCAAATACACAGTTTTCACTTGTTACCTGGACAAATAGATCCTTTATAAACAACAATTATTGACCACATTTGAATGAACAATAACACACACACAACTAGAATTCAAAGATTAGAGATATATTGGTCTGATCATGGCATTCTTCTAACTTAGATTGACAATGTTGTATAAACTAGTAAAATTATGAGATTTATCCATTTTTAGACCTTTGAATAGAGTCATATGCATTTACAATGCTTAGTCACTAGTTGTATGCATTGGTAGTATACTTTTATTAGTTATAATAGTTTCTAATGGTTCGCAATGGTCTTTTATTAAAAGATTTTACATCAGACAATGAAAGGTAATTTTGTTACTAATTTGTTCAATTCTTAATTGGTGAATTATTAAGTTGATTTATTCACGAGTTTTAGTTTCAATCTTTGTAATTATTATTTTTAGCTTTAATAAAAGAAGAAATTTGGCTTGTCTATATTTTGTCATTTGAGTTTATTCTGCTTTTGTATTTGCAATCTGATTGAGAACACTGAACAATTTTAGTTGTTTATGATTGTCTATTTAGGCATTTAAAATTCTTAAGTGTAAGTTGCACTCTTTAAAAGTTAAATGTATTTACCATTTTAAGATACATTAAATGAGAACATTATCAATCCCTCTCACCTAATATATAGGATCTACAACAAATGATTTAACTAACACTTGTTCTAGTCTTCCTTAAGTAACCCCCACCATTGCCTCAATGTGTTCCCCTAGCGTAGCATCTAGTGGAAGATAGATATTATAAACAAAAAATGATAAAATGACTATAACATACTAGTGAGCTCTACAAAATCCTTCAATTCTTATCTTTAAAGGAGAATTAATTTACTTTTAGATAAGTTCTTTGAGGTTCTACACGGTTTTGGGGTTGCATTTTCATTGCTATTGTCACTAACCTGGTACAAATATTTGCATATGAATTTATTCATGAGGATGATTTGCGCTGACATCTTCAACATCTATTTGTTGAAGTGTAAAACAGAGTTATGCTCATTTTAGATCTGCACCTTGACCCATGTAAATCTTGTACATTTTTGTATAGAATATATCCTCCTTAACATATTTATCTTAATCTTCATATGTCCACTTTTTTAGCTAAGATTTCAAAAAATGAAACTTTAGCTAAATGGAGATTCTGATAGCATTGTGAATGTTGGAGACTTTCTTCTGTATCATGAGATGCCAACTCTAAGCTCGTTCTTAACTAGTGCTTGTCAGAAGTTATGACCTCATGTGCTAGATTAAGTCAAATCTTCATTGTTTTGTTTAACTACAATGGTAAATGATGGATACTATAAAGAAGACTAATTGTGACTTTTCAAAATTGGAGGTGAGGGTTCAAATCTTGGTTTAGCTTTAGTATTCATCTTAGACTTCCTTTCTCAAACAAAAGATTAGTATGTTATTAATTTTTTGTCATCTATGCAATTTAGCTACATTTTTCCAAATATCAGAAGAGAGTTTCTATTGTGACATCAAATTATTCTTTCCATTATGTTTTATGTCCAGTATGACTTTCATTTCTAATTCCTTTAACACACCCTAAAAAATTGTATACAACTCAATGAGTAATGCCAGTAACTATTTTTTTAACACTTACATGCCACTATAATTTGTCTTGGGAAATTGTTCAGATACAACTACTTATTCAATTGATTCTTTATTTGTTTAATAATTGCAATAGCTGCAAGCACCAAAAAGATTATAAAATTTTTCTCCCGAATGATTGAACCCAAGCATTTACCAACACATCTTATTCAATTAATCAAGTTTATTTTGCAAACCTTAAAATTATATATAGCTTAATGAGTAATGTCATTAACTATTATTTTATTAAAGACTTACATGCAACTAAAATTTGCCTTGACAAATTGTTTAGATATAACTACTTAATCAATTGATTCTTCCTACATTTAATAGTTGTAATAGTTGCAAGCACCAACAAAATTGAAGCATTTTGCTCCCGACCAAAGTTATTGCACAAGCACATATGGATAACCCAGTGCCTCAAGACAACTTGCCATAAAAAAGTACACATCCCATGAAAATATCTAATGCCATTACACACTTTTGTCTCCCTTACCTCCATCTCTATTTCCATCAACACATTCTCTGTCTTTTTCCCTATATTATAAGTTCCAAAACTAATTTATGTTATCCATTTTTCTATAGCTTAAACACACAATTCTTGATCACCAAACACACCTCCAGATGATGGAAGTTGCTCTAATGATAATCCATAGCCAAAAAGGTAAATACTATTATAGATTTATGACATATTTCCTTGATCTCTACTAATATTGTACAAATTGAAACACTTCATTTAATTGCAGATTAAAATTGCAACCAACCCATGCATTGATCATCATTGAAATTTGTATGTAACAAAATTTGTTGTTTCCTTCGAAGGTGATGTGCTTGTGACTTATGGCCTTGGTTGCAACAAGAACCTTGCAGGCCAAGCGAAAATATCAACTGTACATTTCGACATGGTCGATAGTCATGGCCAAATGATAGTAACTATAAATATCAACAACAAGTTGATTGATACATTAGTCCCCCAATTGTTTTGACTAAGTAAAAGTCGGTATTTGAAAGGTACCCAAACCTTGTACAAGCCAAGAGAACAGAACTGGGAGAAAGAAAAGTCCCTGATCACTTCAAAAAGACAAAAAGATCCCACCGAAAGGGATCAGCTTACATAACTTATCATAAAAAACTAGAAACAAAAAGCGAAAGGAAAGCACAACGATAGTAAAAAGACAGAACCAAGGACCCCTGCAGAAATAGAGATAGAGACCTAAATAATTTTCATGATTTCCTCAACATGAACAACCATTTTTTTCATGTTGTTCGTTGAGGTCTTTAATTCCTCCAGCTCATGACCTTTGATGTCGCCCTTGATCTTTGTGTTAGCTCTGGTCCTCTTTTCATGACCCTTCTTGTTTGACTACTCTTTATCACCATCCTTCTTAGCATTGTTCTCAAACCTGTTGATTAGGATTTTCATGTTATCCACCGAAGCTTTGAGGATCTGAAAATTTTGGTCTGCAATCTTCTTAACATTGAGTTCCAACCTATCGATTTTGCTGCCCAAGTTGTTCATTTTATTTTCCATTTCCTTTCTATCTCCCATCTCATTTACCTTTTTTCCGTTGCTATGATTTTACCCACCATACATTCAATAGCTTCCGCATTGTGCAGAACAACAACCAACTCTTTAACATGTTCTGCCAGGGGCTTATCACCAACCGTAACTCTTGTGATAGCCTTCATATTTGTCTTCAAACTGTTGATATCTTTCACCATGGTAGCGATGGTCTCACAGAAATCTTTTATAGTATCATTATCACCAATACCACTTTTATCCCCTTTATCCTCCTTTTGCAGACTTGTGGTATTCAAAACCTCAATGTTGCCCATCACCGGGTTAACCTCCCCTTCTTTATCCTGACCATCATCCTTCTTGTTCTCTTCAGCATCCTCCTCAGAATCAATTAGAATATGGCTGATGTCTTTGTTGTTACCCTTTTTAGTGTTCTTCCTCCGAGTCTGCTTTCCAGTTGCTTTCCCTTTCTTTTTTTTAACAATTTTTTTCTCAAAGGATTCGGTTTCAGACTCCGACATGTCTGAATCCACCACAATCCTTTTCCTCTTAGCCTTATTCCTCCCTTTTTTTCTAGTCTATTCTGATTCTCCCTTAGTCTCTGATTCAAAGTTGAATCCACTAGCTTCACTCTCCGTAGTCTCATCTCTTGCATTTTTGCCTTTAATAGGCTTTCAATGCACTTCCCCTTAAGCATTTTATAAACCAGGACCAAAAGCCCCTGGTGGAGGGCATGGTCACCTTTAGGATCCTTCTGAACCTCCTTGATAGTGTGGTCCATAGAGAATGCAAGGTAATAAGGAAAGTTCACCTTTTCCCCATGGCATAAATGATTGAGAAAAACAAAGTGATGACCATAGGCTCTGGTAAACCTATCATCTAAAGTAATGTAGGAAATAGAAGCAAATAAAACAAACCTCCATGGCGTGCAAATCCTCTTTGAAGCATTAGTCCCCCAATTGTTGCTCGATACTAGTGTACATAAAAAAAACTTGACAATAAAGAAAAAACACAGTACGAAAGAGGAGACATTGATTACTCTCTACAATTGACTCCCAAAACAATAATTGAAAGCATTGAAAAAGTCTGCAAATAACATAGATTAACACTTAACACAACCATAGCTCAACCCATTCATTCAAATAATACCTATTCAATTGGAACCTTGGCCATTCTTGTGGTTGGTTACACTCAAGCACCAACAAAATACCAATTACAAGTTAAAGATGGAGAATCCACATCTGACATAGCTATAAAATATTTGCCACAAACATCAAACTAAATTATATGCTTCTCACATTATTAAATTCCTTTACTATATCAACCTATACATTTCCTTCTTTTGCAACTCATAGTGCCAAGAAACCATGTTGATGTCTATAGCACTCTACAAAAACTCCTCTATACAACTACATCACCCCTTCTATTGCTGAAGAATGTTGTGTGCAATGGTGGACGAGGAACAAGTCTACTAAAATTAAGTTTGTCCACTTTTGCTGACGAACTCAATGATGAGTGTAGCAAAGCTTCTTTGCAAACACTTGTTTCCACAAATATCTAGGTAACTATTTAAAACACTTCATGTTTACAACACAACTTGTACTATTTAGTAAATTACAAATCTTTCTACCATCCCCGCTAACATTGTTCCTCCATTTGCAGGTCACTAGAACACTTAAAACCAAAAATGTCCACATTCCACCATATTAGCCACTTTGTACCCCATCCCACCAAGTAGTTCATGTTATTTCCACTTCAGCTGACGACTCAACCCAATGCATTACCTGCACAACAACAAACCCCTTCACCTACCAACTCTTTTTGCATTACACAGTTGAGACTGCAAGTGGTACTATTGATTGCATTTTTCACACCAAGCTCTTGCAATAGAAATTCCCTCAGCTAGCAACTATACTGTTTGAAAATTACAAAAAAAACATGTTAGTAGTTTTATTCCTTGTGCACAAATTTCAAATTCAAGGAATGTTCATGATTGTCATGAACAACTCTATTATGGATATTGCAAAGAGGACAACAATGTAACACCCTCAAAACCACTCTTTTTTATTATCATGATTTGAAAAAACATGACAAAAATAATATTTTGCCTCTAAAGAAATTATTCTATAAACATTGTAGAGTGTATGAGATGAGATTGCCATATGAAAGAAGATTTTTCCCAATTAAATGCTTCTTCTCAAGGTAATGCCAACTATACCTCAAATTCCTTTCTATATGTTACGATTTGCTTTCCAAAAAATGGATTTTCAGATCACATTCTTTGATGTTGTTTACCTATGTCTAGATTTTCCTTTGAAATTTGTATTTGACTATTTGATCCTACTTACACCCACACTACTCACCCTTTAGGAAATGACAAGAGTGATAAACTAGCCTTAATGCCTAATTAATCACTAAACTTTGAATTCAATCCATAAACATAATCATTATACTAAGGCTTTGTCATTTAGGAGTGAATCTACTCAATTGATATCTAAGTTATGTGATAGAATAAATGTTGCAAAGGCCAATAACCGCTATGGAAGTGGAATCATTCCCATGTATGAAGTCATTTTGTAGTAGAAGGAGGAATTTGCTGATAGAGATGAGAGTGGAAGTATTGGGATTTGAGGAATTGAAGAACTTGTATGAGGATGACCCTGATTTTGTAGAACCTTAGAGAGATTGCATAGAATCGGTTGTGGTGGATAGGAATAAGTGGCTAGATTATTTCATTCAAGCTAAGATGTTGTTTAGAGAAAATCAGTTGTGTATACCTTGGAGCTCTATGAGAGAAAATCTGATAAAGGAGAAGCATAGTAGAGGATTAGCAGGACACTTTGGTGTTGATTAAAAAGTAGCCTTGGTTGGTGAGAACTACTTTTGGCCTTAGATTCATAAGGATGTTAGGAAATTTGTTTAGAGCTATAGAATTTGTCAACTTGCAAAAGATAGCAGTCATAATGTTGGATTGTATAAGCCTTTGACAATTCTGAAGAGACCTTGGGAGGACATAAGCATGGATTTCATAATTGGATTGCCTAAGACACCAAGAGGAAAAGATTCTACATTTGTGGTGGTGGATAGATTCTCAAAGATGACACATTTCATACCCTATAAGAAGACAACAAATGTTGTGCATATTGCTGACTTATTTTTCAAGGAGGTGGTGAGATTACCTCGATTACCTAAGAGCATGTTTCTGACAGAGACACTAAGTTTGTTGGATATTTTTGGAGAACACTTTGGAAGAAGATGAAGACATATCCGAAATTTGATTCTACTTTTCACCCATAGACTAATGGACAGACATAAGTAGTAAATAGAAGTTTGGGAAATTTGTTGAGATGTTTAGTTGGAGAGACAACCGAAAGTTGGGATTTTATTCTTGCACAAGTAGAGTTTGTCTACAACAATTCAGTGAACATGAATACCAAAAGAACACCTTTTGAGTTTGTTACTGGAATACACTCTAGAGGCATATTAAAGTTGAGAGATATCAGTAATGAGGATAAAAGGAGTGCAGAAGTAGAAGCATTTACAGAACATATGAAGACATTACATAGTCAAGTTAAATAACATTTGGATGACATGAACAATAAGTATAAGGAAAAGACAAATGAAAAGAGGAGACATGACGAATTCAAAGTTGGAGATGAAGTGATGGTGTATCTAAGAAAAGAAATATTCCCAGTTGGTACCTATAATAAGTTGAAGATAAGGAAGTTTGGACCATGTAAGATTTTCAGGAAATTTAGTTTCGGAAATGCACATGAAGTGGATTTACTAGATACCTTGGGTATTTCACATATTTCAACATTGCATACGCTCATCAGTATCATAAGACATAATTCAGTGAAGACAGTGAAGAAGACTTGGAGAAGAAGATACCCCAGAGGGTACCAGACCAAATTGAAGACATTTTGGATAGTAGAATTGGGCGCAACACTTGAGGCAAACAATACAAAGAGTATCTTGTAAAATGGAAGGGCAGACCAGTTGAAGACTCATCATGGATTTCTCAAGCAGAGGCAGACTATCTTGGTTTTCCTCTAGCCCTTGCAAAGTGAGGGACTCACTTTTTTTTATCAACCCCAAATGTTTGATGCAGGAGCATCCCTGGTTTTTGGGAATCTTGCATCAACCAAAAACATTTTTATTTCGGTTTGTTTCATGTTCAGTTCACCCTTGCAGTTTCAACATTCTTTTCTACGTTTTGTCACATTTGCTCACCGGATCTTGCGGAGCTTGATTTTGTTTGTGAACATGTTCATCTACCTTATCCTAGGTCTATAGGTCATTTGGATATTTTTCCGACAAGTTATGACTTTTGGAATGTGGGATAGTTTTTTGGCCTGTGCACCAGAGTCGCCTGGACCTATTTGCTAATGGATAATCTTGTAGATCATTTCCATAGCTTGTAGAGCCTGATTGCATATCGTTTGATGTTCCTTGGTTTTTGGAGTACCTCCCCTTGGGTCCACACATCATTCTATGTTGTTTCTAGAGGATTTATTTTGTTGGGAGCTGACCTAGTTGTTCTACATGTTACATATTCTTCATCGACATTTGTTTTCATCTTGGGTCAATGCAGATCACTCTAGAGCTTTTGATGTGATATAAAACAATGTAATTTAGAATTTGTGAATGAGTTTGTATCACATAGAAGAATAATAAGAAGGTTAGGAGATTTGGAGTTGGCTCGCAGTCTTGCTTGAGCCCGAATACAATTTTTTGGGTATTCTTGTAATCAGGTATGTGTTCCGAATATGATATAATATAAGTCTAATTCTGCATTGCCTCCATCACATTGTGTTGCTTCTATTGTGTTTACTCTTACTGCACAATCTGAACTGTTCTCCTTGAGGACTCTTCTACCATGATTGCAACAAAAAGTGTGGCATTGTTATTGAAGATATGCAAGATTGAAAACAAAGGATCTGATTATTGATGATGTGTGAAGTGTGTTGGTGTTGAGGCACTAGAAGAAGTCTGGTTTTGTAGTGTGTGTTACAATGGTGGATTACCTTTCTTTCTTTCTTTCTTTCTTTCTTCAATAGTGAGCCTTTTTGTGGGCAATGAGCCCACCTATAGTGAGCATTATGACAGTGATTCACCCTTTGTAAAAATCACCTTAACCAATGTTTTATATTGAGAACTAATATTCTCCATGTTTTTTCCCTTCTTGGGTTTTCCACATCATATCCGGTGTTCATTATGTGATGTGTTGTGTGTATATGTTTTTATGTTATATCTTTCTTAATTAATTTTGTCGGTTACTTCGAATGTGTAAAGGAATAGAAGAAATTGATTTAAGTTGTCAACTAATTCACCCCCCTCTTAGTTGCCTAGATATTCAACACCTAAAACACAATAACAATGACATGTGCAACACATAATGATTCAACACCATCAATAGCTTCCAATGCCACTTTTTGTGCTAATGCCTCCACAAGCGGCTTGGCCTAGATGCTCCCTCCATTAAAATTTTGGTGCATTCACATCATCCTAGAGCAATAAATTTAACAAATTGTTAAAAAAACAAAATCTTTGTGTAGATTCTTCATTTATCCATGCGATAGTTCTATTGTAACTCCTTTCTAACATTATGTTTATTCCTTAGCTAAAAAATTTCAACTTACTCTGGTGAAATGGTTGCACATGAGGGTACCCTTGAAGACTTTGAAAATAGCATTGAAGAAGGGGAGCAAACTAGTAGACCAGTCAAGAACCACTCTCTCTCATTTCTCAACAGCTAAAACCTTTGAAAAAGGCAATATGTTTTGCATATTACAAATTAGATATTTCTGAGCAACAAGAATGGATAAGACCTCTTATTCCTACTATTATCAAGCTCCATGGAAACAAAAACTGAATAAAATCAAATAATTTACAAAATACATAATCATTATATAGAAAAAAAAAACACTAAATAATAGTACTACTTAGGTTAATCTCACAATTATGCTCTAAAGTGAACTAAGCCACTGATAAGCCCACAAAAACCAAAGCACATTTCTAGGTATAGTGTGATAAAACATAGAGTGGATAGTCCAAAAAATTATGCATTATCAAATGGAAAAATTTATTTAGATATATACACTTGTTTTGTACATGAAACCACATGAAAGAATGCATAAACACGAGCCTTCCAAATTATTTTTGGAAGCCATTACTCTTGGTGAACTCAAAATCAATGAATCACTTGTTGTTGCCAAGTTCATATGGGTTTGATATGCCTATTGTTGCAAGGTTAATAAAAATGAGTCGCTTATGTGTTTTCATTAATATCAACATGCTTTGGTTTTAATGTCAACATGCTTTGGTTGTCATTAGTGAGTGCTTGGTGTAAGTGTTATCGAGTTTTTTGTGCAGTTGTAATGGGTAATTTGCTCCACATATCTTCTATGTTGCATATCTATTCTTGTGGTTTGGACATGTTGTTAAACTATGTTTGGGCATGTTATATGATGGATTTGGTACTTTGGATTTCTATGACAAGGAAGTTGTGTTTACTAGTATGGTTGACAGTGTTTGATAGTATTCTTGTAAGAAATGCATGCTCTGTATTTCTCCGCATTATAGTTTTTGGCATTGAATTTTTGGAGTTAGGATGATAATGTCCTTATCTTCATTCTATTCAATTCGCATGTGTTCTTGAGCTTTAGAAGCATGATTTTCAAGTTTGATGGTGTTTACTCTAGGTTTGGCCAACCTCAGATATTTACACTCTACTTTGCTGCTCTGATGATTATGGACTTTTGTATAGCATGTTTGATAATATTTTTGGTCTTGATCAAGATGTGTTATGGTCCAATATACATTATTTGCCACCATAGAATCCTGAGTGCCGACCTAATTTGAATTATATTTGGTTAAGTTGCTTAGCCGACCTTGGGAGATTTTGCATATGAGAGGATGCTATATATAGTGATACTTGGATATTATAATGGATGTATGCATATATGTGTTTATGGGTGAAAGAAAGTGGAATGTGATGAAGGTGTATGAAAGAGGATCTATCTTCTTGAAAGTTTGACAACTGGTGAAAAGAGTTGAGTTGTGTGAGCTTTCATGTGTTAGCTACCAGAAGTAGTGAGCTGAAGGTACCTATAGATCTTGCATTTGCAGAAGTACATTTGTGGTGGATTCTTTCTCTTTTTTTCTTCTTCATTTTGGTAATGAGCCCTCTGACAATGAGCCTCTTCTTTATTTCTCTTAGGCAATGAGTCTTTATTTGTAAAAATCACCTTAACTAGTGTCACCCTAACATGTGTTCATATCTTGAGAATAGTTTCTTCATGGTTTTTCCCCTAACATGGTTTTCCACATAAAATCTGGGTCTCATTGTGTATGGTGTGTTTGATGTTAGTTTGGTAGAATTGAAATGGGAAGCAATGCAAAAAGGTTTCTATTGCCACCAAGATTGCACCCGTGATGCTTAAGTTGAAAGATCAACAATCTTGTGAAACATTGGAAGATTTCTAGGATTGTGGGTTGCCTATGGTGGAAATCAACCTCCAGAGAAAGATGGTTCTCTTTGATGAACCTCCTACAAATGAATTTCTGATGGGAAAAGGAATGGAGAAGAAAACTGGAATGGAAACTTATCATAAGAGGTGATGCACCAAATGTTTAAGAAGCCTAAACAACTGCACTAACTCACAACACTTCTCAACAAAAGAGAGACTTTGCTTATCTCAACTCAACTAAGCATGTAAATACATAAATATTTCATAGAAAGGGCTTGATTAGAAAGCTTTCTTGAAGGAAAATAAACTATCTTCTCAACTTCAAACCTATCAAAATTATATTTCACAATCTAAGACATGTATTTATCATGCATCTTCTTGCATTAATATTGTTTGAAAGAGACAACATCAAAGGATTCTAAGAATGAATCACATAAAAGTCATCAAAATATTTCATTCAACCCAACACACAAAGTATTCACAAGGAAAAATTGCTATTTTATTGAAAAAATGAAGGAATGTTGTTACAAAAATGAGAATGCTTCATAATGAGCTACAATGCTACTCATGCCTTAACATGTTGAATTCGAAAGTCAGAGAGAAAGGAACTCCAAGGAAAGAAAGAGAAGAAGAAGCTTATAGAAAATGAGCCTTCAAACTAACTGAAAGTGGACTGATTCATGAACTATTGCCTCCACCTCCAAGAACTCAACTGAAACTGAAAGTATCCACCTTGTTTTTATCTCTATCTTGCATGAATGAAGCTTGTGAGGTAGAAGCCTTGAAAAAAGAAGTCAAAATTGATTGTAATTGATTGATTCCTTCTCCACAAGTTGTCTGACCAACCCTTGAGGAGTCTTAACTGAAGCTCAACTGCTATGAACTACCTAAAAATCCCCTTTTTTAGGCTCAAATTGAAGGTGACTGAGAAATTTATCTTTTCCTTTTATGACTAATCCTAGAACTGATATAGAATATTCAAGTCATATCTTTATCCCCTAAATTTCAGGCCTTCAACTGCAAGATAGTCTTTTAACTCCACCTCCTCTTTGCCAACAAATTATGAATTGTTTGCATGATTGATGACTGATTTATACCTTATTGATGAATACATGATCTCAAAAGTGAATACATATCTCAAGGATTTGTTTACAACTTGAAGCTTGACTACATTATATCAAGTGTAGGTTTTGATTTAGCACCAAATATTTCCAATTCAAGAAAAAATGAATTAATACCTTACTTGATAGTCTTCTAATCACTTTGTTGACTGTCAATATTCTTTGTTTTATTGTCATCGTGATCTATCTCATGAGTTTACTGTTTTTGGACAAAAACAGTGACCTACTCCTTATTTTAATAAGCCTTTGTCTTTCTTCTTAAAGACCACTATGAATTATTAATAAGTCTATCCAAATGTTGTCAATAACCTTTTTGCTCTTCTCTTTGCTATGGTGATTGCAACCATTACTATTTTGATCTTTTGGGTGTCTTTGAACTACTTTGGAGTCTGATTTATATGAACTGTCTTTGCTGCAACTAGAGAATTTTTGAATGTATTGTATTGTTCTTATGCTTTTGACTACAAAATCAAAGTATTATTTATTCATGAGCTCCAAACCTGCTAAAATAGCCTTTGATCTCTGACCTTGAAATGTGTTTGATCATCAATGGAGTCTATGATGACTGTGGTCTTCATTATGGACTCATGTTTGGATATTTTTCCCATACCTATGATTGATCATGGCTGCCATTATGATGTGTGAGGATATCTAAGGCTGTCTTGTAGAAATAGTCAATTAATTGCTCTTTCACTATCTTCTTCACTTTGACAGTGAATCTACCTATTTGCTGCTATGTAACCTTTATATTTGTTTTCTGATTTTGCTGTATATGTCTTTGGGAATGTGACATTGATCTGAGATACTGTCCTCTTTCAAAGGTATCTTTTGTTGTAGTTTAACATATCTTAAACTATTTGCAATTTTGGATCTCCAAATTCATCATATGAAAAGCAAAGTTGCTTTGTCAAGGATCCACTGGATAGTACTTTGGATGCCACACTATAATAATAACAATGCTCTACTTTTACAATCATGTGTTTTGACACTGTCTTTTCTCTGCTCTAATTCTCATTAGCTATAACTCTTAGCAAATATATAATTTTTCTTTAACAATTATTTTAGCATGAATGCCCCTACCTTTGATGATCATTGGTCTGTCTCTGGTATAACTCTCATACATATTTTAGTCTTTGTCATAGGTCTACCTTCCTCAAACCCTTATGGTGCTGGGTCATAATAGTCTTAAATTATTCAATATGTCTGTCTTCTAATCATCATTATTTTATTGTGTTTTGATGAGTGATTTTTGTAAGTGAATATTTCTCTAATGATCATGATATCTTCTCATATGATTGCATCCTTGATAAGAGTATAAGGAACTATTCTTGTCATACAATCCTTAATCACTACTTTATGAAATTGTGAGTGTGCCCTATTAGGTTACCTTTTCATTACAAAAATTGATTTCTGGGATACTTTGTATTTTCTTCCCTTAAGACTATGAATGATTAAAACCCTTTCAATGACTGAAATTCAACATTATATAGGTTTCTTTCAATGACACAACTTTCTATTTTCTATGCACTTTGGGATCGAGACAAAAATATTTCCTCCTTACCAGTCTTGGCCTTGGAAGCTTTTATCTCCTTATGCATTGTCTTTGACCTGATATGACCAAGATTTATGTATCTCTATTTTGTGTGTATAGGAAAGTGATTGCCTTTAAGAATAAAATGCTAGACTTGTGGCTATGACAATATATACTACTACTTTTGACAGTGAATAATATCATTGTGCTTTCCTTGTATTGGCTAATGTCACTTTATGTGACTACAACATTTTACACATCAAAATTGAGCTTTTGGACTTTTACAAATCTATCCTTGTATCGGATCCACTATTATACTTTCTTAGCATCACTTTTGCATTAAAACCTCTAAAACTTAGGTCTAGTTAACCTTCCCTTTATTATTATTTTTGGATGAGCCATCCCTAAAGGGGTTTAGGGGAAACTTTTACAATGAACAAAGACAACAACTCCCTCTTTATGCATGTGATATTTAAGTTTCCTTTTCATGAACAACAAAGGGAGAGCTTGAAGAAATATAACAAACCTTATCAAGTAGTGGTAACATACATGGAATTTGCATGGCTCGATCCCATTGATCATTCTACTTCTGGTAAACCCTCTTTTCTTGTAAAGAAATTTTGGAACAACTTGTTAATGTCTTGAAAGTATGATATATGCATTGAATAAACTTCTTCCATTATAGATGAATTTGAAGATGAACAAATGGTTTGAGAAAGAACTATTTGTTAAGCCTCTTCTTGTTGATTTAAAAAGATTTGGCTGCCATTAACAACTATAGAAAGAGGGAACATGCTATTACAAGTGTGGTTGTCGTTGCACCAAAATATCAACCTGTTAATGCCTGATACAACCAATAGACTTATAGAATTCCTAGGAGGCGGTTAAGCAATTCCACAAGCCTGAGCTCCATGCTACACAACACAAGGAGACCAAGGACACACACCTTGCAACAATCCCCCCCCCCCAGCGCAAGTGAGGGGTTTGAACCTATGACCAAGCTCTGATACCACTTTTTACAAGCGTGGTTGTCATTGCACCAAAAGAGAGACCTATTAATGCCCAATACAACCACTAGACTTATAGAATTCATAGAAGGCAGTTAAGCCATGTCATAAACTTGAGCACCAAGCTCCACAACATAAGGAGACCAAGGGAACACACCTTGAAACACATGTAGTAAGCCCCAACTCACTTAGTGATTCATGGAAGATGAATGTTCATGCATTTAAACTTTCTTTGCCCTCTTACCACATGTACAAGGGAAAATTTTAGGTGACTTGGCAATTTGCAAGGTAGAAAGAGAAATCACCAAATCACCTATTTTTGCTTTAGGGGAGAGATGCCTTTACATTCAAAAGAGCGGGTAAATCAACTAGAATGAGTTGCTAATTAGATTAAGACTAAATATTGAGTATATTGATTGAAATGGAATATGTTTGACCCTCTTTTACAAGTTGACTAATTAAATTAAGACTAAGTGTTGGAAATGAAGACAAATATGAGAAAACAGTGAGCTACATATTCGAGATTTTGTCATGCACTTTGATCTGAGAATTTTGAGATGATTCAGAGTTGCTCTATGAAATCTGCCAATAGTAGTAGGGACTATGTGTCCAGACCAGGTCACTCACCCTCTTGGTCCTCCGAACTTTCTGCGCGTCAAAAAAGGTTTCTCCATCTCTACAAATAAAGCCTAATTCCAAAGATACAGTTGTACAACTACTTCTTGCACACATAAGGAAAGGGAAATGTGTTGGGAATAGGGGTTTTCCTTTAGGTCAAACCTCGGTTTTGGAACTGGCACATGAAACCAACTTCTTACCTAAAAAGAATGCTCCACTGGTACTACTCTTTCGGTCATCAACATCACCTACCTAATCTACATTAGTGTAAGCACATAACATGAAATCGTCATTCTTTGGATACCATAAGCCATAATCTTTAGTTCCCTTAATATATTTGAATATTCTTTTAACAACAATAACATGACTCTCTTTCAGATCAGCTTGATATCTAGCTGTCATAAACACATCATGCATAATGTCAAGCCTAGTTTGAGTAAGATATAATAGTCCACCAACCATAGATCTATACAAACTCTAATTAGCTTTAGGAGATTCATCATTTTTAGACAATTTACAACCAGTCACCATAGGAGTTCCAACTAGTTTGGAATCATCTAATCCAAAATTCTTCAACAACTCCTTCACATAATTAGTTTGAGACATAAAGATATCTTTTCTTGTTTGTGCAATCTGCAAACCTAAGAAAAATTTCATCTCACCAATCATAGATATCTCAAATTCTTTTTGCATATCACCAACAAATTTCACACTCATATCATCATCACCACGAAAAATAATGTCATCAACAAAGACTTCAATAATCAAAATGTTGTTATTTTCAATTTTAAAGTACAGGTTACTGTCGGCAACATCTTTGATCTTGCATACCAGGCCCTAGGAGCTTGTTTTAATCCATAAAGTGCTTTCTTCAACTTACATACCATATCTCCATCATCTGACATCCATTTGATATACCTTGAAATATTTCTCTAGTTGCCATACCATTTGCTCTTGAAAGAAATCCTTGTTTCCTTACCCAACTGACATTCCTTACATACCGGATTGACATGTTTAACAATCTTAGGAAAATCCCTAGCAACTTGAGTAGAACTGATCTTGATCAATGAATCAAAGTTTACATGACACATCCTTCTATTGCACAACCAACTCTCATCTATCTTAGCAATCAAACAACTTTTCTCACTAGCATTCAAATGAAAAATGTTACCTTCAGCCTTAGTTCCAGAAGCAATCTCTATACTTGATGCATTCAAAATCTTGCATTTACCATCTTTGAATTGTAGATCATAACCCTTATCAACCATCTATCCAACACTCAAAATATTATGCTTCAAACCTTCAACATACAAGACATCATTAGTCTTATGCTTACCATGAAAAGAAATAGAACCTCTCCCACAGATTACACAAGCATTGTCATCTCCAAATTAACTATTCCACAATCATATCTTTCCATGCCTACAAATTTTCTTTTGTCACCAGTCATATGATGTGAACAACCACTATCAATCACCCATTCACCCTTTTCTTCTACCTTAGCAGCCAAAGCTTTCTCCTCAATAGAGAAGCTAGTGGAATCAATAGGTACATGTCTATCTTCTTTAATGGCAATCAACACAATTTCATCTCCTTCTGATTCTTCACCTGGAACACCTTCATCTGAAACATAATAACACTTCTTTTGGTTCCTAAACTTCAGGTTAGACTTATAAGGATTCTCATACTTCTCATGATTCTCATGCTTCTCATATCTATCATTTCTATCAAACTTATCAAACTTATCATGTCTATCATAATTAGCCATTCTCTTCGGACATCTAGAAGCAAAATGTCCTATCTTATTACAAGAAAAAAATTTCAAGGGCAACTTTCCATCATACTTACGGATACCTTTAGGTAATCTCTGGGCAATCAATGCTTCAAGCTCATTAAGCTCTATTTATTTCTCAACTATCTCTCTCCTTTCTCTTTCAGGTCAGGATATGCTACACTCATCAGGATCATAATTCTTCTTACCAGACATAAATGTTGATGCTTTGAATGCTGCCTCAGACTTTCCATGTGATTCACCAAATTCGCTCAGCTCAAATGCATCAAGCTTTCCAACCAATACATCCCTTTTCACTGTAGTTACACTCTGGATCTCATCAATAGCGGTAACCTTATGTTTATAAGAAGGGGTTAAAGACCTTAGCACCTTAGCAATAATCTCACCTTCTTCAATCTTTCCACTGGCAAATTTGATACCAAGAACAAGCTCATTCACCTTATCCATGTATGAATGTATGTTCTCATAATCTCCCATCTTTAATGTCTCACAATTTCCTTTTAAACTCTACAACTTAGCACCTTTCACTTGACTATCAGTTTCATACAGGATGTCAAGCTTCACCCAGATCTCATGTGCGTTTTGAAGTTCTATAACATTTGTCATTTCAGAATTAGTCAGGGCACTGAGTAATGCTTCCTTTGCTCTAATATTATATTCAACTTCCTTAACCTCATCAGGAGTGGATGGTCCATTCTAAGGAACAACATAGGCATTCTTAGTAATCTTCTAATAATCTTCTCCAAGACATTTCAGGTGCACTTACATCCATTTCTTCCATATAGTGTAGTTGCTTCCATCAAACCTCAAACTTTCTTTCTTGAAAAGAATACCTTGAGCTGCCATCCCAGATCTCCTCAAGTGATTAACCTTCTACTAGAGGATCTAACTTTGATATCAATTGCTTGTAGCAATCAAGAGGGAAGACTGAGAGGGGGGGGGAGTGAATTAATCTTCACTGGATTAATAGATTAAACTTCCAAAACATAAATTGATAAACCACAACAATAATAGATAAGAAAATTAACAACACAACGCTCACAACACCAATATTTTGACGTGGAAAACCCGGTTAAGGAAAAAAACATAGTGGGAACCTACACACATTAAGATGATACTGAACAGTAGTATGTGAAAAATATTACAGTAGAGAATGCACATGCATTCAAGAACACTGCCTAGAGCTCACTATTCAAAATATATATGTCTAGAAGGCTACAACCCTCAGGGAAGTCTCACTGACTTACAATATGATTCAAACTACAATCTGGAAGAAATGAAGTGCAATAATAGCATCTACAAATTCCTGATGACAGTTCCGGTTAAGTACAATTGTCTGTCCTGCAACACCAAGATCACCACAACATTTCGCTCAATGATATATCCTTATTCACACATTTACCTCTCTCTGATAGTGCAGACACAATATCAACCATTGGACCAATATTATGATTTAGTTTACATAGCATAGACCTAATTCAAATTCCCAAATGATTACATCCACCAGAAATCCCGCCAAGATCAACCGCAACATGCTACACCACCAGAAATACTGCATAACACACAAATTATCACCTGTTCAAAGAAATCACCAAAAAATAACTCAACAATCAATGTGGATTGCCAAAAAAAATAGGACACGACTAGGAAAAACCATCAAGCACGTTAGAATCATCCAGAATAGTTGCACCAACACCACTTTTCAAATCTTCATCGGTCAATGTCTCAAGGCTCAAGAAGACAACCAATCAACAATTGTCATGAAAAAATATAACTTGTGGTGAACCAAATCATGAACCATCTGAAATGAATATACACAAGATCATCTTAAACAATAATCCAAAATCTTAGCACAAGATTTGATCACACCGGAATATACCGGATGGAATACCAGATTCTGCAAAATAGTGATTAGCAAAACCAAACTACAAAACTAGACCAAAAACCTTCTCCAAACTCACTGAAATAATTCAGGAATATGTTGACATCAATGACAACAACATATCCTAGAATCAAAAATGAATAGCTAAATACAACAAGAGAGGCTGATCGTTTCTCTCTATAAGATGAAGGAGGAGAAACCACATCATATAAAGGAGGAATGGGAGGTGTAGGAAGGAGACTGGGTCCAACATGAGGAGGGATAGGTCTAGACTTAATAGGAATATACTGATTCTTGGGAGGAAGAGATTTTATACATTTGGAAGGAAGAGTAGACTCATCCATAGGAGAAGGAATAGATTCTTCTTTAGTAAAAAGAACATCACTTTCATTAAGAGAAATGATATTCTTCTCTTTAAGAGAAGGAATAGGTGCCTCTTTGGGAAGAAGATTATTTCTTTCTTTAGGAGAAATAATAATATTATCCTCAAGAAGGGGTATAAGATCATCAAGATGAATTCTAAGTGTTGTATTTTTAGGTTTACTCAAGGATAAAATCATCTTATTTTTCCAGTTTTGATATGATCTAAAGAGAGAATCACTTCTAGGTTGAAGAGGTTGGAATTGTTCGAACCAAAAGTAACCAAGAAAAGCATCTCCATGCCTCATTGTAGGTTGATACATGCTATGATTAATAGATGATTTTATCATTATGAGGAAATTTCAAACACTTATGAATTGTGGAAGTGATCACTTTCATGGAAGAGAGCCAAGGATGTCCCAAATTCACACGAAATTGATCAGATTTAGGAATGATAACAAATTGAACATCTAAGAATTTAGTGTTGATATCATTAGGAAGTGTGATAGAATCAATAGAAAGACAATAAAATCCATCAAATACTCTAACTACCACATCACTATAACCATATATCACTTGATGCAATTGCAAAGTATAAATAAATTCTTCAGTTATCACATTAACCATGCAAGCAGGATCAATAAGCACTCCTCTAGTGGGTATACCTTTGATTTTTGCACTTATGTATAATGGGCCATTGGGTGCTTTAATGGTCTCACTAGGATCAAATGTGATGCACAAATCCTTAGGTGGTTCTTGTTGATCTGCAAGGTTCACCACATTATTAGATTCAAGGGTAACATCATTGGGAGAGAAATCAAGATGATCTGTCTCAATCACATTAGTGGAATCGGATGGTAAAGCATCAGTGAAAATATGAAGGTTTTGATTAGGAGGAGCTATGGATTTGTTTCCTTTATCATTCACACTTGCCACATAAATGGTATTGTTATTAATCAATTCTTAAATCCTACTTCTCAATGAAAAACATTTTTAAGTATCATGACCAGGCTGATGATGCTATTGACAAAAGGATTTAGCATCAAAATAAAGTGAAGTTGTCTTAGATGGATCAATTGGTTTGATTTGGGGGAATTCTAACACATTCATTTGTATTAGCTGAGACATAATGCTATGCAAAGATTCATTTAAAGGAGTAAATTGTTTTTCTCTTTTAAAGTATTTAGACAAAGGAGGCACACCTATAGTAGCTACTAGTTGATTGATTGTTGTTGTTGTCAATGAATTTGATGAATCCTTTGTTTGGTTTGAAATTCACAAAAAAATGTTGAGCACCGTCACCCTTATCACTTGGAGCCATGGAAGGAGATGATTGTTCCAATTGGCTCACATTCAGTTGATAATTGTGAAATACTGTGCACAACTATGGAAATGAAGTAAAACCGGTTAAAAGAAGTTTATCCCTAATATATTTTTATAAATTAGCAATAAAAATATTTTGAATATCTTGATCAGGCACATGAAAAGAAATCTGAGAATACAAATGCTTATATCTACCAATAAAATCAGTTACTTTTTCTTTAACACCTTGTTTGCAATGCATCAAATCAGTCAAAGTAACTTTAGGACCAATGCTATTATGAAATTGTTGAATAAAAGCATTAGATAGTTGTTGAAAAGAAGTAATAGAATAAGGAGGCAAAGAACAATACCTTTGCAAAGCTCTACCCCTTAATGTTCTAGTAAACAATTTCACTAAAAATCTTTGATCATGAGCAAAGTCACTACACAAAGGTTGTAATGTTTTAACATGAGTTAAGGGATCACTTTTTCCATTATAAAGTTGAAATTGAGGGACTTCTACATGTTTAGGAGGAACAAATCTAACAATGTCATTGGATAATGGGCTCGCTTCATAAAATGTGGGCACATTATACTTAGATTGATTCATAGAAGCTATTTGTTGTTGTAAGGAAGACACTGTTTGGGCTAAACTATGGATTGTAGCTTCGGTAGAAGGATTGAAATTAGACATGTTGGATTGAGAGGGAGCAGTAACATTGTTAAATGAAGGAAGAGATTGAGAATAAGGAGGTGGGAAACTATGATAAGTAGGTTATAGAGAAGGTTGCGTAACACATGGAGGGCTCATAGGAGGAATGAAGGAATTGTGATTGAAGGAGTTTCCCCCTTGACTAACATTTATGGGTGATGAGTGTGATTGGGTAACAAGGGGAACACTCATTATAGGAGGAATGAAATAAGAGGTATTTCCCCCATGACTAACATTTGTAGGTATGACATTTTGTGTAGAGGAAGCCATGATGTTTGATGTGAAGGTAGGCACACTAGTCATAGGACTTGTCAAAGGAATGAAATGATTAACATGACTAGGAGGTTGTGTATAACCTCGGTTTTCAACACAACTCTTCATAGGCATGATATTAGAATCAACAATATGAGAAATACCACACAAGATATCAACACCATGTTTATCACTTTGAATCATTCTTTTTAATCCTTCAATCAATGGGAGAGCTTCACTTTCCGTGTATTCTTGACTCATCCATTGTTCAATATTGTCAAATTGATTGTCCATCTTCACCAATTGGTCAATGGATACCCTAGTTAATGACTCCTCCTCATTATGAGAATTATCAAGAGGATAAATAGGAATATATGTAGGATTGGAAGAACCACCAATATCCTCATTGAAAAAGCTAGCCAAATTAGGCTCCATTTCGTCGGTAATTAAACCTTAGGCGGCCTTAATTTTACAAATTCTCCTTACAAGGATACTATAGGTAGGACTGGAGGTAGTAAAAGTCATGCACTAAGGGAGGGAAATTGGAAATTTGAATTTCGGATTGCAGAATGCAAAATTCTAGGAAAATGATTGAAAGAATAAAGATTAATAATGCAATCTCCTAAGAATTTAAAATTTAAAATTAGGACTTTTGCTAAAATAACTTCTTAATTTAAATTTAAAATTATCCCTTGGAAGATAGAAATTTAAATTTAAAATTAGGGCTAAAAAATGACCTTTTAATTTTAACAAATTTGAAAGGAGGGAAGATTAAATTTAAAATTAGGGTTGTTCAAAGATAACCTCTTAATTTTAAATATTAAAATTTTTGAATGTGGAAATATTTAATAAACCAATTTAATTTTAAAAATTAGGGTATATGTAATTAACCACTTAATTTTAAAATTTAAATTGAAAATTGAAATGTTGAAATTTAGATTTGTTTTCGACCTTAGGGCGACCTAAAATCAATTAAATTTCACAAATCTCTAGAATTGAGTAGTAAAATACAATCAAAACAGGCTCCCAAAATTTGAGGAGAAAAAGTTGGGACTAGGTAGGTAGCTACTTGGTCTGACCAACTTTTTATCAAATTTTCAGGGAAGCAAGATATTGTGATTTTAATGCAAATTCTAGAAGGATATGAGAATTGGAGATGTCTGGATATACGAAAACAACTTGTGAAGGTCGAAATAGGACACAATTAGGATGTTCGAGAAGATGATTAATTGAAAGAATAACAAAAAGAGCACACTTAAGGGCCGACTTTTATGATATTTAGAAGTACAACAAAAGTCTTTAGATTTAATTGAGTCAATTAAATGCTTAAAGGAAAATTGAAAAGTGCACAAGATTATTTTAAATTTAAAAATTAAGGTTTGTTGCATAAACCGCTTAATTTTAAAAATTTAAATTTGAAAATTTGAATGTTGCAAGGTGGGAAAGTGAATTTTGAAATTGAAGAAAGGACTCAAAATTAGTTCAAGATCTACACAATCCACAAGTTCAATTTTAAAATAAAAAACTAGGTTTTTATTTTAACCACTTAATTTTAATTTTTTTGAAAATTGAACACATAAATGAAAACTTGAATTTTAAAATTGAAGAGTTCTCAAATCTGAAACAATCAATCCAATTTAGACAAATCACAAGATCAATTTTGAATCTAAAAAAATAGGGTTTTTGTGAATTTAACCTCTAAATTTTTGAAAATTGCAAGGAAATTAAGCTTGTAATTGAAAATTTGAATTTTAAATTGCATACACTCAAATCTGAAAGCAAAAATCAGAAGTAAGGCTGTAAGGAGTTAGGTTCACCAAAATGTAAAGGTGAACACTAGCTATGAAAGTGATGTAACAATTAAGTGCATAAGCTATATTTTTCAAAAATGATTGCAAATATGAATTAATTAATTGCATATGGATCAAATCTGAAAATAAAAATTAGAAGCAAGCATAAGACATGTTGGGTTCACCAAATTGAAGGGGAAAAATTTAGGTGACTTGGCAATTTGCAAGGTAGAAGGAGAAATCACCAAATCGCCTATTTTTGCTTTGGGGGAGAGATGCCTTTACATTCAAAAGAGGGGGTAAATCCACTAGATTGAGTCACTAATTATATTAGGACTGAATACTGAGTAGATTAATTGAAATGGAATATGTTTGACCCTCTTTTGCAAGTTGACTAATTGGATTAAGACTAAGTTTTGGAAATGAAGACAAATATGAGAAAACAGTGAGCTACAGATTAAGGATTTTTTTGTGCACTTGGATCTAAGAAGTTTGAGATGATTCAGAGATGCTCTATGAAATCTACCAAAACTAGCAGGGACCATATGTCCAGACCAGGTCACCCACCATCTTGGTCCTCTGAACTTTCCACGTGTCAAAAAGGGTTTCTCCATCTCTACAAATAAAGCCTAATTCTAGAGGTACAACTGCACACCTGCTTCCTGGATACAGAAGGAAATGGAAATGTGTTGGGAATAGGGGTTTGCCTTTAGGTCAAACCCCAGTTTTGGAATTAACCAATGGTTGAAATAATGTAATTGAAATGAATGAAAGTAGGAATCCTCCTCTTTGAGGGGATGTTTAATTGATTGAAAATGAAATGCTTATACCTCCTTGTGAAGTTTTCCTTGCCTCCCTCCACATGGAATTATGACTTCATGAATTAGAATGACGATCTCCTCTTCAATGCTTGAAACCTAGACTCTATTGCTGCTCCAAATCTTGAAGGAAGATTGGAAATGTTCAATTTCTCTTGAATTCTTGAATGCTTGATCTCTTGGATGTTTGACGACCTCTTGTGTGTACAAAATGATCTCTAAATAAGAGGGGAAATCCTCTTATACACCTGCCTATCTGATTAATTGACTAATTTTTTGACATGAGCTGACATGGAGGATTTTCCCGATTGAAATTTGAGATAGGTCAGGGGGAGGGGCCCAAGGATAGGTCCCCATTAAGGGGGACCAAGGCGCCACGCTCTAGTCCTGCCCTAATTTGGGGCAGGATTAAGGTGGCAGTTGGGTGCATCATTAAGTTGAATGAAGTTTTTGACATGTGTGAGCATAATCAAGTCTCCGATTAGGCTGAGGGGCACAAACACTAAGGCAAAGACCCAAATGCAATTAGAAATTGCAAGGGGTGCAATTTTAGGATGCTACAATATGCAACAAGAATGACAGTCAAAGACATTATACATGGTTTTTTTATCATAGTCACAAAAGATAAGGTCACATGGTAAACTCATGGATCCATAGTCCATACTTGGGTTCCAAGGTCTTTTAAAGATCATAAGCAATTTTATAAATGTCCACAATTATCTCAAACTATATTAGCCAATGAAGGAGGAAAATGTTAGAGAACTATTAGATATTGGCACTGACAAAGAGGAGATAATTGGACAAGATATCATGTAAAACTAGTAGGACTTTTGTTCAAAGAGTATTTGGCATGGTAGAAATGCATAAAACAAGCTATCAACCCTGAAGAGAGATAAAGGGGAATGTAAGAACAATCATGGTAGAAAAGAACATTTTCCCTGGCAATGATAATGAAGGAACAATCCATTCAAACATCAAAGAATGAAAAGAGCAGGAGACAACCATAGTCCTTAATCATAGCGGAAAAATCAAAATATATCCCTAAGACTATGGCAAGAGGCTTGAGCTCAAAATATAGTGATTTCCTTAATAGGGGTATTAAGGATTCAAGGATTATTCCATAGGTCTAATACAAATAAGAATACCTTGACATAATAGCACCAGAGTGAAGAATCAAAGACAATCAAAGGGGTCAATATCATTGCAAAGGGTAACATGCTTAAGGGGTTTCAATCATGTCAAAGTATCCATGAGTCAATACACAGTCAACCCATACATGACATACAGTAACCAAGAAACCTTATAACAACAGTATTAACAAAGGATTTTGATAATTACTAATAGTCCTCTAAATTCATAGCAATCATAATGATAAATGAAAAACAACATTACAATTCTAAATCCAAAGGTTTTAGTGAATTTTATATAGAGGAATGATCATTGATTACAGAGTCAATAAAGGACAAAATAGAGTCATGCAAAAGAAAAGTCACAACCAAGAATATTTAAATTGTCTTGGAAATGAAATCAAAAGGCTACACAATAGAGATGACTATGAGTGTGAACAATTGAACAAGAAAAGGATAACCTTAGGTATAATCTCATAGGAGATTTCTAATCATCACAACACTATGATAGCCATGACAAAGTATGTTGCAGGGATGTGGAAAATATAGAGAAAGAGTAGGGCCTTTACAATTTGTAAAAGGAAAGAATAATGGATCAACAAAGTCTGTTTCAAAAGAGAAAATATATTCCAAAATCAAATACAAGAGAAAGATAACAATATCATAGAAGAAGAAGATCTTTATCTTCATGTGAAACTTAAATAGGTTGCCTAAAGAGAGTGTATTAATAATTGGGCTCAAGTTTGAATCCTTAAAGCCCTACACCTAAAAAGAGATGTCTATGTGATCACCTAGAAGATCCATGCAAACAAAATGGTTGACACATCATTGAGGAAGTTTAAAGGAAAGTATAATAGAGAAGGAAGTGGATATTTGAGTTTGAGCCTTAAAAGAAGGGATTTTGGAAAAAAGTAGCAGTTATTCATTAGTTAGAGATCCCACATGGGTCATAAATGAGTCAGGATGGATTTCAAATAGTTCAACTTTAGTTATCATCAGTTTTGAGTGACTTTTTGCATGCTTCTTCCACAAATTCGACCCAAAGAAAAATAATCATGCATTTTTTTAGCTTCATTTAAGAAAATCAACATTAATTGGAGCAACTTTCAAAGGATCTCTTTCAGTTCATTCAAGTGGATCTTCAAGGTCATCTTCAGTTCCAACTTTCAATCAAGGAGAGCTTCTTTTTCTATAATAATAATAATATTTATTTATTTATTTATTTTTTCAGTTTGTATTGTAGCTTTTGCAAAGCTCTTTCAAGTAGAATAATGCAATTATAAGTCAACTGTTCAATTCTAGAAGAATTGTAATAAAATTTCTTTTAGCATTCAATAAAGAAGAAATATTCTTTCTCAGATATTTCTATTTTTCATTATTGATACAAATGATTTGATGTATTTTTTGTGTTTTCTCTTCAATAAACCTCTTAATATGTCTCATTTATGCAATGATAAGGTTAGGGATTTCTTGTAAATGTAGATTACAACTTGTGTTAGATTGCTGAAAGTAGTTTGAAGTTTTGAAACTTAGGTTTCCTTCCCACACACGCTAAAACAAGTGGCCTTCTCATGAAATATTTATGTATTTCTTGATTTTTCTGAGTTGTGCTAACAGAAGCCTGTTTCATTTAGTCTGGTTGTGAGTTTAGGGAAGCGAATAGAAATTAGAAATTTTGGTGCATCACCTCCTCATAGGATAGGTTTCAATTTAAGCAGTTATCTTTCTATCCTTTTTCCCATCAAGAAGTTGTTGCCAGGAGGTTCATCAAGGAGAAACAACTCACTCTCGAGATCGATCCTCAAGATAGGAAACCCATAGGCCTGAGGATTATTCTATGTTTTCGGGGATTGCTGGGCTCTTGGCTTGGCAACATGACACAATCCTTCATGACAATAGTTACATCCTTATAATATCAATTGGCCTCCATAACTCAATCCAAGTTCATTGTTCCCACATTTGATGTAGCAAGCCCACTATTTGATGACATTATTTGTTTAGTTCCTCCTAAGCATATGGAATCTCCTCAATTGGAGTTGTACAAAGGAAAAGGTGACTCCTCGACTTGTGTGAAGACATTTCAAACTTTGTATAGTGTTTTCTCTCATGATCAAAGACTTATGGCTAAATTGTTTAATAGAACCTTTAGAGATAAAGCCTTGCAATGGTATTGTTCTTTGTATCCTTATTCTATTACTTCATTTCAATAATTGGCTAATGGTTTCATTCAAAAATTTCAAAATAACATTGGTCTTAAGATTACTTTGATTGATTTGATTCATTGTAAGCAAGGAGTTAAAGAAAAAGTGACTAATTTTATTGGTAGATATAAACATTACATTCACAAATTGCTTATATTGTACTTGATCATGATGTTCAAAGAATTTTTATTGCTATTTTACAAAAGGATATTAGAGATAAGCATCTACTTTTTTATTTTACTTCTTTTATGCAATTGTGTGTAGTGCTTCATAATTATCAACTTCAAGTGAGTCAATTTTAATCATCCTATTCAATGGATCCTTTTAATAAGAGTGAGAGTGCTCAACAATCTTTTATGAAGTTCAAACATAAAAAAGTTTCCATCAAGATAAATGACAACATCAACACTCAAGTGGAACGCACAACATTAGTTGTGGCCCCTTTATCCAAATATTTTAGAATATAATTAACTACTCTTTTCGAATATTTGAATAACATAATGTTAAGGTTGATGAATGCTAATGTGTTGCAAATTCCTCCTGTCAAACCTATTGACAATTCTTTAAACAATTGCCAACTTCCCATGATACTAAGCCTTTTTGTCAATATTATCGTCAATAGCCATAATACTAAAAAATGTTACCAGTTGAGTAATAAGATCCAATAGTTTATTGATAACAATACTATATATGTGTTGGCATTTTTCATAATTGATACAGATACAAATGATGTAGTTGAAGCTAGATGACTGCACCGGTAAAGCATAGAAGTCTATTTGTGATGAAGAGATTGAAATTCTATGAATAGATGACATGATCAGTTACTCGTGTTGTCATTGATGGCGACTGATGTCAACCGATGTTCCTGATGTTATGTTTTGTCATCTTATTGATTTGGTTTACCAGAAGATAGGGTTTACCGACAGAGAGCTTAGGTCTATGAAAAATGACTTTAACCTGTAAAGCTGAGTTGTTTTGATTGAATCAGACGATCAATGGTGATTGGTGATTTGAGGTTTGGATGGTGAACTTTTATCATGGAAAGGTGTATCTGATCAGAACCAGAACTTATGGAGATTACCAGAAGGCATGTTTCGAATTTCTGATGAAGTTTTGCTAAGGTTTTAGTAGGGTTTAAGACCGGTGAAGAAATCATCAAACCGGTAATGATTTCTATTTGATGGTGATCGACGACGAGTCTAGATGAAGTTGGTAACACAACACAATCTGCATGAAAGATTTAATTATTGTTTTGGCACGATTCAAGGAAGAAGTTCTTGGGAATTAGTGAAATTCTTAGTAGAGTGTTTTGAGGGTTTGACTTTGGTATAGATCGGATTTTCGTGATGGGTTACGATCAACCAATGGTTGATATTTCATTGTAATATATTGTAATGATCTCTTATTATTTTAATTGTCAATTCATGATGTAATTAAGGTTTTATGGCCGACCTAGTTAAAATGGCTATTTAGGACGACACAGTTGATGTTTATTATGTTGGTGGTCTTAGAGATTGTTTTAAGCCATCCAAGTGAAGTGTTAGATCTGCCTACGAGTTGCAGAGTATTGTGTATAAATGGATATAATCAAGCAAGAAGAGAAGTGCAAGTAAACAGATCATTTTCTTACTGGTTGTTCCCTAACAGTTGCAACAAGTTAAATCCCTTAACCGGGTAGGTCCTAAAATGCCTTAAACATTAAAGTCCCCTAATAGGGCAGCTCTCTAAAGAGTGTTAAATCCTCTCATGAGGTTGATCCTAGTATATCATCAAGCTCCTAACTGGGTTGCTAGGCAAATCCCTTAGCCAGGTGACTCCTAACAGGGTTTGCTCCTAACCGGGCATATTGTAAGCTCCTAACAGGGCGTACTTCAAAAGAGTACAAATATTTGTGGGTGCCAACTCCCACCATGGTTTTTCCCTATTTGGGTTTCCACATCAAAAACTTATGGTGTTCATGTGTGGAATTTTTTTTATGTGATGTTCTTGTTTATGTTTCATTTCATGCATTATTTCTGAGACACCGGTTATGATGTTTTATCAGAAGTTTATCAAAGGTTACCGGTATTGATAAGGAGTTGTTTGAGAAAGTTTTTGATCTGATTGATAAGGTTAATGAGTTGGTAAATGATAAAGTTTATATGATTTCTTTGGTGGTGAAAGTATTGATAGTTGTGGTAAATGATTTGATTAACGTGTTAAGAAAATATGATAAGGAGGTTGTTAGATTTGATTGAAAAAGTTGAGACATTTGTTAAATGGTTTCAGATATGATATAAGTTTGATTTTGGATTCAAAGTTGCAATTGGTATTAATAGTGATTCATCCCCCCTCTCAGTATTAACCAAATCCTCATAAGATTAACAATTGGTATCAGAGCTTTGGTCCTCTGTGTACAGAAAGCCTAACCACTTGAGGAAAAGATTTTGAGGAATTCAAGATGATGAAGAAAGAGGGTCCCAAGTTCAACAAGGATAATTACAAGATCTAAAAAGATAGAATGAAGATCTACATCAAAGGTCTTGGTGCACAATATTGGAAGCAAGTTGAAACAACATATGTTGCTCCTACCACTACTCCCTTGACACCAGATGAACTCAGAGAGCAGCAAGATAACATGAAAGCCTTAGAAGCCATTTTAAGTACTTTATCTGATTTTGAATATATTGATATTCAAGGATTGGAAACTGTAGGTAAGGTTTGGGAAAAGTTAGAGACAATCTATGGAGGAGATGGGCATGTTCAAAGAGCCAAAGAGGAAAGCTTGAGAGTAAAGTTCAATGACATGAGAATGCTTGAAGGAGTGAATATTGCACAATATGGTAAGAGAATCAAAGAAGTTTTTGGCGGCATAAAGAGTGCAGGAGGTAAAATAGAAGATGATGCAATAGTAAGTAAAATGCTCAGAACTCTTCAACCTCAGTATGCTATAAGAGTATCGACAATCCAAGAAATTAGATCTATTTCAAAGGATAAGGTAACTGTTGATTCATTGAATGGTAAGCTTACAACTTTTGAGTTAAATAGTTTTGATAATAGTGTGACAAAATCTACTGAATCTACCTTTAAAGATTCTATTATTGGTTCATCTGCTAGAAAAGGAAAAGATATATGTCAAAATCATGACTGCAGGACAAGTCATGGAAGTAACCAGGGAAATAAAGACAATGAAGATGAAGTGATGGAACTTGAGGCACTGTTAGCAAAGAGATTTCCAAGAGGCACTGGTAAGTATAAAGGAAAGTTGCCTTTGAAGTGTTTCTCTTGTAGTAAAATTAGTCATATTGCTACTAACTACCCTAATACTAATAAGAAAGAGAAGTTTAGAAGATTCAAAGGAAAGGGCAAGAAACATTGTTATGTTGTAGTAGATGGTGTGACCAATAAGGAGTTAGAAGAAAAAGATGACAATGAAGAAATTGTGTTTGTAGCCGTGAAGGAGGAATTGTCTAATGAAAAGGCACTAGTATCTCATATGGAAAATAGTGATGAATAGATTATAGACAGTGGCTGCTCACACCACATGACTAGAGATAAAAGTAAGTTCATAACCCTTAATGAATTTGATGGAGGTATTGTTAAATTTGGAAATAACTCTCCTTGCATGGTGAAAGGTAAAGGTTCAATCTCTCTAAATGGGAAGAGTAAGGTTGATGATGTGTTTTGGGTTGATGGTCTTAAGCATAATATTTTAAGTGTTGGTCAGCTCAATGATAAAGGTTATTTGCTTGAGTTTAAAAGTGGAGTCTGCAAATTTCTTGGAGGTAATGGTGAACTGATTACTACCGGGAAGAAAACTAGAGGTAACTTATTCGATTTGAATAGTAATATTAATAATTGTCTGGTTGCAAGAATGTAAGATAGTTGGTTGTGGCATAGAAGATGTTGTCATGTTAATTTTGATAATTTGGTTAAGATAAGCAAGTCAAGTGTTGTAAGAGGATTACCCCAACTTGTCAAACTGGATAGTGTAATATGTAAAGATTGTCAAATCAGTAAGATGGCCTCTATTTCTTTCAAGAGAAAGAATTGTATTTCTGAGAATGTTTTAGATTTGGTACATACTAATCTTTGTGGCCCTATGAGAACAAAGAGTTATTACGGTGATAGGTATTTCATGATCTTCACTGATGACTATTCTAAAATGTATGGGTGACATTTTTTAGAGAGAAATCAGAAGCATTTAATAAATTTAAATCATTTAAAGCTTTGGTTGAGAAGAAAACCGATAAGAACTTGAAGTGTTTAAGATCAGACCGAGGAGGTGAATTCACATCTGATGAATTTGTTAAGTATTGTGATGAACAAGGTATAAAGAGACAGATGTCTGCTCCGAGGACACCACAATAGAATGGTATAGCAGAAAGGATGAACGTAACAATAGTTGAAGCTGGAAGAGCCATGTTATTGCAGGGTAATGTATCCAAAATATTTTGGAGAGAAATGGTTAGTACTGCTGTATACACTCTACACTAGGTACTAGTAAAGAGAGGTAACAATAAGACACCCTATGAGCTATGTTATGGAAAAAATCCTTGTGTAAGTTATTTTAAAATTTTTGGAAGTCAATGTTTTATTAAGAGAGATAACTACACTAAGACATTTGATGCAAAATTTGATGAGGGAATTTTTCTTGGTTACTCTTCTAAGAGTAAAGCATATAAATGTTACAATAAGAGAACTAAGAAAATTGTTGAAAGTGATAATGTAAAAGTTGATGATCTATCTAATAAGTCTGAAGGTACAAGCATATCAGAACCTAAAAAGGATGATAATGAGGAAAAGTTTGTGATCATTGAACCAGAGGAAAAAAATAATGAAGAACTGACAAATGCAGAATTGGATGGTCAACCGGTAAGCGACGACACTGAGGAAGATGATGAAGAACCTGATGAAGAAGATGCAGAACCGACACAAGCAATACCTTGATATGTTAGATTGAATCATTCTTAAGAGAAAATAACTAGTGATAAGAATGTACGTGTGCAAACCAGGAGAAAGATCTGGGAGAATTCATGTTTGATATTTATAATTGAACCCAAGACAGTTAAGGAAGCACTAAAGGATGATGATTGGGTGAATACAATGAATGAAGAATTAGATCAGATTGAGAAGAATCAGACATGGTCACTTGTTCTTAGACCGAAGGATAAAAATGTAATTGGAACAAAATGGGTCTTTAGGAATAAATTGGATGAAGAAGGAAAGATTGTAAGAAACAAGGCAAGGTTAGTCTACAAAGGGTATGCTCAAGAGGAAGGTGGGGATTATGGTGAAACATTTTGTACCTATTGCTAGATTAGAAGGAGTAAGGATATTGATGGCATTTGCTGCATATAAGGGATTCAAAGTTTACAAAATGGATGTCAAGTCAACCTTTCTAAAAGGATTCTAGAAGAAGACGTATACATTGAACAACCATATGGATTTTCCTTGACCGTTGATAAAGACATGGTGTGTAAATTGCACAAAGCACTCTATGGTCTAAAGCAGGCATCGAGGGCATGGTATGAGAGATTACATGCACATTTGATCAAAATTGGATTCCAATGTACCCATGAGCACAACAACATTTATTTGAAGATTGATGGAGACAAGATGCTGATAGCAGAAGTATTTGTTGATGACAATTTTTGGTGGAAATGATGATATGTGTATGGACTTTGCTGATATAATGAAAAAGGAATTTGAAATGTCTCTAATCGATGAAATTAATTTCTTTATTGGCTTACAAGTCCAACAACTGGATGGTGGTATCTTTATTTGTCAGATTAGGTATATCAAAGAGGAGTTGAAGACTTTCGGCATGGAAGACTATTGGCTTGATGATGATTGTAATGAATGACTTCATATGTTGTCATTGATGGAACATGTACACACACACATATGTTCACATTGTCTACCGATATTGCTTTTGAAGTTCCTTGTATTGCAACCGGTATTGGAAGTTTAGTTTATGATAGTCTAGAGAATGTCAACTGGTACATGTAGACAACTGATATATGTAGGAATGACTAACACTAACCTGAAGATTCAGTGGAGACTACCAAAGAAGAAAATGGAGGACAATCGGTTTACATGTTGAAAGTGGTTAACTCTAACCGGTATTAATTGATTGTGTGATGAGTTATCATTAGTCATGATGAGTTACCCTAACCGATGAATTTTGGCGATAATTTGTGATGAGTTATGTTTGATTGTCCGGATACACTGCACCTTGGAAATTGTGATATAATTTCCAAGCCGATATGAAATGTAAATGTCTATATAATGACATTATGATGAACTATTTTAAAGATATGATATGAGATATTTTTAATGCGAAGATAGAAGTGTTAAGTTGTTGAAGGCATTGCAAAATATGTTGGTGATGCAATTTTGAGTGCGCAAAAGAGGATCTACTAAAGCAAGTTGTGCTACTTCTAGATCACACCACCTATTGTTTTCTAATCACTACAACAATCAAATCCCCTAACCGGGTAAGCTCTAACAAGCTTCATTGTACAAATCCTTTAACAAGATGATCCATTAGTTTGGATTTAGAAATCCTCTACCGAGGTTACTCCTAACAACGTACTACCTTTAACATGGTATAGCTCCTAATAGAGCTTTGAGATGTTTAATAGGATTCACTCCTAGCAGAGCACTTTTGTAGACCTTAACAGATCAATTACCTATTACTGTAGATAGTTAACTTATGAGTCCCATCTCACCATGGTTTTTCCCATTTGGGTTTTCCACGTATAAAAAATTATGTTATGGTGGATGTTTTACTTATTGTGGATGCTTTAATATAATTTTGGATTGCATGCATAGTGTTCAGTAAAATCATTAAGTATATCTATTGGTCAGTGTTTAAAGTAGTATTGTTTTTGGTGTCACTAATTCACCCCCCTCTAAGTGCTTTAAAGTTCTATCAATTGGTATCAAAGCCCAACTTCCTTAAGGCTTAATCGCTTGGAAGGAAACCCTAAAGCCACCATGGGGGATATGAGCTACTTTGAGATAGCTGGAGTACTTGAAGCTACCAAGGATGAGCTTGAAACCCTAAGGGTCAGATTTAAAGCTTCACAAGTCAAAAGGAGAGAGCTGATTGAAAAACTATTGGAAATATATGATAATAGTTCTTCAGATGAAGATAACATTGATGCATTAGCTGAAGAAGTTGAAAAACTAAACGGTGAAAAGCTAAATCTGAGAAGAGAGTTATAAGCCCTAACTATCCGCATGAGTCAAGAGATGGAAGCTAGGAGGGCAGCTAAAGACCTTGTCAAAGAAAGAGATCATGAGATTTCTAAGATCAAACAAGAGAATATAACTTTGCATGAGCATTGGCATGCTGAAAAAGAAGAAAAATAGGCTTTGTAGCTAGATCTTGAAATGACATCATCCCTAAGAGAGACACTTACAAAACACAATGAAGATCTTACTAGATAACTCATTGAGGCTAAAGGAAAGCTAGAAAAGTTCAATAAAAGTTCCTCTATGCTAGATGAGCAGATTCAATCACAAAGGATGAAAGGTGATACATGTGGACTAGGCTTTAATACATCCAAGAAAGGAGAGTCTTCTAGAACAAAGAGAAACATTCACAAGGACAAAACTACTCCTAAGGCTAATAGGCCTACCGGTAAGAAAGTTTATAAACCTGTTTGGTTTGTCTATCATAAACCTGGACATATTGCAAATTTGTGTAGAAACAGGCCCAATGAGAATACAGGCTACAATGCAAATACTAGGTATGCATCTAAGAGATTTGAAGGTCATTGTTTTACATGTAAAATGTATGGACATAGATTAGTTGAATGCAGATATGGAGCAAGTAATCCAGTACCTCACATGAATCCTAGACCTAATGGTAACTGGAGGAGAAATTATGACAACTGGGGTAACATGAACTGGCAGAGACCCTATGTCAACCAGTTTAGTCCATTTGAGATGGAAAAGGTAACTAATGTTATTTGCACCATTTGTAACAATTATGGTCATGTGGCCATGAATTGTAGAAGGAGAACTGGGAGAGGCAATGCAGGACCTTGGAGATGGCTTGCTATCATTTTCATAAACTGGGACACATGGCGAAGTTTTGTAGAACCAGAAAGAACAAACTAGTTAATCATTCTGTAGATCAGAAGGTAAATGTTTAGGAAACCAGAGAAGACATGAACCGAATCTTGAAAAAGAAGAGTGATGATATACCTGTAGAAGTACCTAATCCTTCACCCAGTGTGGAGAATCCTACACCAGTGAATTGAGCCTTTCAACATGGCTAAGGGAAGCATAGCAGTAAATCTACTTCCGGACCCCTTGAAAGATGAGTGATAAGAGAGTTTGCATTTTTGAGTTATTACGTGTGAAATCTTGATATCCTTGTCAATCGGTTTTTCAAAAGTTTATCAACCGGTTTTACACTTGTTAATATTGTACGCATCGTTAAGCGGTGTATTAGGGTTTGTAACCCTAGCGATTGAGAATTTAATGCAGTAGGTAAAAAGGATAAAAACAAGTTTTACTATGTTATCTTTACCCTAAATGTATTCGTAAGAGAATTCTTGAGCAGTTGAAGAGAAAAGAGAGTTTTGCTAGCTGTTCTTAGACGAATTTGTGCTGTGAACTGCGTGATTGAAGATGATTCGGAGATTAGTGAAGGTTGAACTGGTGTGCATTTGAGTAATCAACTGATAACCGAGGCAACACGCGAGAATTAATGTATTTATTTTTAAATCCCTTTTCGAATCAAGTTTATCTGAATGGCTTCATCATCTAAGAAAGTAGAGAGGTTAATGATCACATCAGAACCTATGGAGGTTGTGGAATCGGAACGAATAGTGTCTTACAATGCTTTATCTCAATTTCCTGATGGTGTCATTATAAAAGGTGATTTTTCTAGCTCTATTGATTGTAAAATCAAAGACTTAGGATCACTATCAATTTATTCTTGATTGAAATCCCTTTGCGATAAGAGCAGAAAGATTCAACCCGAGTATATTAGGGTTTATGAGAAGGGTTTTCATAATGCAACTTATTTTCTTGAGGATTTTGAAGAGGAACACATAAGAATCATTCTAAGTCGTGTTCATGGTGAACATATGTATCTGGAAAGGACACACACTATAACCAAGGAAGCTATCCACGTTGTGACTAGTTTTTGGTCAACCGGTGAAGTTCCAAAGCTGAGGCAAACTTCTAAAGAGGCTATAACCACTTTAACCTCATCTACCTCTCATGGGCATGCATTTTCTATTAACAACATTAAGGACCCAACGGTTAAACTGGCTACTATGGTTATAGGCTACAGGATATTCTATTCTAGTAGATTGAATAGTGTGCCATCTGCAGCAGTGCATATAACCTATAAATGATTGCTGAGAATGCAAATTATGACCTATGTGAGGCCATAAGGAGTCAATTAATATTGAATCTATAGTCAATTAAGAAAGACAACAATCATAAGTTTAACTTTGGTCAGTTATTGATTGGTTTATTCTTTTGCTTTCAGAATTTCCTACAGGGAATTGGTAATATTGAATGGTCTAAAGACCTACTGGAAACTGGTTAGATCAAGAACAACTTTAAGGTTGTTAATAACACTTTCTCTACTGCAATGAATAAGTACTTCAATGAATTTTAGAATAAAATGAGTATGAGGGTGAGGCTACCTGAGGATGTGGTGAATTGTTTTTTCTAAGAAAATCATTTTCACAGTGACCATTGATTTCTTTCTGATGAAAGCTATTGAACCAAGAGAAGATGAAATGGAAAACATGAGCTATGAAGTCAATTATGACTTATTGATTGGTTATGCCAATAAACTGTTGGCATCTCCAGTGGACAAGAAGAATAAAATATTGGATATTGTTGAGGAGCAAAATGCAAAAGCTGAAACTAGTAGTGGTAAAGGGAAGAAGATGAAGGCTAAGCAAGTGCCTCCCGTGTCAACAAGTACTAGAGTGACATGAACCAACACCTAAGGTATACATAAAGAAGCAGACTGCAACAAAGAAAATAGGCCAACAACTGATTCTTCAAGCAGAATTTGATGATACCGACACTGAGGAGGAGCTAAAGAAGGTAAAGGAAACTAGTAAGAAGGCCAAACTAGTTGAAGCCACCTCTCAGTAGAGTATTATCATTAAAGCTTTGTCTTATAAGCCTATGACTGATTTTGAGAGAACAGTAAAGACATTGGGAAGGAATAGATTTGATAATGTTAAAGAATGTTTAAATTCATTTGATGAAGATCAAAAGGAACAAATTGTTCAATAGGTAATCATCTATTTGTGTCATTACAATTGATTACCTCATGATCTTAAGAAGGATATTTCTGATTCTTTATATTTTATTCTTTTGAATAAATGGGAAGAAGCTTTGAAGAAAGAAAAATAAATTATTGATAATGTGTTTATTCAATATTTTTCTGATTTGTCTAAAGATGAGTTAATTGCATTACTTGATAAACACAAAACAAAATTTCCTTTTAAGTCAAGGATATTAAAGCTTTTAAGTGGTAAGATGCAATCTGTTGAAGTTGAGACTCATTAGATAGCAAGGGACATTCAGAAATTGCATAAAATAATAGAGTCCTAACATGCTAATGAGAAAGATACTGATGAAGGACCGAAAATGGATGAGGAAGAAGTATTACAAGCTACTATTTTCTATCCTATCAAGAAGAAGTGTTATACTACTTCCCAACCGGTATTTTTTGTTGATGACATACAGGATACCATTGATCTATTCAGGAATATTATTGAACCAGATGAGCAACTACTTGTTATTACTGATTCATGGGTTAACGCAATGGATATACCAACAACTCAACCAAGTGTGGATATTCCACCCCCACCGATAATAGATCAACCATTGAAATCACAACTCCCACTGGTTTCATAGGTTACTTAGGAGAAACCTGCAGAATATGTTGCAGAGAAGTCCTCTGAATAGGAAAAGGAGAAAGATCAAGAGGAAGAGAAAATTGAGAAGGAGAAATCTGCTGAACCTAAAAAGGCATTAGTCAAGCCGTAAAATAATGATGATGATGATGATGACTCATTTGGCATCAAAGGGCCTATAGATGTTGATAATATCAGTGCATCAGAATTATTGGAGGTTGCAACTGTGATGCAATCTAGAGCATAGAAGAAGAGGCTTAAGTAACAGTGGAAGGAAGTAGAAACCATCCAAACTGCTGTGGAAATTTTTTCAAGTCTTCTACCAGAGACTGTTATAGGGAACTTGTCAACTCCTATTGACAAGCTTGTCCAGTTGGTTGCTAATGCTTCTGAACAACTCAAGTCCCTTGAGGAAGCAGCTCAAACTATAGCTGAGAAAACCTACAGGAAGAAAAAAGGAGAACAAATAATGAAAGATATTGATGCAGGGAACATTGCTTTATCCCTGAACAAAGATCTTTTGAGAAAAGCTATTGAGTTAGGAGACAAAATTATATCCTACACATCTAATGTTTCATTTTTCTATGCTGATATAGTTAAGAAGCAAACAGAGACAAAATTGGAACAAGAAAAGATATGTAATGCCTACATACCTTTACAAGACTCAGTCTTAGCTTTTGGCAAATCTGTTGATGATTTGTAAAATTGGTTAGATGTCTATGATTTTGAATAGACAAAGAGACTCCGATCACTGAAGGAGTTAAAGAACTTATTGAGACCTAAAGTGGACATCTTACAACGAGTATACAAGGATGCAGAAGAGGTTTTGGTGAATCCAAAGATGAGTACAATTGATGCAATGGAAGAATTTTTTGCACAGATTATGACAACCATTGAGATTTCTAAAACTTTATTGGAAACATGGGAAAATGATTTTTCTCAAATGAAGATTGCTTTTAGTGACATTTTCTTGCAAATTGAAGTGAACACTCCTTAATACAGACTTTTAAGTTTTTGTATATGTAAACATTTGATGCAAATTCGCTATATATATGTATTTTACTTTTCCATTTGGCATTGTTGTCAAAGGGGGAGTAGAAATATGTATGTGTTGTGAAAGTTTTGTGTATTGTTAAGGGGGAGTAGGAGTAGAAATATATGTGTACAATTTTTGTAAGCACACTTAGTTGTAAAGTTGTAAGATTTTCTAAGTGTTGCCATCAATACCAAAGGGGGAGATTGTTGCCTTGATGATGATTGTAATGAATGACTTCATATGTTATCATTGATGGAACATGTACACACACACACATATGTTCACATTGTCTACTAGTATTACATCTAAAGTTGTATTGCAACTGGTATTGGAAGTTTAGTTTATGATGGTCTAGAGAGTGTCAACTAGTACATGTAGACAACTGGTATATGCAGGAATGACTTGACACCAACCTAAAGATTCAGTGGAGACCACCAAAGAAGCAAATGGAGGACAATTGGTTAACATGTTGACAGTGGTTAACTCTAACCGGTATCAATGTTCCAACCGGTATTCATTGATTGTGTGATGAGTTATCACCGATCTGATGAGTTACCCTAACTGACAAATTTTGGCAGTAATTTGTGATGAGTTATGTTTGATTGTCCAGATACACTGCACCTAAGAAATTGTGATATAATTTCCAAGCCGACATGAAATCTAACTGTCTATGTAATGACATTATGATCAACTATTTTTAAGATATGATATGAGATGTTTTTGATGCGAAGATATAAGTGTTAAGTTGTTGAAGGCATTGTAGAATATGTTGGTGATGCATCTTTGAGTGCGCAGAAGAGGATCTACTCAAGCAAGTTGTACTACTTCTAGATCACACCACCTGTTGTTTTCTAATCACCACACCAGTGAAATCCCCTAACTGAGTAAGCTCTAACAAGCTTCATTGTACAAATCCTTTAAGAAGGTGAACCATTAGTTTGGATTTAGAAATCCTCTACTGAGGTTACTCCTAACAGCGTACTACCTTTAACATGGTATAGCTCCTAACAGATCTTTGAGATCTTTAACAGGATTCGCTCCTAGCAGAGCACTTTTGTAGACCTTAACCAATCAATTACCTATTACTATAGATAGTTAACTTGTGAGTCCCATCTCACCATGGTTTTTCCCATTTGGGTTTTCCACGTATAAACAATTGTGTTATGGTAGATGTTTTACTTATTGTGGATGCTTTAATATAATTTTGAATTGCATGCATAGTGTTCAGTAAAATCATTAAGTATATCTACTTGTCAGTGTTGAAAGTAGTATTGTTTTTGGTGTCACTGATTCACCCCCCCTCTAAGTGCTTTAAAGTTCTATCAATTGGTATCAAAGCCCAACTTCCTTAAGGCTTAGTCGCTTGGAAGGAAACCCTAAAGCCACCATGGGGGATATGAGCTACTTTGAGATGGCTAGAGTACTTGAAGCTACCAAGGATGAGCTTGAAACCCTAAGGGTTAGATTTAAAGCTTCACAAGTCAAAAGGGGAGATTTGATTGAACAACTATTGGAAATATATGATAATAGTTCTTTAGATGAAGCTAACATTGATGCATTAGCTGAAGAAGTTGAAAAACTAAACGGTGAAAAGCTAAATCTGAGAACAGAGTTATAAGCCCTAACTATCCGCATGAGTCAAGAGCTGGAAGCTAGGAGGGTAGCTGAAGACCTTGTCAAAGAAAGAGATCATGAGATTGCTAAGATCAAACAAGAGAATGCAACTTTGCATGAGCATTGGCATGTTGAAAAAGAAGAAAAAGAGGCTTTGCAGCTAGATCTTGAAATAGCATCATCCCTAAGAGAGACTCTTACAAAACATAATGAAGATCTTACCAGAGAGCTCACTCAGGCTAATGGAAAGCTGGAAAAGCTCAATAAAAGTTCTTCTATGATGGATGAGTAGATCCAATCATGAAGGATGAAAGGTGATACATTTGGACTAGGCTTTAACACATCTGAGAAAGGAGAGTCTTCTAGAACAAAGAGCAATATTCACAAGGACAAAACTGCTCCTAAGGCTAACAGGCCTACCGATAAGAAAGTTTTTAAACCTATTTGCTTTATTTGTCATAAACCTGGACATACTGCAAATGTGTGTAGAAACAAACCCAATGAGAATACAGGCTACAATGCAAATACTAGGTATGCATCTAAGAGATTTGAAGGTCATTAGTTTACAAGAAAAATGTATGGACATAGATCAGTTCAATGTAGAT
Source organism: Cryptomeria japonica (assembly GCF_030272615.1). Lineage (NCBI taxonomy): Eukaryota > Viridiplantae > Streptophyta > Pinopsida > Cupressales > Cupressaceae > Cryptomeria > Cryptomeria japonica. The sequence goes on along the minus strand of NC_081414.1, from coordinate 406,922,120 downwards.
ATGGAGAAAATAATCCAACACCTCACATGAATCCTAGACCTAATGGTAACTGGGGGAGAACTTATGACAACCGAGGTAACATGAACTTGCAGAGACCCTATGTAAGTCGGTTTAGTCCATTTGAGATGGAAAAGGTAACTAGTGTCATTTTCACCATTTGTAACAATTATGGTCATGTGGCTATGAATTGCAGAAGGAGAACTGGGAGAGGTAATGTAGGACCTTGGAGATCATCTAGAATGGCCTGCTATCATTGTCATAAAATGTGACACATGGCGAAGTTCTGTAGAACTAAAAAGAACAAACCGGTTAATTATTCTATAGATCACAAAGATAAGCAGAAGGTAAATGTTGAGGAAACCAGAGAAGAGATTAACCAAATCTGGAAAAAGAGGAGTGATGATATACCTACAAAAGTACCTAATCCTTCACCCAATGTGGAGAATCCTACACTGATGAAGCCTTTCAATAGGGCTAAGGGGAGCATAGCGGTAAATCTACTTCCAGAACCCTTGAAAGATGAGTGATAAGAGAGTTTGCATTTTTGAATTATTATGTGTGAAATCTTGATATCTTTGTCAATCGATTTTTCAAAAGTTTATCAACCAGTTTTACACCTATTAATATTGTATGCATCGTTAAGCGGTGTATTAGGGTTTGTAACCCTAGAAATCAAGCATTTAATGTAGTAGGTAAAAAGGATAAAAGCAAGTTTTACTATGTTATCTTTACCCTAAATGCATTCGAAAGAGAATTCTTGAGCACTTGAAGAGAAAAGTGATTTTTGCTAGCTGTTCTTAGATGAATTTGTGTTGTGAATTGCATGATTGAAGCTGATTCGAAGATTAGTGAAGGTTGAACTGTTGTGCATTTTAGTAAACAACCGGTAACTGAGGCAACACGCGAGATGTAAGGTATTTCTTTGTAAATCCCTTTTCAAATTAAGTTTATCTGAATGGCTTCGTCATCTAAGCCAGTAGAGAGGTTAATGATCACACCAGAACCTATAAAGGTTGTGGAATCAAAATTAATAGTGTCTTACAATGCTTTATCTCAAGTTCCTGATGGTGTAATTGTAAATGGTGATTTGTCTAGCTCTATTGATTGTAAAATCAAAGACTTAGGACCACTATCAATTTAAATTCATTGTAGTGATTGTAATTCATTGTAATGATTTGTATAACAATTTGTGATGATCTCTTATGATTTTAATTATAAATTCATGATGTAAGTAGGGTTTTGTGGTCAACCTAATTGAGATTAATATTTAGGATGACACAGTTGATGTTTATTGTGTTGGTGGTCTTAGAGAATGTGTTAAGCCATCCCAGTGAAGTGTGAGATCTTCCTGAGAGTTGTAGAGTGTTGTGTATAACTGGATCTGATCAAGTAAGTAGAGAAGTGCAAGTAAACAAATCATTTTCTTACTGTTGTTCCCTAACAGTTGCAGCAGGTTAAATCCCTTAATTGGGTAGGTCCTAATAGGCCTTAAACCTTTAAGTCCCCTAATAGGGGATCTCTCTAAAGAGTGTTAAATCCTCTCACAAGGTTGACCCTAACAGATCATCAAGCTCCTAATCGGGCTGCTAGGAAAATCCCTTAACTGGGTGACTCTTAACAGGGTCTGCTCCTAACCAGGCGTATTGTAAGCTCCTAACAGGGGTAAGCTCCTTACAGGGCATACTTCAAAAGAGTACAAATATTTGTGGGTGCCAATTCCAACCATGGTTTTTCCCTATTTGGGTTTCCATGTCACAAAAACTTATGGTGTTCATGTGTGGAATATTTTTCATGTGATGTTCTTATTTATGTTTCATTTCATACATTATTTTTGAGACATCAATTATGATGTTTTATCAGAAGTTTATCAGAGGTAACCAGTACTTATAAGGAGTTGTTTTAGAAAGTTTTTGATCTATTTGGTAAGGTTAATGAGTTGGTAAATGATAAAGTTTATATGATTGGTTTGGTGGTGAAAGTATTGATAGTTATGGTAAATGATTTGATTAATGTGTTAAGCAAATCTGATAAAGTGGTTGTTAGATCTGATTAAAGAAGTTGAGATATTTGTTAAATGGTTTCAGATCTAATATAAGTTTTATTTTGGATTCAAAGTTACAATTGGTCTTAATACTGATTCACCCCCCCTTCTTTGAGTATTAACCAGATCCTCATAGGATTAACAATATGTAGTTGGTGTCAATGACAAAGGGAATAAATCTATAGCTCCTCCTAATCAAACCCTCCAAATATTTTCCAATCCATTTCTTTCTCATTCTACCAATGTTGTTGTGTTTGAGTCTCTTTCTTTCTCTCCTAATGACCTTCACATAGAATCTAATAATATTGTGAACCTTGTTGAGAAATGTACACCTCCAAAATATTTATGCATTACTTTTGATTCTAGTGAGACTATTGTTGCACTTGATGGTCCATTATATATCAAGTCACAAAGATCAAAGACAACCTATGACAAGGGGCGCTCATTGATCTAGTGTGTATGGTGAATGTGATTATTGACGAACATCTTTATGTTGGTTGAAAAATTTGTAAATTGGGGAAGTTTACAAAATTGTGGTTTCAACCATAGTATGCAAGATTAAATCTCTCCTAATTTATAAGGGAAGGACCCCCCTTTTGGTTTACTACTCTCTTTATCTGGAATAGAATACACACTATGATTTCTACTCTAACATGGGTGGTATATCATCCTATTCTCTCTTTAGAATAGATGTTATTCTCTCCTCTATTTTTAGAAAAGAACTTACAATCTTGAGTAGTAATAATTAAATTCTAATTTCTAAGTTACAAAGAAATAACTTAGAGTCCGTGAATGAAAAATACAAATAAAGAAGCAAAATTTCTGTGAAGGCTCAAAGTCCTTTGTTGCTTCTCTGGGACGAGAAAATAATGCTTAAGCTCAAATTCTTATCAATTAGTATTTTCCTATCAACCTTTCTTTAAAATAACTTTTGTAACTCATTGTGTCAACTAAGATAATCAAAGAAAAACACAAAGTCTTTATCTTGATATCTTATTACAAATTTTGATAATCGTTTTTTGAAATAACAATACGAAGGTCAAAGTCTTGAATTTATTATCTCCTTACCAAGATGAAAAAAAAAAGCACAAAGTCTTTGGGATGCTATATTATTACAATTCAATTAACTCTTTTTAAAAAAAAAACAAGAAGAAGCTCAAAGTCTTGAAAATGTTATCTCTTTTAACTAATTACTAATTCTATTTAACAAGTGCTGAAATATGACACAAAGTTCACAAATCAAATCTTGTTCTACTCTTCAATAATATCTTTCCACAACATCTTTACTTAATCAAAACAAGATTGAGTAACAATTATCTCACCATAAATGCAATGAATCCAACACAAACTTTGAATGCCAAAGCTATCTTCTTATTTGATCAAGTTTGCAAAATAACAATAGGAATGCAAAGTTTCACTTTTTCTCTTCACTTCGACAGAGTTTTGTTGCATAAGATTAAAGATGAAAATTGCAATGAGAAAAATACGAAAGCTATGGCAAACTACGACTAAGTAAAAAATGAGTCCTACTTGACTTAGAACTTGTGCATATTCTAGATGCAAAACGTATATAAAAAAATACACTTAAAGTGTGAATTGGAATTACAAAATGACACTAAACTAGAAATGCATAAAAATGACTAAGTGTATGGATCTCCATCTTGAACATCATCGTCTGCATTTTTTCTTCAAGAAATCTTCATATTGTTGCAAGGTAGCTTGTATTTCAGAGTTATCTAGTAGTAGTGTGCGAAATCTGGCATTTGGAGTGGAGTGCAGTATGGATTTGAAGGATTCTTAGAATTGGACAAAAAAGACCAAAAAAATGCAAGTAGGGGTTACTTTGGTGTAATTAAGGTTTATAAACTTGATTTGCACCAAAAAAAGGCGACTTTGGTGTATTTTGGGTTTATAAACCCGATTTGCACCAAAAGGGTGACTTTGGTGCATTTCAGGTTTATTGACCCGATTTGTACCAAAAAGGGTGACTTTGGTGCATTTTAGGTTTATAAACTCGATTTGCACCAAAAGGGTGACGTTGGTGGATTTTGGATATATAAACCCGATTTGCCCAAAAAAAAGGTGACTTTGGTGCATTTCAGGTTTATAAATCTGATTTGCACAAAAAGGGTGACTTTGGTGCACATTTTGGGTTTATAAACCTGATTTGCACCAAAAAGGGTGACTTTGGTGTATTTTGGGTTTATAAAACCGATTTGCACCAAAAAAAGGTGACTTTGGTCTACATTTCGGGTTTATAAACCTGATTTGCACCAAAAGGCGTGACTTTGGTGCATTTTGGGTTTATAAAATTGATTTGCACCAAAAAAAGGTGACTTTGGTGCATTTCAGGTTTATAAACCCGATTTGCACCAAAAGGGTGACTTTGGTGCATTTCAAATTTATAAACCAGATTTGCACCAAAAAGGACGACTTCAGTGCATTTCGGGTTTATGAACCCAATTTGCACCAAAATGATGACTTTGGTGCTTTTCGAGTTTATAAACCCGATTTGCACCAAAAAGGGTGACTGTGGTGCATTTCGGGTTCATAAACCCGATTTGCACCAAAAAAAGGTGACTTTGGTGCATTTCAAGTTTATAAACCCAGTTTGCATCAAAAGGGTGACTTTGGTGCATTTCGGGTTTATAAACCTGATTTGTATCAAAAAGGGTGACTTTGGTGTATTTTAGGTTTATAAACCTGATTTGCACAAAAAGTGTGACTTTGGTGCATTTTGGGTTTATAAAATCGATTTGCACCAAAAGGGTGACTTTGGTGCATTTGGGGTTTATAAACCCAATTTACACCAAAAACACGACTTTGGTGCATTTCAGGTTTATAAACCTGATTTGCACCAAAAAATAAAAACTAACTCCTAAAAAGATAATTTATCAATCTTTTAGATTGACAAATTAAGACTCAAATTAAGACGATTTCTTGAGAGACTGACTACACATGAGGGGGTTTGACAAGCACCTCGACATGCATGCTTAGAGGGTGAGGGCTATGAAATAGACAAATTTCAAAGGGGTTAATTCATACTTTTGAGCAAGCCAAAATTAAGGATAACACTTTATACTCAACAATTGCATCAAGTAACATATGATAAATTTGATGTTATGGTTAAGGTGTATGATGGTTTTTCTTGCCTTACTATTGGTTCTATCACCCTTCCTATTGAGGTTGGTACTAAGCTCTTAGATGTCAACTTTTCTATTATTCCTACATCAGATCATGAATTAATCATAGGTTCATAAATGTTCGAAATTCCCTCATAATGACACTATTATAATAATTAATCATACCCTTTACCAACCAACTGCGAAGCATGAAAATTTCACTCTTGATTACTTTTGGCCTAAACAACTTGATCTTCTTAAGCCTCAAAATGACATCCTTTTCTTATCTTATCAAAAAAGAAAAAAATGAGTTGAGTGTAGCCTTGAGTAAACCTAGAGACCCTACCCCCATGGATATTCCTACTCCTTCCATTCCTCCTATAAATGCCTCAGTCCTACCTCCTACATCATACAAAAAAAATCACTTAACATCAAGTATCTCTCAACCTATTAGGTTTCTTTTGTCCTCCCCCCCTCCCACCCCCCCCATATAAGGGAAGAAAAGAATCCTATGTCCATCGATCCTCAACCTTCACAAGCTTTGACTAAAACTAAAAGGAATAGTTGTGCAAGAGAACACCAATGAAGGTGTCGTACCAAGTCTCACAAAATTTCTCCCCAAGCTATTTCCTCCCCAAAGACACCAAATGTTGACTTGGTCCCATTTGTCCAACTTTCACATAACCCTAGGGATGAAGTTCAACTCAAATCACCTAAATTAAAGATGCTCAAGAAAAATGAGGATTCAACTTCTTTTTGTGTTAAAGATCCTATTTTTATTAATCTAGATGGTGATATGGACGATGATAATGTTTTTTATGCTAACAATGTTTATTCTAATGTTTCTAATGATATGTATGAGCTTGTTGAAATTAATCATGAGTTATCCTCACATTTTTCAAAAGCATTAATCCTAGCTCCTAGTGACAAACAAAGTGATTCATCCTTCTAAGAGCATGGTACTTGTTTGGAACTTGTAGTAGCTCCATCTATTGTGCTCAAAGTGGCTCCTCTTGCATTTTGTCCACCATCCCTAGATGATGTTAAGCAAGATTGGGAGGTAAATGATTTGCTTGGCTAGCTTTATTCGTATCATGGATTGTCTTTTGTGTGTTTTCTTTTTTGTAATGTGTTTCCCCTGTGATGTGCTACTTGACATGTTTTTGTGTTATGTTTGATTCCCTTTGGATGAACCTTGTTACTCCATTGGTACAAGGTAATAAAGAGGTTGAATCCATTGTGACATTCCTCTATTTGTATCTGAATTCTTCTATATATCATACATGTGCTATTGTGTTGGCATTTAGATATTGTTTTGTATGATCGGTAAGTGATATGGTTGTCATTGTTGGCAACATCATCTCCTTAGTCTACATAGTCCATCAGTAGTAAGTAGACCGAGTAGCAGTGAGTAGATCGGCTAAGATATAAGTCAACCAACAAGCAATGAGTAGACCGGCAAGCAATGAGTTAATTGACAAGTAGTGAGTAAATCGACAAGCAGTGATTAGACCAACAAGCAGTAAGTAGACCGGCAAGTAGTAAGAAGACCGGGTAGCAATGAGTAGATCGGCACAAGAGAGGTCTATCGACTAAACAATACAGACTGGTATTATGGAGGAAACTAGCTAGATAGATTTTGATCGCTTCACTGGAAGAGTCTGTAACCAGTAGACTGGTAATGCTCAGTTAATTTCAGCTAAATCGAGAGTCTTCTCCAGTCAACCAACGAACTTATCGTCATGTTCAATTGTATTGATAGAGATTCTTGCAACGTTTTCAAAGACGTGATTTAAGGCATGATAATGGAATTTTGAAAGAAATGTTTTTGGAGGGAAAGCTGATGATAGAATCAAGGGTCAATAAATACACATATCTTATTCTTGAGATGGTTGTTGTCAAGGTGAATGGAGAGAATGTAAAAGTGGACACAGGGGGAGTTTTAAGAGACTATAGAGCCAAGTGATAGAGGACCGATAGAGTGGAGTTTTCACAAAGAGGTGACTAAAGTGACAGAGGATCGGTAGAGTGGAGTTTTCATAGAGTGGTGACTCAAGTGACAGAGGACCGACAATGTGATATCAAAGGATCAACAAATTGGCAGAAGGCAGAGTTGAAAGTGCATTTAGGAATTTAGAGTCATGTAGATCAGACACAACTGATGCAAACCTAGTATGAGTAGCAATTTTAGCATATCATCCATTTGTTGCTTTCTAACAACTGCAACATAAATCCCTTAACCAGGTGGACTTTAATAGGTCCCATTGTAAAAATCCCTTAACTAGGTGACATCTTAATTGATGTTCTAAGTCCTCCAACCATGCTACCTTTAATAGGGTAAAGGCACTAACCAACCTTAAACAAAATCCCTTAACAGGGTGGCACCTAACAGTGTCTTTGTAATATCCTAACAAGGATGGCTCTTAACCGAGCGTACTCCAGAAGAGTATGAATTTTGTGAGTTCCTACTCACGTTGTGGTTTTCTCCCTATTTGGTTTCCATGAGATAAATCTGTGTGTCATTGTGTATCTTTTCATGTATGCATAATCTTCTGTAGTAAATGTTTACATTGATGAATGGTAAATTAGTTCAAACTTAAAGTAAAAGTTTTAATTGATTAAATATGGTAAAGTGTTGATTGACCCCTCCCCTCTCAGCACCAGTTGGGACTAGAAATTGGTATAAGAGCTCAGTTCTTCTAAAGTGATGCTTGACAACTTGAGGACAAAGATCATGGAAGAGTACCAGTATCAGAAGTAGATAAAACAATAAAATCATTGCTCAGCTGAAAGAGAGACTGATTAAATATCTTGCAAAAAGGAAGGAATTATCTCAACAGCTAAATGAGAGTCAGGATATCATAGATCAACTCTCTGAACATAGTAGATCTGAAGAAGCTATCTTAGAACTTATGGAAAAGAACAAGAAGCAGACTGAAGAAATTACACATCTCAAAAGAGAACATGAAGGTCAGGCCCTGAGAATGACCGAGATACTGGAAGCCAACATAAGTGTTGATGAAAGAAAAAGGGAGGCATAAGAAGAACTATCAAAAGAAGAAAGAGCCAGGAGGCTTGCTGAAGATTCCCTGAGAGAAAATGATGCAATCATGATTGAGAAAGATGAAGAAATCTGAGTTCTCACTCAAGAGAATGAATACATACATAAACATCTGAATGACAATGCAGAAGAAAAGGAGAAGATGATGAAAGAGATTGAACAGCTCAAGAGTGAGTTGAAAACTGAGAATGAGAGAAATGAGAAGCTAAGAAAATTCAATGAAAGCTCTAAGAAGGTAGATAAATAGTTGAAAGCTCAGAGAAGAGAAAAGGACACAACCGGCCTTGGTTACCCCGGTTCAGGTCCTATGGAAACTAGTGAATTATCTAAATCCAAAAGGATGAAGGATGATAAAAGAAACCATTCAGAAGAAAAAGGTATGAAGTCTTCCAAATTCTCTTGTAATCATTGTGGTAAATCGGTTCATAAGACCAATGACTGTAGAAATAAACTGGTTAGTCAAAATAAGACTTTTACCTTTGATGGTTATTGCCATAATTGTTATAAGTATGCCACACTGCTTATGAGTGTAGATCTCAATCTAGTAGTATGTCAAATGGAAGAAGATTTAATGGACATTGCTTCACATGCAATAAGTTTGGACACAGATCCGAAGAATGCAGGTTCAAGACAAATGTATCAAGATCATCGTTCAAACTGGTCAGTCCTAACAAAAGGAGTAATCAATTGAATGCCACTTGTTCCATGTGTGGTAATTTTGGTCATGTTGCAGAAAGCTGCATAATGAGATTGGGTCAGAGAAATAATTTAGGACCATGGGGGACAATTGGTATGGCATGCTTTAACTGCCATAAGATCGGCCACTTAGCCAGAGAATGTAGGAGTCGATCCTACAACTGGTCTGTAGACAAGAACCAGTTTAGTAAGAAGAAAGAGAAAAATGAGCTAAAAGGAAAGAAGACAACTGAAGAAGTAAGAAATGAAATTAAAAAAACATGGATCAAGAAGGATGAAGGATAAGAAGGAGAAGGACATTCTGAAACCAAGTCATCATCCATTGGTGATGACAGTTCCTCTTCTAACTAGGCATACTGATACCCAGGGGGAGCACATATGGTAAGATTAATTTTGAGTCCTCTTAACAAATTTAAGGATATGTTTATTTGCATAGTTGTGATGCATAAAATCTGGTCTAAAAGTTCTTGATTGAAGTTTGTCCTTTGTGTTATTTACTTGTGTGTCGGTATTGGCAACAAATAACCGGTAAAGTCAAATCGGTGTACTTTAAGTTATAAGTTTCAACACCAACCATTGGATCTTAGCGCCAATAAATCTCAATGGATAAATAAGGAAATATTAGCACATTTTCATTTACACTGACTTCTTGTGAACTTACTTGAGCTCCTATGTGATCAAAGGCGATTTGAAACTTGATAAGTTTTGCTTGTGCGGAAAACTCAAGCCGAGCGATAGTAGTGTTTGATATTACCTAGGAAAAGGTTTTCATCCTTGTCTGAGAGAAGTTTGTTTGAAGGTCATCATGACAACGCCGATATCGACTCCTGTGTTGGTTGAAGCTATCAAAGAACCCCAACCCGAGTTCAAGCTGCACCCAATGAAAGCTGGTGAAATTGACAAGAATGGTGCTTTATCATCTGTGCCCTCTAGTGTATTGTTGGTAGAAGATATTTGCTCTTACATTCATTGCAAGCTCGAAGAAACTGGAGACAAGTTCATTCAAAATGAGTTCAAAGGGCTTTGTGACAACGGTCAATTGAAGCCATAATTTCTACCTCTGAAGACAAAGGGCTTGGCTAATGTGATTGATTTTCCTAATTAGTTTTATGACAATTGGGTTAGATATGTACTAAGCAGGGTTCATGATCATTTTTGTGGCTGGAAGCTAATGCACCGATCAAGATTACAAAGAAGGTGATTTGAAGAGTGATAGGGTTCAGTGCCACCGGTGAAGTATTAACCCTAAGAATGATTTCATCAAATGAAGTCATCCGGTTAACCAAATCCCAGTGTGATAGTAGAGCAATGACAATCACCTATATTGAGGATGTTGAAGTAAGATTTGCCTCTGCAGTGTTGTGTTACAAGGTTTATCAATCAAGTCGGATGAATAGTGTGCCGAGCAGTGCCATTCATGCTAGATATCGAATTATCAAAGAAGATGCAACCTATGATATATGTGAGATGATTCAAAGTCAGTTCATGGTGAACATGGAAAGAATAAAGAAGGAAAGGAAGCAATCTTTCAAATACGGCTCACTATTGGTATGTATATTTTTCTATGTGCAAAACTTTTTCCCTGGTAAGTGTAATGTAGTATGGTCACAGGAGAAACCTATCATGGTTCAGATAGGTGAAATGATTAGGGATCTGGGAAATAATTTTGGTGAAATAATGTGGGGATACTTTAAGGAATTCCAAATTAGGATGCACAAGAGCAAAAGAATTCCATCCAGAATAGTGCAGATATACAAAGACAACATTTATTTCCTTGTTGACACAGATTGTTGTATCACTCAAGCAGTTCAACCCAAAACCTTTTGGGTTCCACCTATGGGATATGAGGTTGTAGCAGATCTTGTTAAAATTCATGTTAATATGCTCCTGTCTAAACTGGTAGACTCGAAGGCAAAGAGATTTGGAACATGTGAGGAGGCAAGCTCCAAAATAAAACATGAACTTCAGGTGCCAATTGTAAAAAGAAAAGTAAGAAAAATGATTGATACCCTTGACAAGAAATATGGAAGTGTAGCATCTCATGCCATTACCTCCACCAGTGTTAGTGAGAAAACATGGGTCACACCTGGTAAAGATGAAGAATCAATAGGTGGAAAGAAGAAAGTGTCAAAGACAAAACCTAAGGGGACTGCAACAACTAAACCTGCAACATACTCAAAGGAAAAGGATCTAGGTACTCCTATGTCTTCACTGAGTAAAGACAAACTGGTAGGAGTGACTTACACCAAAAATAAAAAGAGTGATTCTAAGCTTAAAAAGGATGAGAAAGAAGGTGATGTCACTAACACCCCATCTGATGTGGAAATAAAGGAGGTTAGAAGAAGTGGAAGGAACAAAACCCCATCAGTTGATGAGTTGGTGCATGGGATAAAAGAATATGGAGGTATGGCTGATTTTGGAAGGAGATATTCCCTATGTAACCAAGAAGACAAAAGGAAAATTGAGAAAGCCCTGATCCGAAACTTGAACAATTTTTGTAGGACTCCTAGTGAATTATATGGTATAATCCCATCAGATTTGCAAGATTAAATTGAAGGGAGATGGAAGACAACTCTAGCTACTGAAAATGAGCTCAGAATAAAAACATTCATGGAAGTGCAACATGACTTAGACCTTGATCAAGCTTCACTAGTGGCTGAAGCATGCATTCAACATTTCAAAATAAGGAATAGAACTAGGAGAGTAGCAGTAGTTGAAGTTGAAGTGGTGCATGTTGAAGGTGTTACCTTGTGGAAGGAAATTATGGTGCAGCCATCCTTGAGAAAGGAAAAGCTAAGGAAAAAGACTCCATTGAAGACTTTGATACTTTCACAATTGAGGACATCATAGGAAATGTTGTGTTAGACATCCCCAATCTGACAATGGCTATCGAACAACTGGTACACACTTTACCAATGAAGGAAGATGATCAAACTAAGCCTCCCAATAAAGATGAAGTGTTAGTTGAAGACATTCCTTATGAGGATACACCTCACAGAACCTATTGTCACCAAATCCTATTCTCTTTGAAGAAGAAAAAGAGGAAGAGAAGGAAACAGAGGAAGAAAAACCGGAAGAGAAGAAAGCAGAGGAAGGAAAAGAGGAAGAGAAGAAAGCAGAGGAAGGAAAAGAGGAAGAGAAGAAAGCAGAGGAAGGAAAAGAGGAAGAGAAGAAAGAAAAGGAAGGCAAAGAGGAAGAGAAGAAAGCAGAGGAAGGAAAGAGGAAGAGAAGAAAGTAAAGGATAACATAGCAGTGATGAATACCCCTCCAACAAAGAGGATTAGATTTAAACAATGAAAGTGAAAAGAAAAAGGTAAGAATCATCACAACAACTAGCTCAGAAGTTGAGACTGTAGAAAAGGAAGAAGGAACAGAGGATGAAGAAGAAGGTGACTTGGTCATTGATATAAAGAAAATGACCCCCAAGCAGTTGATCAAAGTCAGAAAAACTGAGAATCCAAGCTGAAAAGGTAAAACTAAGAGAAAAGAAAAAGAAGGCAAGAATCCTCACTTTTTTCTAGACAATTCTCTTTGACCTCATCCCATACATTGCAATTGATGATGCTGCGCCCATTATTGACTAGTTGGATACTCTTGTTAAAGCAATCAATTCAAAGGCAACCGATCTGGTGAAGGTTGTAATAAGGCAATATGAAACAAAACAAGGAGATAACTTAATGGAGCAAATAATAGTTGGAAAAGTTGCTCTTTCCACTAGAACTGAAGAAGTTAAAAATATATTGCAACAAGTTGGTCAATTACTGGTGAAATATTCAAGCTTTTCTTCTTTAATTAAAGACCTAGAAGACAAAAGGAATCAGATTCAAAAGGAAATTCAAGATTTGGTAAGCTCATTTGATCCTCTTATGAGTTCAGCATCAACCTTTACTGGAAAAGTCAAAATGCTAAATCATGAAATTAGAAGGTTGAAAGATGAAGAAGACAAAATAAGTCTTAGTTTGCTAGAGCTCCAGTGCTATTTAGCACCAATTGTTTATTTCATGCAACTAAACATTAAAGAAGCAGACCACCTCATAAATGAACCTGACTGTAAGACAGTGAATGATATGGAGGTCTTCATTGCAGTCTTACATGGCCACTTCACCACCATGAAACATGTTCAATCTTCATGGGAATCTTCCTTGAAAGTGGCTCAAGAAAAATTCAAAGAGATTTTTGCTTTATTTTGATAATTCTTTTTGGATAGTCTTTTCCATTGATAGAAAAAGGGGGAATTTTTGGAAATTTTGGAATCTCGTCTGAAACAGGGGCCAAAACCGACACAATTTTTGTAGCAGTTTGTAGTATTTGCCACCAATGCCAAAGGAGGAGTTTGTTGGAATTATGATATTGTTTTGTATGAATGGTAAGTGATATGGTTGTCATTGTTGGAAAAATCATCTCCTTAGTCTTCACATTCCATTAGTAGTAAGTAGACCGGGTAGCAGTGAGTAGATCGGCTAAGCAATAAGTAAACTGACAAGCAATAAGTAGACCAACAAGAAGTGATTTAACCGGCAAGCAGTGAATAGACCAGAAAATAGTGAGTAGATCGACAAGAAGTAAGTAGACCGACAAGAAGTAAGTAGACCGACAAGCAGTAAGACGATCGGGTAGTAGTGAGTAGATCGGCACAAGAGAGGTCCATCGGCTAAACAATACAGACCATTATTCAGGAGGAAACCAGCTAGACAGATTTTGATCGGTTCACCGGAAGAGTCTGTAATCGACAGACTGGTAACATTTAGTTACATTCAACTAAATTGGGAGTCTTCTCCAGTCAACTGATGGACTTATCGGCATGTTCAACTGTATTGATAAAGATTCCTGGAATGTTTTCAGAGATGTGATTTAAGGCATGATAATGGAATTTTGAAAGAAATGTTTTTGGAGGGAAAGCTGGCGACAGACTCAAGGGTCAATAAATACACATATCTTATTCTTGAGATGGTTGTTGTCAAGGTGAATGAAGAGAATGTAAAAGTGGACACAGGGGGAGTTTTAAGAGACTATAGAGCCGAGTGACAGAGGATCGACAAAGTGGAGTTTTCACAGAGTGGTGACTGAAGTGAAAGAGGACCGGTAGAGTTGAGTTTTCACATAGTGATGACTCAAGTGACAAAGGACCGACAGTGTGATATCAAAGGATCAACAAATCGGCAGAAGGCAGAGTTGAAAGTGCATTCAAGAATTTAGAGTCATGTAGATCAGACACAACCGATGCAAACCTAGTATGATACTTCAGTATGATTTGAATAGTCTTAAGTAGCAATTTTTGCAGATCATCCATTTGTTTCTTTCTAACAACTGCAACATAAATCCCTTAACCGGGTGGAATTTAACGAGTCCCATTGTAAAAATCTAATAACCGGGTGACATCTTAACTAATGTTCTAAGTCCTCCAACCAGGCTACCTTTACAAGGTAAAGGCACTAACCGGCCTTGAACAAAATCCCTTAATAGGGTGGCACCTAATAGTGTCTTTGTAATCTCCTAATATGGATAGCTCTTAACCGGGCGTACTCCAGAAGAGTACAAATTTTGTGAGTTCCTACTCGCACCATGGTTATCTCCCTATTGGGTTTCCATGAGATAAATCTGTGTGTCATTGTGTATCTTTTCATGTATGCATAATCTTCTGTAGTAAATAATGTTTACATTGATGAATGGTAAATTAGTTCAAACTTAAAGTAAAAGTTTTAATTGATTAAATCTGGTAAAGTGTTGATTCACCCCTCCCCTTTCAACACCGGTTGGGACTAACATATTGTTCACAAATTTGCCTTGTGTTGTCTACTTGGGGATAATACAAAGCATTGAGATATTCTTTTTTGGTATCTTCCATGTTGACTCAAAAAATACACTTGTTTGTTATCTCTTGTGCTCTTCTTCCACTGTGTTTGTATACGGTGAAAATGGATAGTGAAAAACAATAATATTGAAAGACTAACAAAGATCCAACCACAAAACCCTAGCCTAACAATGAAAGTAATCCACCATACACAAATTAAGATACCCAAGACCATGGAAACAAAGAAAAAAAACCAAAATATACCATTCACATGTCAAGTAGGGTTTCAATCTCCATTTCTTCCTATCTTTGTTGATCTTTTTTAATGTATTTGCTCTTAGATTTTATGTATGCACAAGAACTCAACAAAAAATGAAAATATGGTTGATAACTTGATCATAAGAAAGCTTTATCTGTCATTAGGGGATTAGATAATTAGGGTTGATAATGATGGAAGCATCCTCTTATATAAAAGACACTTTAGGAAATGAAGGGATAAGATTAAGGAGTGTAAAGATAAATAGTCGGCTAGGATTAAAAGGCAGGTAGAGGAAACAATTAAATGATGAGGGGGTAGGTAAGGCTAATGAATTAAGAGATGAATGACATGTGTCATGGGTAGAAAAGGCTAATGAATTAATTAAATAAATAAATAATTATTGAATTAATAGAGGAAATGGGATCAATTAAATAAATAAAAGTATTTATTTAAACAAGGAAAGGCTTAGAAGAGGATTAATGAATTAATTAAATAAATAAGAATTTATTTAATTAATAAAAGACTTAGGATTAAATAATTTAATAAATAAGAATTTATTTAATTAATAAAAGACTTAGGATTAAATAATTAAATAAATAAAAATATTTATTTAATTAGACATGACAATTTTAGGTGTCTACAGTGTTTGTAGTTCCACTACCTTTGAGGGATGAGGTTGATTCAAAATAAGTATTCTTTATATACATTATTTATCATAAGATAATACTGACCCAAGAGTTAGTGGATCCCTTATGTGCTTTTTCCTATATGTTTTGTGACCATTATCCTTTGATATGTCCTTTCTTAGGGGAATTTCATTGTGGTAATGTGCTTGTATTTTGGATGCTTATTACCTTAAAGCAATTGCTCCCGATAAGGCTTATGCAATCACTTTAACATGGGGGCATACACTCTACTCAATGTAACACTTTGTGCACACACCATGACATGTTTTTGACACTCACTTTGTAATTTGGTATTTTTATTTTTCATGACTCATAGTAAGCAAATCTTCTTAGGCCAGTGCAGTCATGCTTTCTCTTTCCCTTTCATGTGTTGTCCCTTTTATCTTATTTTGGAGTAGTAAGATCCTAAAGTCCCTAGGGGCTTGGTGTGTCTTGTCTCTTTGATATCTTGGTAAAAGTTCTTCAATGTGAATTTGTACTTTACCATGAGTATGGTTGAGTCTCATACTCCTGCTAAAGTGGGGCTAAATGTAGCATCATAAATTGTATTCGCATACAATTTCATCTCCGCCTAGACCTCACGTTGGTGTTTCATCTTTTGATGCTCGATGATTGTTTTGATTCCCCTCACACCACCTCACAAACTTGAAATTTCACCATATTCCCTTCCTTCTTCCCAATCTAGGTCCTGATTCTTAAGACTAGGGCACTAGGCACCCTGGTCCTCTCAACTAGGACCCAAATTTGGTCCTCACAATAGTCACATCAAGTGAGTAGGAAATAGGTTCCCGTGTCAACCTACTCCATAAATTCAAATAATTTTGGGCAGTTAAGTATAAAACGAGGTCTACCCCTCTCATTTGAAAACACAATGAAATCTAAGAGAAATCATTACACTAAAAAATTCAATTTAAGTGAGCAAGTAATCAGAAATTCATCAAATATTGGATAAGAAGTGAAGTCAAGCTCAATCATTCAAGATGGCATCCATGATCAACCTTCTATGAAGACATTCTACAAGACATCCTAAAACTCTTACATGAGGATTCAATCTTCTTCTCCAAGTTCAATCGTTCAAGATGGCATCCATGATCAACCTTCTATGAAGACATTCTACAAGACATCCTAAAACCCTTACATGAGGATTCAAGCAAGCTTCAACAAGTTATACATTTCAATTTCAAGAAATTCATTTCAAATCTAGCCTTTCCCTCAAAAGGAAAGCATCTTGTTGCAATTTCGATTACAATTATTACTTCAATTTCAAGGTTAATTCCTAAACTCGGGTTTGACTTAAGGCAAACCCCTATCCACAACCTTTTTCCTCTCTTTTTGTGTGCAAGGCATTGACTTACGAATTGTACTAAGCGATTCCAACAGAGTTGACAACAATGAACAAGTTCACATTTTGACAGATTGGAAATTGCAGGACCAAGGCAAACCTCTACTACTTGGTCTAGGAGAATCAACCCAAACTTTTGGGAATGAGTTTAGATTCTCTTCTTCTACCAAAATCCCTGTCTATGGCTCCATTGGATACCCATAACCGTCTTTTTTAATTGTTTCTCTTCAATTATCCATTGTTCTACCCTAATTTTGCAATTCACATCCAAATTTCAACTAAAAGAGGGTGGCAAAAAAACCAGTGAATCTATTTTGAATTTCAGCCCTTTTCCTATTTGGATTGTGGCTAGGTCTATTGGATTCACCCCTCATTTAATGTATTGGTAACGTAGGTAATATTAGTGGTTTTATTATCTAAATTGGTGAAACCCTTATTTTTCCACACCAATACAAGTTCAATTTATTGATAGCCAGGGTTAATGTTTAAATAAGGCTAGGGTCCAATTAGGATTAGGGCTAGAGTTAGGATCTTAACAAATTGTTTGAGGGTTAGGGTTGAGTTTGGTTTAGCATTAGGGTTAGGATTGATTTTGGTTTAGGGCTGGTATTAGGGTCAAAATTGGTTTAAGGTTATAATTAGGGTACAATTTGGTTTAGTGTTAGGATCAAGAATAGATATAGAATTATAGTTAAGGTTGGGATTAAAATATTAATATTGATTTAATAAGGATTAGGGTTCATTTTGGTTAACTATTAGGGTTATGGGTTTATTTGGTTTAGAGTTAGGGTTAGATTAGGTTTAGTGTATGATTTGGTTTAGGGTTAGGGTTTGATATAGATTAGTTAGGGTTCAATTTAGTTTAGTGTTTAATTGAGTTTTAGGTTACAGTTTAATTTGGTTTACGGTTAGAGTTATATTTTGTTTTGGGTTAGTGTTTAATATGGTTTATGGTTAGGGTTTGATTATGGTTCAATTTGATTTAGGGTTATGATTTAATTTGGTTTAGGATTCAGATCTGTTAAGTGTGGGGTTAGGGTTCAATTGTCTTGATAATTAGGGTTAAATTCTTAAATAAGGTTAGGATTAATGTTTAGAGTAAGATTTAATATTGAATTAGGTTTATGGTTAAGGTTTAATTTTGTTTTGTTTTAAGGTAATTTAGTATAATTTTGTTCAGGGTTAGGGCTCATTTTCTTTTATTGCAGGTTAGAGTTTAATTGAGTTTATGGTTAGGTTTCAATTTTGTTTAGTATTAAGGTTAGGGTCCAATTTGGTTTAGGGTTTGGGTTAAGATTCAATCTAGTTTAAATTTATTTTAATAGGTTTAGAGTTATTGTTCAATTTGGGTTGGGGTTTAATAAGGTTAGGGTTTTATAAAGGTTATAGTTCAATTTAGGTTCTGGTTTAGTGTGGGGGTTAGGGTTCAATTTGTGTCAAGGTTTTATAAAGCTTATAGTTCAATTTAGGTTTTGGTTTAGTGTGAGGGTTAGGGTTTGATTAAATTTAAGGTTCAATTTACTTTACTTTTTAATTAGGTTCATAGTTAGGGATCAATGTACTTTAGTCTTAGGGTTATGGTTCAATTTGATTTAATATCCAGTTATAGGGTTACAATTCAATTTAGTTTAGTGTTAGAGTTAGGTTTTAATTGGTTTAGGATTTGGGTTCAATCTTTCTCAATGTTTAATTAGGATTAGGGTTGTGGTTCAATTTTATTTACTATTCAAGGTTTAGAGTTAGGGTTCAATTTGGTTTAATGAACATAGGTTTAGTGTTCAATTTGATTTAATACTCAATTAGGTTTACTGTTCAATTAGATATAGGATTGGGATTCAATTAGGTTTAATGTTAAGGTTAAGGTTCAAATTGGTTTATTGTTAGGGTTAGGGATTAATTGTTGGTAATATGTGTTTTCATAGATGTCAAATTGATGTTTAAAAATATGTATTGTCCTTGATGAGTACTGATGTTGATGTGGTCATTGATGTTGGGGAGATTGTTGGTAGTATGCAGAGATTGTTTTGTAGTCATTAATGTTGTGGAGGTTATCTTTGTATAATTTGTTGAGGTTGATGTTGTCATGATTGAGAAAGATATTATACAATACAGATGGTTGATGGTTATTGTTGCTTTGGGTTGTGGATGTCCACCTTCTTGGTGTCTGATGTCTACATTTTGTATGAAGTGTTGATGATAATATGTTATGGATCTGTGGCATGATGATGGTGGTGAATATGTATTTTCCCTAGTCATGACACTCTTGTTCAAGTTAATATTGTTTCTATATTATTTCCAATATGAGGAGAAGTGATGTGTAGGAAATATATTTAAGTCTAGCTGGGAGAATGCTCAACATTCCTCTACATTTGAGAATTTGTTATTGTAGATTTGGATATAATATTTATGCTCTGATGACATTGCACTTCTATATTTTCAGGTTCCTATTGTTGCAACTGAAGTAACTAGTGATTGGTGTTTGCTTAGTTTGACTAACTATTAGAAGTGGATTTGAATGGTCTGAAAAATGCCTCACATTTCTCTATATTGATGTTTTAGGTGATGCAACTTGGAGGACATTATTGTAATTTTTGTGCATTATTTTAGTTCTAGTTTCTGGTGTTGAAGTGTTTTGCAATAAGTTTTATGAATGTTCTATTAAGGACTATGTTCTTGGCATTATGGAAATAAAGTGTTATGTGTCTATTTATGTTGCATTAACATGTATAGATGTGACAATGAGAAAGAAGTATTTGGGAATGATGTTGGATGTTTTGGGAATGTCCCTATGTGCTCTGCATGGTGTTGAATTTTCTGATTGTTACTACATTGTGTCTAATGTTGTCTTTTGGGTAATTGTTATGGTCTGGAAAACAAAGTTTTGTTTCTCTGTAATGCCTACCAAAATACCCTAGAGAAATACACTAATTAACATGCAAAAATAGAGATGACATTTTTTTTTAACTTCATATAAACTAATGCAACATATATAATCAACTACTCATATGCATTTAAAAATCTTTAACACTCAACATACAATTACACATCACAGACATAACATACAAACCACAATACACAAAAAGGAAATAAAATACAATAATCATCTACCTTCCTTAGGGTATCTCAACGCCATTACTTTAACTAACCACTTATCCATTTCTAAACATGATAACATATCTATTTTCATAATGCAAATGCAATCTAACTTACTATCATTAATTCCTTTCACACTACCATACATGAATTCATTACTTTATCCTAGGATGATTTATGTTTACTCTAACCTTCCCCTTAAGTTCATTTTAAAGCACCAATACCAAATGTTCCTAAACCCAACCAATCATTTCCTTAAGAACCACATACTCATATCAATACCAATTACCACACCATTTAACCATAGAAATATGAACTAATTACATCATCTAAATACAAGTAAACATCCATATTTCAATGTCAATATTTTCAATTAATGAATCATTCTCCACATATACATAATTCATCATTTTTCCTAATAGAATCTACTAGATACATCAATACAATGTCTTCACAACAATGAGAAAATCTCTCAAATACAATTACATATACATGTCTAATGAATCATGCTCAATAGGCCGCTTCAAATATCCATCCATAAACTGAAGAGATGAGAGATCCACATCCATTCAAGCATCTAAGAGAAGCATTCACTAAAGAGCATCCTAATGGAAGAAAGACACCAAACACCTGACCATGTGACACCAAATGAACTACCCCTCGTGCTAGGAGCTGACAAGAGATCCCAGACACACTTTAGATCTAAGCTGACACCTATCAACCAAAGAGGAAACAACTCTAACACAACCAAGGAGAAACATACCAAACAACCAAGAGAACCTCCAAAGGCAACTCAACAACAAGACATAAGGAACTAAGATCAACATGTAGGGAAAGAGTGTCATTACATGCTACCACAAAGTATACACATGTGAAACTATCTCAACCTTTGAGGAAATCGAGGGTGTTCAGTTTATACCCAGTTACCAAATCTTCTACCTCTCTTCGGTATCCGATCCATGAGATAGGTACCACAAAACATATTTATTATCTTGCTTAAATGAGTTACTACTCCCTAAGATTAATTATTATGTTATCACTTATTAATTAAAGGAAAACCTCCAATGAGCTATCCAACAGTCTAGACCCCAACTCTCTTACTCAAGAATCCTAGCAGTCTATTCCTCGTGACCTCGACAGACTCATGGAAGCCCACTCCCCCTATTTAAACAATAAATCTCACAAACCAAAATCCGGCTACCTAAGATAGAACATCATAAATACACATTGATCCAATAACATAATCTATATAGGTTACATAAATCTCATAAAGCAAAGCACCATCATCGTAGAAAGGTATTATACATCTTGCAACAATACAAATAATCAAATATTATATCAAATCTCTACTCCGGACATCCAAGAGCATCCAAGAACACAACATAGCCTCTAGGCAGATCTCCTAAATAAACCGAGAAACCCAAAAGATCAAACTAAAATTCTAGGAGGCAAAATAATTCAAACAACACGAAATAACACATATATTTAGCAGAATAGCACATATGATCGCTAGATTAGCGCATTCAACAATTTATTCATTGCATATGACCCATCCTTCAATGCATACAATAACTATTCTAGCACATTCAATATTTGTTTTAGCGCATATAATCTTCAGTTTAGCACATATAGAATGCATATGACAAATTAAGAAGCACATATGATTATTGTTTTAGTGCATATGCCACAAAATGGAAAAAATGTCGAAAAAGGCTAAGTTACGACTTCAATTTAAAAATCATGAAAATAATATCAAGACCCAAAATCAAACTCAAAAGGGACACCCAGTCAATACCAAAAGAAAGGCATAAACAAATCAAAATAACATAGAACAAATAGGAAGAATTCCCCATTCAAAACTACACAACAAATACCCAAACTTCACAAAAAATGGAGTCACAGAAAGCCTCTTACAACCCATAGCGAACCCAAAATAAGACAATACTCCATCAAAAACCACAACCAAACACTTTTCAATCATTAACTCAGAGAGAAGAGCAAGACTCCATCACAAAAAAAATACAGAGTCGTATATTCATGGCAACAATTATATCCCCAAATTATTTTCCCATTTTCTAAAGTTAAATCAGAGGTTGAGTTTTATGTAAGTAAATATTTCATAATCCAACTATACAAACTATATTAATAAATTATTTTTCCCAAATTCTCGAGAATAGACGGAGAAGACAATCTTTTCCAAATTGAAAATGTTGAAGTAAGAACCTCCAACCTGGTAATACGCAGAAACAACAATTTGATGAAGAAAATCCACAAGCCAAGCAATCCAAATTCCTTCAAAGATCCAAAATCCAACTCCAGCAAAATGCATTCGAAAAGCCAACCCCATGAAATCACATGAAGGAAAATAAATAGAATGTAAACCCAAAACCATAGAATATGTCAGCCAATCAAAATAATAGAAAAAATAATATTTCTTACTAACCCATAACAAAATCCAAGGTAAGAATAGTAAGATATTATTTAGTTTACTTACCCAAAAATATAACCAATAGAATAATAGGGTAGGTAGAAATAATCTACCAGGCAACCCAAGAGAGTAAAAAGAGAATAATGATAATAACTCATAAAATCATGGGCACAAATAATTATAAAAGCCCAATAATAAATAAATAAACCAAGGCTATATTGAATTAAAGCCACAATAATAAATCAAAGGCTATTTATATAAATAAATATTCTAATTAATAATAAAGCCTTTCCTTACCAAATGATGATATTAATATTAATTTATCGATACTTATTATTAAATATTATACCAACTATCTATTTAATTAATTATTATAAACCATATTAATCTTTTATTTTGATTTAACATTATTAAACTATATAAAATAATTTAATAAAATAATTAATAATTAACCAAACTACACAACACAAGCCACCATAAGACTAATCCAAGAAAGAATTACACACTAACCTCGACTTATGCCAAGAATCTAAACAAACAAGGGTAATCAATCTTAAACCTAGAGTGTAGAATGAGATTTTATGTCATCTCCGATCAACTTGCCATTGGGATAAGACACGCCAAGACTTGTGAAACTAGGTGGAGTCGATGTCTGGTACCTGCAAATCCTACATCCAGAAAGCCACGATACAATATATATGATATATAATACAGGCAAGTGATAGAAAATCGCAATGGCACATCTCATTCGCAATAAGTGATGTGACATTGTCCCTATCACGAAGACAGTAGAAGACACTCACAAACAATCAAGCAATATCATAATAAGTTTCACATCATGAAATAGGGTTAGCACATCATAAAATATCCTCAAATCATCATAAAAGAATATAAACATCACATAGAAAGAGATACATATAAGTCATCAAATAAGCACCTATCATCATAATAACCCATATAACAATCCATAATGTCATCATCCACATGAAATAATAGTATAAAATGCACTATAACATGTCCAAAATCCATAATAAAGCATCCAAATCATACGAAAAATCCATAAACATCCACTAAAATCATCTCAAAGTAGTCTAAGCTATAACAATATAGTCTAACGATGCACCAAAAGAAAGAAAAATCAGGGAAGGACACTACATTCTTAGCTTGCTCTTCGATCTTAATGATATTTTCCTTGGAGAATGTGTTAAGGTGTATTTGGGTCCTACCCTTGGCTATGGGTATTTGCATTGAGTTTATTCACTTGTATGTTATGTTTTTGTTATGTGGTACATTGTTTATCGAAATGTTACCTAGTTTTCCTCCTTGGATGGTGTGTGCCAAGATATATATTATTTGAAGATGCTTAGAGAAGTATAATATTATGTTTTAGGTCCTCTCTATCTCTTGCATTGGACCATATTCACCATAATTATGTTTAGTGGCTGACTTAATAGGGCCTATGCTTAACCTTTTGTTTTGACTAACCTAATTGATGCTTGTAATGAATAAGATGGTATATATAGAAGATCATTTTGGAGTTGTGAAATTTGTGAGAGCATAAATGATTTGATATATTATTTAATGTAGAGGAGATCATTTTATATAATGCATATGACAATTGATAAACAACCAACCACACAATTAATTGCATATATATTTATTAACTAACTGTAGTGCCCCACCAGGAACCTCGAAGGAAAACCCACAAACAAGGGTGAAACAATTTTTTTTTTTTTTTTTTTAAAGTATAAACATCATAAGTGCATTTATACAACATGCACGATAACACAAGCGAAAGACTTACACCGGAATTCCTTAAGGGTTACCAACGAAGAATTAACTTCAAAAGATAGATTCCACAAATTCCACTAATCCACATAATTCATCATTAACTCAATGATCCCAAGAAGCCATATGCAAATAACGGATTACACCCTTGAAAGATTGAAAGGATACATTATAATTCCACTTCAATAATCATTTACACATATCATAAGGAAATCGATAAAAATATCCCAAACATAGGATTACAATGCTCTTCCAATACATAGCTTCTCATTATACATATAAAGATACAACTTAACCAATTACAAGGTTACATAAGATCAATGATACAATGACCACAAGGGTCTCCCAATAACAATAATCTTCAACATAAGATGAAGAATGAACCATGATCCACAAAAAACACCCGTGAAGACAATCCTCGCATGAAGCTACAAATCTGAACATCCGATGGGAAGTGGCACTACCACCCGACCATGTAATTCCCAAAATGGAATCACCCCACCGTGCTAGGAGATAGATGAGGACCCTCAAGAAAGCAAAAGCATGACATGGTTGACAAAACAATATGACACCATGAGAGCACAAGAGACTCCACAATAATCTAGGTGACTCAACATCACAAATACACAATGACTCGATATCACAAAACACAAGTGAACCGACATCAGACACACAAGTGAACCTGAAGAGAGAGTGTCATCACATAGCTTGATGGTTACCTCGGTAGGCCCTCATAAGTCCCGACTCTCTGTCCTGGTAACCTCTCCCAAACCTTTGGCTCCAACTAAGTCTCATGTGGACCCTTCCAGCCTTTCGTGAAGACAAGGTCGTCGGTTTGCCATTCCAAGCCTTCTCACTACATTATGAGCCTCAATACAAGCACACACCTATGCACAAGGTACATTATCTTTATTAATGTTATGAACTACCCACCTAATAAATTAATTAGATTATCACTTATTATTTGAATTTCGTAGGGGTAACCTGCTCGAAAGCCACTCTCTCAAAGGACACTATATAGACAAGGTCACTCCCCGAGTACCCTATGGAGAAGCAGATAGCCATTACACCACTTTCAGAAACAAGTGGTCAAACAAGGACATACTGACTCTTGGCTAACCATAAGGCAAGACACTACATGTTTATGACAACAAAGCCAATATATATCACTTGGTCAAAGGTACCAAATACGCCACCACAGGATGACTGAACCACAGACCAGAAATAACACAATATACACTTGCAAGGACATCTAATTCACTAAGTCCGCACTTAGACAATCTTAAGAAAATCAACATCATAAGCACTTGCAACATTATTGATTGAACACTTTAATATACAATAAACATACTTGATGGGGAGAGGGGAGGAGAAGGGGAGCGGGCGGGCCCAAAATTCAAATTTTTTGGGCAGGAGTTCTAGTTCAGTGCTAGGACAGAATGTTGCAGGAGATTCAGAGAGCCTAGTGGAAGGGGGGAGTTCAGGTGGAAAAGATCCCGATGCTCCTTTGGATTCGGGGGACCCAGGGGGAGGTCCAAGACCACGTGAGGAGCAATTAGAAGAAGGAAGCGGGAACAGACAGGTTCATACTTCATCTCTGGGAGGTAGAATACCGGAAGTGGATCAAGGTCAGCAAACAGTAAGTGGTTCAAAGGAAACAGTGGAAGGAATAGATTCTTCTGGGAAGGATCTCGAGAACCCGCTGAGATAAGAGGATATTAAGGGGGGACCCAGAACAATTGGACACATTGGCAAGTAGTCTTCTCTGTTTGGGGTCAAACCTAAAGGTAAGTTGTTCTTGCCTCCTGTTAAAAACACTTTGAATGCATCTCGGGACAAGTTTCCCATTTCTGTTCCAGACCAAATCATAGACCATAATATTGCTAGAATGGAAAATACTCTGATTGGTAAATTTTATGGAACGAGACCAAATATTGAGATTGTGCATGGGTTTGTTAAGAGGAAGTGGAGCTTGAAAGGTCAGGTAGATGTGGTAGCAATGAAAAAATGATGTTTGTCCTTCTCTTTCTCTTGTGAGGAGGATCACAAAAAAATTCTCAGCTTTGGTTCATGGGCGATTGGAAAATATATCATGTACACTTAAAAGTGGTACCCTAACACGGGCAGAGAAATTTTTTTTTTGGTCCAAGTTCCTGTCTGGATAAAACTACCTAGGCTCCCAATGGAATATTGGGAGGAAGATGTGCTTGCAAGAATAGCCAATTCCTTTGGGGAGCTGATTGCTATTGATCTAGTTACGGTATCCAGAAGAAGGCTTATTTATGCCAGGATGTGTGTAGGAGTTGGGCCCGAAACGGACATGCCAGAGGAGATAGGTATTGAATCTAAACTTGGGAAATGGAAGCAAAATATTGTCTATGAAACAATCCCTTTTGCTTGCTTTCATTGTAAGAAAGTTGGGCACTGGGCCAAAAAATGTCCTAGTAATGTAGTCAAACCTCAAGCTCAACCTAAAGTGTGGAAAAAAGTGGACAACTCTTTGAAAGCTAACAATCAGGATCAGGAAAATCAGTCCAAGTTGGTAAGATAGAGGAAGATAACGTTAAAGACCTGGGAAATGAATCAAAGAAAGAAGATAACAAAAAAATAGATCATTGGGAGAAGGAGCAGAATGGCAAGGATCCAGATAAGGGAGAAGGAAAATCACAAGGTAGCAGTCAAAATGAGGAAACAAAAGAGGATAAGGATGAGTAAAACTCAGATAATGATGAGAATAATGGACATAATCAATCTAAAGACAATAAAGAGGAAGGAGACAATTTCAACTTAGTTTCTAATTCAACTGAGTTAGAAAAAGAAATAGACTGGATCCAAGATGCTCAACCTGATAATATTCTGGATCAAGGGCTGTCGGAGATCTCATTAGCCTCTCCAGCTAAGGTGAAGATGAATTTTCCGGAGGAGAAAGAGCCAAAATGGGGAGATGAGGAAGATATTAAAAAAGCTTTGGGAAAGAGTGAGTCTAAATAGGAGGGAGTAGAAACAGTGGAGGATAAAAGAAAGATCAAGCAAAAAAAAAGGAATAACAACGACAACACTAACAATAACAACACATCTACCAGAAATACCAGAAGCAGGCTTCGGGATGTAGGAGCGCAACATACCTCTCCAAGAAGATATTCAAATGAAAAGAAGAGGACAATGGAAACAAGCAAGAATATTGCAGATGGGACTCAAAGAACCATCTTTGAGGCAGGTATTTCTAAAAAACTATGAAGGTCATCTCTTGGAATATTCGAGGGTTGAATAATCCTCACAAACATGATTTAATAAAAAGTATGATTAGAGATAAAAATCTGGATATTTTTTTAATTCAAGAAACCAAGATGTCTAAAGATAAGGTTGAAGGTATGAAGATGTTCAATAATGGAGGAGTTAGTGGTGGTAGTTCAGAAGGTGCCTTGGGAGGAATTGTTACTTTTTGGAACAAAAACAAAGTTGAAGAAGAAGTGTTGATTCAGGACAACAATTTGGCCTGTATTAGATTTAAGCATCTGAAGGATAGCACTTCATGGGTCTTAACTAATTTATATGCTCCTAATACTAGGACAGGAAAAAGTGATTTTTGGAATAAACTCTCTTTATTAAGAAGAAGGTTTACTGAAGATAGTTGGATGATTATGGGGGATTTCAACACCCCTTTGAAGGAAAATGAGAAAAAAGGGGGGGAGCCAAATTAATCTGGACAATAGAGTGGATTTAATGGACTTTATCAATAATAATGCTCTCCATGATCTGGATTTGCAAGGTGTCAAATTTACTTGGACTAATAGAAGGAGCGGCAAGGATTTAATCTAGGTTAGACTTGATAGAGCTCTCATCTCCCTAGATTGGTTTAATATTTACTTCTGTTCTTTATCTGCTCATATAAGGGCTAGATCAAACCACTATCCTATTTCCTTTATGACAAAGGCTAAGAAAAGAAGGAGACATTTCCCTTACAGATTTGAGAGAATGTGAACTAAACACCCGGATATGGAGAGCAAGATCAAGGAATGGTGGCAGGTCAGTATTGAAGGGAATGCCATGTATAAAGCGGTCACCAAACACTTTATCAAGAACTGTAAGAGTGGTAAAATCTTGGTTGGGTCCCAGATGATGCCTGTAGATGAGGATATAATTGCTGAAGCTACGGGGATGATCACAGAGGGCATGAAATTTTATAGGGACCGTAGCATCTCTGATAAAGCTGCAAACAAATTCCCTATAACGGATAATGAGAGGAAGAAAATGGTTAAAGTTGACAATTCCTATCATTCCCCGAAACGAATATGCAGGCAATGGAGGTCTGTTTTATTTGCTACTATTACTTATGTCACATTGGATGGGAGGTTTACCAGAGCATATGGTCACCATTTTGTTTTGCTAAACCATTTTCGCCATAAGGAAAAGGTGAGTTTGTCGTATTACCTGGCCTGCTCTATGGACCACACTATCAAGGAGATACAGAAAGATTCTAAAGGTGACCATGCCTTGCACCAGGGTCTTATGGCTCTGGTCTATAAAGTGCTTAAAGGGAAGAGTATTTAAAAACCTATGAAAGGAAAATATGCTAGAACTGAGGACACAGAGAGTGAAGCCAGCGGCTTCAACTTTGATTCAGAGATTGAGGGTGACTCAGAGGAGATTAGCAAAAAAGGCAGGAATAAGGCTAAGAGGAAAAGGATTGTGGTGGATTCAAAAATTTTAGAGTTTGAGGCCGAATCCTTTGAAGGGAAATTTATCAAAAAGAAGAAAGGGAAAGTTACGGGAAAGCAAATGCAGAGGAAGAAGACAAGTAAGGAAAGCAATAAAGAAATCAGCCAAATCCTGATTGATTTTGAAGAAGAAATAGAGGAGAATAAAAAGGATGAGGGACAGGATAAGGAGGAGGAGGAGGGGAATCAGGTCACGGACAACATTGAGGGTTTGAATGCCCAAGACATGCAGAAATAGGAGCAAGAAGACAAAAGTGGCAAGATTAGTGACTGTGTTGGTGAGAATGCGACTATAAAGGGTTTCTGTGAGACTGTTGGTACGATGGTGAAGGATATTTGTAGCTTGAAGAAAGATATGCTGACTATCAAAAGAGCTACAGTGGGAAAGAAACCCCTAACAAAATTTTTTAAAGAATTGGCAGTTGCTATTAATAATGCGGAAGCCATTGAAAGCATGTTGGGTAAAATTATTGCCACTGAAAAAAAGGTTAAAGAGATGGAAGAAAATAAGGAGGGGAAAGAAATGGACACTGCTATGAACAATCTGGGTAGAAAAATTGATAAGATGGAGCTCACTGTTAAGAAGATTGCAGAACAAATTTTCCAGATCCTTAAAGCTTTGGTGGATAACATTAACATCCTGATCAATAGATTTGAGAGAAATACTAAGAAGGAAGTTGATAAGGAACAACTAGACAAAAAAGGCCATGAGAAGAGAACCAGAGCCAATAATAGGATCAAGGGCGACATCAAAGGTCATGAGCTGGAGGAGTTAAAGACTTCGGCGGACAACATGAAGCTAATGGTTGTCCAAGTTGAGGATATTATGAAAAGCATATAGCTGTCTCTGTCTGTCTTGGCAGTTGTCTTGTTTATGTCTTTTTACTGTCATTCTGCTTTATGGATGTTGTCTTTTCCTGGTGTTTTAATGTAATGCTATGTTTTAAAGGTTGTGGTTCCTTTTTGTTAGGTTGGGATCTGTTTTATCTTTTGAAGTGATCAGGCACGGTGTTTTCTAGTCTTTTCTATATTTCTTGCTTTGTAAAAGGTTCAAGTGTCTTTCAAAAACCTGCTTTTACTTAATCAAAACATTATTGATTGAAAATTAAATAAAAAACTCTTTTCCAGCAATCACAACTAATCAATATTCCATCAAGAAGGAAGTCCACATTAAACATTCAACTAGTTATAATATGAATTCCAAACATGCATTTAATTCATTTCTAGAATATATCCAAATCTACCAATTTGAATCTCTAATTCATGCCTTGGCTTTCATTGATAAGTTTATTAAACTACATAATAAAATCAAATGGAAAAATCACCATTTTCATTTAACACTAAAACCACTTCACAAAGTATATTCACTTTATAAAATTTAATTAAATTTATAACACATACCAGTTTACACCGGTAAGGCACATGGTCAGGCGGTGGCAAAAGCCAAACTACAGTAGTGCTACTGTCGGAGCAATAGACACTACCTGCCGGTAGTACCGCTACCACTGGTAATGGGCCTACCGACCGGTAGTGCTGCTGCTGACCGGTAGCAAGCACTACCGTCTAGTAGCACTGCTACCAACCGGTATCAGTCCTACCGACCGATAGTGCTGCTATCGATCGGTAACACTACTACCAACCGATAGCAGTCCTACCTACCGGTAGCACTGCTACCTATGAGCAACAAAAACTACTGACCTGCGTGGTGGAACTATCCCACCACGGGGTAAGGTAAGGTCTACGAAACAAGTAAAAACATGCTTCCAAAGCATAATAAAAACAATAAGATGCAAAACGATATGACTACTAAGTAAACCGATACACTCCCAAATCATTTCACGGTACAAACACACAGTGCCAAAATCCAAAACACCAGGGATAGTTTCCAGAAAGGTAAATGGTGATATGAAATCACACAATGATCCCAATACTTATCGATTAGGCAACAATAGAAGATCTAAAATAGAAAAGAGAAGGATAAAGACCAAATTTCCACACTTCCATACATAGGAAGAATTTCTTGCATAAACTCAAGGGCAAAACTGATCTTTTCCCACACAAACCCCAAATCTTGGGCAACTAGATACTAGGAAGCACACAACAAAATGAATCTAATTCATTCTTTCCCCAACAGAAGAGATAAAACAAGCAATTGATTTCAAGAACACATCATACAACAAATAGATAAATGAACCATTTCTTTCTTAAATGCAACCATATGATAAGAGCTTCACAAAATCAACAATATTAGGCATTCTTTCTTCCAACCCAAACATTCCACAAGAATCTACAAGCAGATTTGCATTTTTAAACACACAGGGAGAAACTGAAATATTCAAAAATCAAATTTCAAAACAAGAAGAGAACCTCCAACCTTGAAGCAATAGCAAGCAAAGAGATGAAGAATTTCATGTCTTGCAAACCAAGTCGAATTTCCAGTTCCTCCAGAAAGTTTTCCAGAATTTCTCTCCAAAAATTCCCCTCTTCCTTCTTCCCGTGAATCTTAGGAATAGCATGAAAATTATCTTTTAACCTAAACTTTCTAAATAAAAGTTAGTTCATCCAATTAGATTTACCTTTTTCCAAAAACAATTCTTTTCCAACAATTTAAAATGAAAAAAGTTAAATGGAAAGGTAAAAAGAAAAGCCTTTTTATTTTATTTTCTATTTTCCAAAGTACTCTCTTTCAACATAAGCATATATCATTTAAATGGCTAGGCAATTATTTAGTTCCTTTCACAAAATATATTAATGCCACTTTACACAATAAAATAAGCCATTTAACCATTTAATCTAGCAATTCATCAATTAATTATGCCAACATAAGATAGCATCATCCATTCAATTAAATAACCATTCAAATAAACGGAAGCACGCAAAACAAAGGATGATCAAATGATGACTCACAAATGACCAAACCAAAGCACTATGAATCGCATAACAACCAAACGGGAAAAGACAACCGACTAACAACACTCACACGAGTGTAACTACGGGTCAAGTTAGGGTACAAAAACTATCTCCTCCACTCCCATCGGATATATATAAGGCACACTCAGACCTATGAAACCAGGTGGAGTCGATACCCCATACCTACCTAGTACTAGTACCTGCAATGTCCTGCACCAAAAGAACCACACGTGCATATAGACAAATATATATACAGACATGGCACACAGACAGATGAAGGAGAATCGTGGTGTTCCCTATCTCACCAGAGTGAGTGAAATAAAATCATCCCCTCGCATCCCAATACACTTGCAAACACACAACATATAAATAACGCATCACAATATAAGGTAAAAGTGTCAGTCCATGATAATGATCCATAAAATAACATTAAACATAAGAACTGAGATACTACATAAAAGCATACATCATACATCTAGATAAAGCATGAAATAACATTGCATATAATCTGAATCAATATACAATAATGTTCCACTAAATAGTCACTGAAGTAAATCAAAATATACAAAAAGAGGTTGGTCGAGGAGGAGTACTACACTAACCATAACAATTGCATTGTAATACTAATACTAGCTATGCTAGCATTCCCCTCCTTATTACATTGATCTTGAAAACATCAAATTCACCTAGTCCTACAGACCCCCCCTTAAGGATAACACCACAAAACTTGTTGATTACATAATATGAATACATATTTTTGAGAATATCTTCTTCTGAAGAAGAAAATCCTAAACCAAGTGGGCCTCCATCATGTTTTCACTTGACCTTAAAAAAGGTGTAGCTTCGAGTTGTGTTTTGAAGCTCTCAATCCCGAACTCAAGAATCATAAAGTGGTGAATTATTTGACAACAATCCCTAAGAGATGTGACAAATCTCTATCATTGTCTAGTGACCACGAAATGGTATAATTCTTGATCATATACTCTGAAGCACATTGGATAACAATCCATATTGACCTCAATGCCAAATCCCAAACCTGTCTACAAAATATAACCCTCACAATGCACGTATTCTTCAAATTTGTCAGCATTAGAAAAAAAACATCTAAAGGAAAGAAAGAAAGAAAAACAAAAAATGCTTCTCAAGTAAAGCATTATCTCAAAGAGAGAAGCTAACTTGAGATGATAAAAAATCCTCTATCCTCCGGTGCCACTATCCTCCAAATTGACCCTGTTACAATTTATACACTTGATGTATTTAATGAGTATTTGAAGGCCTTGTTAGGAATAGTAGAGATAGAGCCAAATGTCCAAGCATATCTGTTTGAAGATACATTGGCTACATTGATAAACCCATTTACAAGATACTTAACAATTGTCTTAATGTTTTGAACTCCACTTTCCCAAGAATTGGTAGGAAGAAGATAGATTACTTGATTGACACATCTACGGAATAAAACCTATGGAAAATATAATATCTTTCATAGTCACTATCTTGCGAGGGAGAACAAATTTACAATATTTTAGTTGCGGTGGACCCAAGACAGTAGCAATTCCTCTTAAGATATCTACACAAAGAGATTTCATTGGATTTGTCAAATCCCCTCTAGTTTTTGGTGAAATATTGTTTGCATGATCTAAAATAAATTTCCTATTATAGTTTGTAAGTTGTACTTCCATTGCCTTCAAGTGATGTTCACTTTTTCACATTTCTTACCACTCACAACAAGAAGTGCTTGAGAAGGAACACAATATTTGTTTACATAACTTCCTCCAACAACATCTCCAAACAAACTTTCATGCACAAAAAAATATGACCTATTTATAGGAGAAGGTAAACTTGTCTTTACCTTTATATTCTCCTACTTCTTTTAGCATCACTTTGACTAGCAACAATTTGAAATCAATAAACCTTATTGCAAAGTTATGGCAACTGATTTAGAAAACTATAATATTGAATACCTTACACTCAAAGCACTAGCACTGACACCTGCATAATTCAAATATGACAACTAACTCAAAATACAATTTTTGTTCAATTAGCACCTTCACACACCTTTCATAGATCATCTCGGACATTATGAATAATAGGAAGAACAATCACAATTTGCAAAAGCTAGATCAAACCTTCTATGTACCCAAATTGTGGCCTTTGCAAAGAAGTTTCAAATTGGACATGCCTACGAATCTTCCATTTATCTCACAATGCTACACAAACTTTATCACAATAAAAACACATCACGGGCACAAAAACAAGTGAATATATAATACCAAATGTGAGAGAATAAAATAATTTTATATATTATTCAATTCAAAGGAGATCATTTTATAAAATGCATATTATAGTTGATAAACAACCAACTGCATATACAGATGAACTAACCACAACAACTGCAATGCAACTCTAATACTAATTATGCCAACAAAAGTGAGTGTGTTGTGATGTGATGTGAGAAAATAAATTAGAGTATGCGCAAATGTGATTTCATTATCATATCACTTGTAGAGTTGTGTGATGTGAAGACGGTGATAGCATGGTGGTGATTGTTGTTGGAGTTAGTTACTTGTGGCAGTGGTTTAAGTGTAGCTTCACTTTGTAGAAGACTTTTCGTATTGATTTAGTTATTGTGATATTGTTTCTTGATCTAGAGCAATGAGCTCCAACCTGCAAGCCCTTTTTGTATCTTGGCCTAGAGTAATGAACTTCAACTTTTAGGTCCTTTTTGTATCTTTCCCTAGACTAGTGAGCTTCAGCTTGCAAGTCCCTATGTATCTTGCCTCGAGATAGTGCATCTCAACCCTACAAGTCTTTTAGGTAGTAGTGTGCTTCCTTGGCAGTGAGCCTAAAACAAATTTGTAATAATTTCATTTATTATGAGTTGACTCCCACCACAATTTTTCTCTCATTGGGTTTTCCATGTAAATCTGGTGTTCACTTCTGCATTATGTTTCTTTTCTTTATTCTTCATTATTATTGATAAATTAAAATATAGGTTGATTTCTAAATTTGAATGTTTTAAGGTTTGGACTGATTCACCCCCCTCTTAGTCCTAAGGTGTGTTCAACAATTGGTATCAAAACTGAGTTCTTCTAGAAGAATCTTAACCACATGAGGCAGATCTAGGATGACACAAGATGGATCTTACAAGATTCCCAAGTTTGATGGCTCAAACTACTCTTTCTGGAAAATAAGGATGGAATCACATATGAAATCTATGGATTTTGGGATTTGGAACTCTATTGTAGAAGTTTACACTCCTCCCTCTGCTCCTCTTTCTACTCTCCTCTTTCTACTCTGGATGAAATCAAGGCACATATGAATAATGGAAAAACAAGGAATGCAATCATTAGTGGACTATCTGATAATGAACTCCTGAAGCTAATAGATTGCAATTCTGCCAAGGATGTATTCATTAGTAATATTAAAAAATAAAAGAAAACAAGTCATATATACCTCCATACCTTATATGAGTGATTGAGTAATAGAATAATTAAAATAAATTAATATATTTTGACATTGAATAATATTATTGAAGCATCATTTAAATTTAGCCCTCTATTTCTTTGTTTTTTAATCAGTATGAATCTATTTTCCTCTTCTACTTGAAAAGATAAATTAAAATAAATTGGACATTTTTTTATATTTATAAGATAAGAAACATATTTAATAATAATCTAAACAATATTAAATGACTAGAAAATTTATCTTTCTTGTTGAAAACAAGAAGATTCATCTTATAAATAAAGAAATATTTGATTTAATTGATTTTAATTTAGAAGAATTGAGCTAGAATTATCTTTCTACCACTATAACCACAAATACTAACTTTTTTCTTGCAATGGAATCCAATAAAAGTGGCTATCAATGATAAAGGATGCAAGTATGAATAGGTCCTACTCCAAATTATGTGATATTGTATTCATTCATCAACTCATTAATTATTTACACATGTGAACGTATGAATATGCCACAATAATTTATGTAATAATAGGTTATATTAATCTAGTGGTTACTTGAGCTAGATTTTATAACAAAGTTTTGAAGAATTTAATAACCATATATTTTTAGCATAATTATCAAATTCAAAAAAATGATGGTAAATAATAATAGAAAAATAAGATTTCATTTGAATAATAAATACATTTACCCTTAAACCTAAACCAAGACCATAGTTTAAACCAATGCACCTATAGCAAAGCAGACCAAGCAACCAAAAAGAAATAAATTATATTAATCAAGTTTTCACATAATGGTCATAAACCTAACAATTTCTCTAAGATAATAATGACCCTAAACCTAACTAATCACTAACCCAAGACCTAATCCTAACCTTAACCATTACCATGATCTAAACCCTAACATCTATCATAAACCTTAAAAACATCCCCATAATCCTAACCCAAACCCAAACCCTAATGCTAACCCTAACCAAACCCTAATTTGAACTCGACCCCTAATTATATTTCTAACCATAACCCTAATAGTACTTCTAACCCTTATCATAACACAACCATAATTATCATTCTAACTTAAAACCCAACCGCAACCATAATCTTGAGCTGAAACCTATCATAATTGTTATTCTACCTCTAATAATATCTCTAACTGCAATCATAACCCTAACCCTAAGCCTAACCTAATAATGATGGGCTAAATCTAACTATATCTCTAACTTAAAAGCTAATCCTAAGCATAACACCAAACATAACCCTAAAACCTAACCCTAACCATAATCCTGACCATGACCATATACCAAACCCTAACCCTAACTATATCCACAATGTGATGGTTTAAACTCTAACTTTAACCATAATCCTAATCTTAAACTTAACTATAATCCTAACCCTAACCATGACATAAGCCCTAACCCTAACCATGATTTAAACCCTAACCCTAACCATAATATTAACTATAACCCTAAATCCTAACCCTATCCATTATCCTAGCTCTAACCTAACCCTAACTTAAATCTAACCCTAACCCTAACACTAACCCGAACCCTAACCCTAACTATGATGTAAACCCTAACCATGATCTAAATCATAAACCTAAACCCTAACCCTAACCATAATCCTAAAACCATAACCATAATCCTAATAGTCATCCTAACCCAAACCCTAACCCTAACTATAAATATTATGTGAACCCTAACCTTGACTATAATTCTAATCATAACCCTAAACCCTAACCATAATCATAATCTTAACTCTAATCCTAATCAAATACCAAACCCTAACCCTAACTATATCACTAATCCAAAACCTAATCCTAACTTTAACCCTCACCGTAACCCTAACCATGATGTAAACCCTAACCTTAACCCTAAACCTTAATTTTAACCATAACCCTAACCAAAATCTAATCCAAGCTTTGACCAAACCCTAACCCTAATCCTAACTCTAATCATAATTTTAAGGTCCTAATCAAATTTATAATTATATTTCAACTAGGAACTAGGTTCAATTAGTATTTAATTAGTATTAGGTTAACATTAACCCTAAGCATAACCCTTATTATAATTCTATCTCTAGCCCTAACCCAAACCATAATTCTAACCCTATCCCTAACACTACCCCTAAACAAAATACCATCTCTAATTGTAACACTAGCCATAATCCTAACCCAACCCTAATCCTAACCTTAAATCTATCTCAAACCCTAACCATAACCCTTATTGTAAAACTAACTCTAACTATAATTTGTACCCTAACCCTAATAATAATTCTATCTCTAATGCTAAGCCTGACTCTACCCCTAAATCAAATTATATTTATAATTGTAGCACTAATCCTAAAATCTAAACCCTTATCTTAACCTTAAATATGTATCTAACCAAAACCCTAACCCTAATCATAAAATTAACCCTAACACTTGCCCTAATTTTATATTCACTCTAACCCTATTTCTAATGCTAACCTTAATTGGATAATTCTAGGATCAAGGTTAGGATTAGAGTTTGATTGTACGCTTAGGGTTAGTTTTTAATTAGTGTTAGGGTTAGTGTTTAATCGGTGTTAGGGTCCATTTAATGTTCAACTCATATTAGGGTTAGAATTAGGTTTACGATTCAATTAAGGTAACAATTAAGAATAGGGCTAGGGTTCAATTATTTTTAGAGTTTAATTCAAGGTTAAATTTGTTGGAATCCAATAACACTGAGAGGGGGGAGTGAACCAGTGTTATACCAGAATGATCAATTTTAGCCTTATTAAAACATGCATACACCAACTGGTATATCGATACACACATAATTGAAAGAAGTAAAGCAACTAATAAGCTAATCACATAAATGAACACCATAACACACATAATTATACATGGAAAACCTCAAAGAGGAAAAACCACAGTGGGATTTGTGACCCCCAATACCAATCTACTAGCCATATGAAGAGATATTACAAAATATAAGGGGCCTCCACTTCCAGGAAGGCTTACAACCTAAAGCATGCTACTCAATTACAAAAGGAGCCTCACTGAATACATATAAGTCTAAACTACAATCCAGAGAAGTGTTGAACTGCAAAAGATAGCATCTCCTATGCCTGAATACAGTTCCGCTTAAGCTCTATCTGTTCCAGTCTGAAACCCTAAACCCTTTACCGGAATACCCCTTTACACAAATATCCTCACATACATGATCTCTCAGATATATTTCCCATCTCCTTCATTATTTCCTTCCTAATACATATTTGCATCATCTCACATCATATTATATATCCAATGCTATCTCAAAATGATCTAATCCAATTGACCTATATATACCCTATACAATTTATCATGCCTTATGTCGGCTTACAAAGATTATTACAATATCAAAATACATGTCGACGTGATAACATAAATACATGAATATAAAAAACAATTGTTGATGTCGGATCCAAGAGATGTTGGCCTCCAATATCGATAACCTTATACTAAACCTTGTCAGCCTGCATTGTCGGTAACCAAAGAAACCCTTCTATCCTGCTGGTGGTAGTGTAGTGTCTGTGAAGTGCATGCCAGTACACAAGTGAACCAAAACATGAAGCAGGAATAAGCTGCCATGTTGCCATCAATGAAAACATAGTGAAACCAACCAATTGAGTGTCAATTTCCAACAATCTCCCCCTTTGGCATTGATAGCAACACTCATGTGAAAAATGATCATGGTTTCATCTGTCGGTTTCATCCTGACTGCACCCCCTAAGCTAAAATACAAAATACTCCATACTCCCATATCTCCACATCTCCCCCTAATGTATACAACTCCCTTTTTTTTCTTTTTCACATCTATATCACTCCCCCTTTGACATTAATGCCATCAAAATTTCCAAAAAGAAAACCAAAAATCCAAAATTGTACAATGAATATCCCAAAAATACCTTACCAGAGCTTAACAAATTTGAAAATTTCTGGGTATGCCTTCTCCAAAAGCTCAAGATAAGTATCCTAACCAGATTTGAAATTGTTGGAAATAGATACAAGTCCATTTATCATATGGGAAAAGGACTCTTTCTCTTTTAGCTTTGCTGGTGTGGGCTTTCCAACAAGATATATACACTCCTTCTTATGTACACTGAGCGAATCTAATCAGGGACTCACCAAACCTCTCAGTCTTCTGGCTCTTCTTATGATTTTGTCTTTTTCTTTCTCAAGAGCAGAAATTTGAGCTTCCAAAACCAAAATTTGACCATCAATGGATGTAGTCAATGAAGTCAATCCATTAAAAGAATTAGCTATACTTGCAATTTTCTCCCGAAATTACTTAATCTTCTTATCCACATTAACTGTAAGTACATCTGTGTTACAACATACTCTATATATATTTGTACCCTGCTTTAAAGAATTATCCATTAATTTCAACTTTTCATCAATTTCTTTCTCTCAGACTCAATCATCTGATCAAATGCATCTCTTTTAGGCTGTGTAAACCTCTCCAGTGCTTGTCGGTTTCAAAACTACTGCAAGGATTGAAAATCATTTGAGATGTGCTCTGTAATTGTCTTAAGCTTGCCAGATGGGCTCGCTTCCCTATCAATCTTGCAATCCAGGACTAGTCTGTGCAAAATAGTGATAGATTGATCAATAATCCCTTTATCCATAGATCCCTCCTTCATCAATTTTTGTGCAACCATCATCATGAGTTCAGTAGGACTCATCTCGGTTATGTTTTTACTTACAACCTGCGAGGTGTCAATTGACAACAATGATGGACCTACTACCGGTTCCCTACCAGATTCTTGTTTCTTCTCCTCTGATGTTATATCCTTTATAGCTTCCTCGCTTGCACCGGTGGCTTCGCCACTTGGTGCAGTTTCTGTAACTACTCATTCCTCTGTAGGAACTGTAACCTCAACCTATACATTTGTATCTGGAGGACTGTTGTCCTCAACATTAGTATCCTGTACAATATCAACCTTTACACTCTTTGTATTTGCTAGTATCTCAACATTTGCCTGTACATTTGTATCTACCAAGGGCTTAATTTCTACTATCTTAATGTTTTTCAAAATTGAGGGTGAATTACCCATAATACCCTTTCCTTTTCCTTCAACTGGGATGTCTGTAGTGTCTGTCTTTGATTCCGGTGCAGTAAAGAAACCTCAGTTCTCTTCAAAGAATTTAACCCATGCCTTGTGGGTTTCCTTTATTATCTCATTTACCCTTTCTAGCATTAGATTGGTTATTCTATGTTTGTTGTTAAAGAATTTTCTATCTACCACCTTAAGTGTCCTATCCATTTCTTCTGGAGTAATAGAAACACAAACAAATAACAACTCTTGATTTTTTATGTGCTTGTCCGCTTACATTGCTGACAGTCTCCTAGCAACTAACATATCATACAATTCTGTCAGTATTTGGTCTTCAATTTCTATCAAGGCTTTCTTATAAATATCCAAATATAACAATAATGCTTCCTCTACCTCTCTTTGTTCATCATTCTCTAAACGATCATAGTAAAACTGTACATTCTTTAACATGCCATCCTTAGTTATTTCATCAACTGATTCTGCACAAGTTTTTGGTGGAATGATAGTTACATTACCAGATTGAATTGCCTGATCAATGTCAACCTTCATCTTCCTTCTTGTAGTACCAGATGGGGTTGAAGGTGTTACTTTTGGTGCTTTCTTTTGTGCTGGTAACTTGAATGTGACTTTCCTAACTAGTTGCTTTTTAGCTTCTACATTGGTTTCCTCTATTTTCTTCCTTATAACCCTTCTGAAAGCTAGGGGGTGTCATCTTCAGATTCAGACTCAGTTGTAATAGACTCAATGAACACTTCTGGTTCTTTTCTCTTCTTGCCTTTCTCCAAGACAACATTAATCAATGCTTGAATGTCTCGTGAGACCTTCTCAACAAACTTACTTGCCTTTCCTTCCTGCTTCTCTCTCTTCTTCTAGTTGAACTCTGTTTCAACCTCTTGTGTCTTCTGCTTAGTAGTACCATAGGGCTTCTCAGCTTCATCAATAGGAGCATCAATCAACATTTTTGCGTAGACATCTAAAATCTGTCCATCAACTTCATAGCCCATTTCCTCTATCCAGATCTTCTGGGGCTTAACCGCTTCCATAAGTGTTTCATCTTTCTTCACCATGAAGCATATGTCAGTTGAGTATTTCTCAACAATAAGCTTAGGAAACCTTTCCCTATATTTCATAGCAATATGGAATGCCTTAAAATGTCCCCATACTTTATCATCCCTCTTACTACCTAATGTAGCAATTGACTATTTTAATTGCCTCCCTACAAGGATATCAAATGTCCATTGCCTCTTCCCAAAACTGGGAGTCTCATTCATGAAAAATAGCATTAAACACACAATCAAGTTTCCATACCAGAAAGTTCCTTTCTTTTCTCCTTTAATCT
The DNA here is from genome assembly GCF_030272615.1 of Cryptomeria japonica. Taxonomy (NCBI): domain Eukaryota; kingdom Viridiplantae; phylum Streptophyta; class Pinopsida; order Cupressales; family Cupressaceae; genus Cryptomeria; species Cryptomeria japonica. The sequence continues at coordinate 406,880,336 of NC_081414.1, read as the reverse complement.
TTCCTAGGTTTATCAGTAATTCATCTAACATCCAACCACATAGATCCAATTTCTCATTTTCTCTCATCATCTTATAAGCTGCCAAAATGTAGGAGCTAGAAACAAAATTCTGTCAGTTTGACTAAGCTACCTTATAACCAATGACCATGCTACCGAATCTAATATTTGTGTCGGTCATAGTGCTTATTCTCATAGATCTCCTATCTGATGTAGCGTCAGTGCTTTTATTTACATAATCATTAGAAACCTTCTTATCTGGACGTTGCCCAGCTTGTGGTAACCCAGTGAGTGCCCCGATGGCTTCCTTGGTGTTCTTGTATGGTATATCCAACCAGATAAACTCTTCATGTACTCTACTCAAAACATACCTAATGATTTCATCTTCAAATTCTAGAATGTCCAGGATGTCAGTAAACCCTAAGTCTTCAATGTGCTTGTATTCAGGTTTGATCTTTCCAGAATCCCCCATAAGCTCGCTCATGTACATGCCCTTTATATCAGATATCCCCAAATCCAAAATGTGATAGTGTATGTATGCCCTAACATCTTCAACATACACAAATCCTTCCAGAACACGGGAAAATGCTCTAGCCGAATCTTCCAGGGTAGCCACATGCGGATACTACTTGACAATTGGCTTGGGACGATCCTTGACCTCAACAATAGTTGGGTTTGCAACAAAGATAGGAATAAATGATGATCTTGCTTCCATGATTAAAGATAAGTACCTGTTAATTGCTTCTGGTGAAAACCCTAACAAACTCTTTCACTCACTGGTGAAATCGCTCAAGAAGATATTTGATCGCATTGAATCGCCTTTGATTGCTCTTAATCACACTGAATCGCTCTGAATGCAAGGTGATAAAAAATGAAGTAGATTCAACCTTATATCCTCCAAGTAAAACCCTAATCTTTCATTGACATTAATAACTTCCGGTGAAAGATATCAGATCTCGAACAAAACATATCCATGTCGGATAAGAATCTCTAATGTCTTTAACATCTTCCAGCACCTCTTCCCAGTGCATATGCAACATCTTCATAAATTTTTCCCTACCCCTAAGGCATCTACCTTAGTTACCGGATGAGCTTCCTATCAGTGCAGGAGAAACCTCTTCTACCACATAAGTAACTAGTGCATTCCCATCTGCTGATTGATCTTCAGTTTTCCTAACCCATCTCTGGGTATGATCTTGTTGGATTTAATTAACCTTCTCTTTCCCTTTCTCATTTGATCCTTCATTACCAACCAGTGGATTTATGCTTCTATAGAATTTAGCAATATGTCCAACCTCATTACATGCATAACATGTAACATTGTTCTTTTGAATTGCTTTGCTAAAACCGGTATAATTGCTTGACTTTAACTGATTAGCCATATGTCCAAATTGTCCACATGCATAGCATTTAACATTCATTCTCCAATATTCTATCTTATGACCATACTTATTACATTTGGAACATTGACCGGGAGTAGAATTAGGGTTCTAATTTTCTTTGTTTCTACATTGCCTAGCCATGTGACCAGATCTATTGCAAAAAACACATCTACCATTAAATTTATAAGCATTAAACTACCTTACCGGTGCCTTATGTTTTTGATCTTCATTAGTAGTACGAGAACTCTGTCCTTTCTCAAATCCAAGTCCACTGGAATCTCCATTCTTCCTTTGTCTCTTCAATAACTCATCTAGCTGCATTGAACTAATCTTGAATTTCTCTTTGTACCCACTTGCAGTAGTTAGATCATCTCTCAAAATTATCATTTGTCTCTCAAGCTCTTGTTCATTTCTCTGGGATTGTACTAAATTAATTCTCAACATATCATTCTCATGAACCAACCTACCACATTCTTCAAATTTGTTCTTCAAAGATACAACAAGATTTTCTTCCTTTTTCTTCCAGTCCTCAATCTCCTTAGACATTCTCATAGTTATAGCTTTCATTTCATTTCTCATGACCATTTTCTCCTGACTTAGCTTCTCACACAATTCCTTGAGTGCATCTTTCTCTTCATCATCCTGATTTTGCAAAAGTTCCTTCCTTCTAGCCTAAACAGATGGCAACCTCTCTTGTAGGACAAGAATGAATTCCTTAGCAGAATTCAATTCATCTTGCAGCTTTAAGTTCTTCAACCTTTCAGCATCATAATCTTCAAGTGCCATCTCAAGTTGCTTTTCCAAACCCATATCTATGGATTCCGGATTCAGGATCTCCCTCAAGCTGTTAAAAATCCTCCTAGGCACAAGGCTTTGATACCAATTGTTGGAATCCAATAACACTGAGAGGGGGGAGGTGAATCAGTGTTATACCAAAATGATCAATTTTAGCCTTATTAAAAAATGCATACACCAACCGGTATACTGGTACATACAAAATTGAAAGAAGTAAAGAAACTAATAAGCCATTCACATAAATGAAAACCATAACACAAAGAATTATACATGAAAAAAATCAAAGAGGAAAGACCATTGTGGGATTTGTGACCCACAATATCAATCCACTGGCCATATGAAGAGATATTACAAAATATAAGGGGCCTGCACTTGTAGGAAGGATTACAACCTAGAGCACACTGCTCAATCACAAAAAGAGCCTCACTGACTACATATAAGTGCATACTACAATCCGCAGAAGTGTTGAACTGCAAAAGATAGCATCTCCTATGCCTAAATATAGTTTCGGTTAAGCTCTATCTGTTTCGGTTTGAAACCCTAAACCCCTTACTGGAAGATCCCTTTACACAAATATCCTCACATACATGATCTCTCAGATATATTTCGCATCTCCTTCATTATTTCCTTCCTAATACATATTCAAATCATATCACATCATATATATCCAATGCTATCTCAAAATGATCTAATCCAACTAACTCATACACCCTATACAATTTATCATGCCTTATGTTGGCTTACAAAGATAATTACACTATCAAAATACATGTCAGCTAGATAACATAAATACATGAATATAAAAAATAATTATCGATGCCAGATCTAAGAGATGTTGGCCTCCAATATCGATAACCTTATACTAAACCTTGTCGGCTTGCATTGCCTGTAACCAAAGAAATCCTTCTATCCTACCAGTGGCAGTGCAGTATCTATGAAGTGCCTGCCAGTACACAAGTGAACCAAAACATGAAGCCGGAATAAGCTGCCACGTTGCCATCAATGACAACATAGTGAAACGAACCAACTGAGTGTCAATTGCCAACAAAATTAGATAGGGTTAGGGTTTAATCAAATTTTCAGGGTTAGAGTTTAAAGAGAGTAATGGTTAGGATGTGGTTTTAATACAGGTTAGAGTTTAATCAAAATTAAGTCTAGAGTTAGGGTTAGGGTAAGTGTTCAATTAGGTCCTAAAAAATTAGGGTTTAAATTTAGCTTAGCATTCTTCAATAAAGCTAAATCAAACCTTAGTTTTATCTCTAACCTTGATTTTAACCCTATCCCTTGTCATAATCCTTATCATACACTAAACCCTAACCCTAAACCCAAAATCGACTTTAAGCTTAACCCTAATCCTGATTTATCTTCATGCATAATCCCAAGCTTATTTCTAAACTAAACTATAATTGTAACCCTAACCCTAATCCTAACACTAATCTTGACCTTAGTTCTATCTCTAACTATAACTCTAACCCTAATCCTAACCCAAACCCTTACCCCAACCCTACCTATAATTATAACTTTAATCCTTACCCTAATTGTAACCATAAATCTAATCCTAACTAGCCCTAACCATACCCCTAAACCAAATTCTATCTCTAACTATAACACTAACTCCAATTCTAATCCAAACCATAACCCTAACCTTTAATCCATCTCTAACCTAAACTCTAACCCTAATGGTAAAACTAACCCTAGCTATCATTCAATCCTAACTCTAACCTTCATTTTGTATTTCTCCAATATTATTCTTAATCCTAATCGTAGACATAATTTTAGGATTAGGGTTAAGGTTTAATTTCAACTAAGGTTGGAGTTTAATAAGTTGTAGAGTTATAGTTTAACTAGAATTAGAGTTAGAGTTCAATATGAGCAAATATTCATTTATGGTTAAGGTTCAATATGGAAAAGAGTTTAGATAAGGATAGGGTTAGATTTTAATTAGGGGTAGGGTTAGGATGAGGATTCAATTAGGTTAGGGTTTAATAATATTTAATATTTAATGTCTTACATGTTGGGGCACGACAACTACTAGCATATATATCTTAAATTTAATCTATTTAAAATAAACTCAGATATATTGAGGCTTGTAATTTTTTTATCATTCAACTTTAATATATCAATTATTTAAGTGAAAAAATTCAATGCCTTGATATATCTTGACGTATTTTATATAGATTAAATTTAAGATATATATGCTAGTATATAGTGCACCAATGCAATGAGGTGATTTGGGGGCCTATATTTACATAGAAGTGCTAGATAAACTAATTGAATAACTAATCAAAAGAAAATATCAAGTGGTCAAGAAGAATGCAAAATTATTTGAGTGCATAGTCTTTTAGTAACGACAAGAATAGTTTTACTAACACCGAATCCTCAAAGAAAATCATTACATAACATAGTGAAGGCAAATATATATATATATATATATATATATATATATATATATATATATATATATATATATTATCACAATTTTTGTTGTATTTCTTGAAATAGGGCACCCCAAATCCTATATGGAAAGTGGAGTGGCATGAATGGATGAATAAATAAGATTGATATGATAATAACGAGGGATAAGCGAATGAGAAAAAGAAGAGGATAAGGATGCAAGTTTATGTTGCAATTTTTTGACAATCTATATTTATTGGTTTATTACATAGCTATCAGTGTACAATGAGGGTGATAGAGCAATATATGTGAGATTTTTGAACCAAATGGTTGAGACGTTCGAAAGCGCCCACCAAGAAATCCAAAGTTCATCACTTGGGAAGGTTGGGTGAATCCAAAAGATGAGGTATGCATTACACCTCTCGGTGTGTGTGTGTGTGTGTGTGTGTGTGTGTGTGTGTGTGTGTATGTATATGTATATGTATATATATGTATATATGTATATATACACACACATATATAAATACATATATATGTATGTATACATACATACATCTATATCTATATATACATACATATATATGTACGTGTATATGTATGTATACATACATACACACACACACATACATACAAACATACAAACATATATACATACATATACATACATACATACATACATACATATATATATGTATGTATATGTATATGTATGTATAAGTGTATATGTATACATATACATTTGTGTAGTCACATAAATCTGTTCATTTAATTAAATGAATATTTACTATTTATTTGATTATTTATCTACTAGCCAACAGTTAATTAAATTAACATTTACTTAATTCATCTTCAATCATTCTCCTATTAATTAAATAAATTATTCAATTTATTACAATTAATTCATTAAACCAAGTTCACAATCAATTAAATGAATAAATCCTATTTATTTAATTTAATCCTCTTTTCTCTTTTAAATAAATAATTAAAGCATTTATTTAAATCATCAAATCCCCCCCACTTGCATTCTCCTACAAATGCAATTTGCAACCACAATTGAAATAAATTAATTTTATTTTAATTTAAATCCTATTTTCCCTCACCCACCAAACCCACTTGCAATCCCAAATCCCCTTCTAGACCCTTCTAACCACTTTCTAATCATTCCTAATTAGCCTAATCCATCCCCTAATTATTGTCACATTCCTAAGCAACTTGAAGTCACTTCTCAAAGCCTTCAAAATCTTTGAAAAGCATTTAATGCTTTATGTGTTCAACAAGCTAACCTTTAAAGTCTTCCAAACGACTAATGGCTCTTCCATGACCATTAATGGCTCTTACATAACCATTTATGGTTAAATCCACTTCCCCTCATGGTTAGAGACTTTCCCTCTAACTCAACCCTCATTTAACCCATGGGTCTCTTCAAGCATTTATTGTTTTGACCATGGTTATCCTCACTAACTCTTGCACAAGAGTTTATCCATTGGATAAAGACATTATTTATTGGATAATGGCTTTATTCTTTCAACTCAACATTAACCTTACCTCCCAAGTTAACCCTCAAGTCATGTCAAGTATTTAATGCTTATTCCCTCCCCTCTCAACCCATCTCTTGTTGACATTTGTCATCCTAGGATTGGGTTGAAATCCCTCACATGGATCATAAACCCATCAATCCTGACCCTTGTTGAGATTACTCAATCTCAACCCTCTATTTCTCCATTTTACCTATAAATAGAGCTCATTTCTACATAATCCAGATCCTGAAAAATCTTGTATGCATCTAATTTATAGTGAATTTTAGAGAGCATTTAGCATAATCATCTATATTTATCATTTTGGGCTAAAATTAATATTAGATAATTAGATAATATATCATTTTAGCTTATTCACATTTGCATTCTCATAATTGTCCATTTTACAATCTTGAACCTCCATGAGACATCCATAATAGTGCAAAAAGCTATTGAGAGCTACACTCATTTGGGAAATTGGATAGGAGAGGAACAAGGGAGGAGTAGCTATAAGCATGGTGGAGGGTATTTTGAGATGCCTTGTTGCATTTCTTAGAGTTATCAAGCTTTCTATTTTATGTGTTGTGTCTCTCTTGATATGCTTGCTTAGGATAGTGTTTGATTTGTGATTTCTAACACTAATACTTGTTTGTTGCTTGTTTGTTTGTGTTTCTCTTGACAATATCCTAACCATCCCTTTTTGCAGAGCATCATTTGGTGAACCCGACGTGAATCGAACACACAACCTTCTGATATCTTTTTTTTGAAAACTACTAACTTTCTCATGTTCTAATTGACACACATGTCGCGCTTTAGCGCCATTGTTCATGCTCTAGCGCCTTATAAATTTGGTACTTTAGCGCTATTGTTCCTAATAATAGTGCTATTGTCTCTCAACTGGCGCTATTGACCATTAAATAGCGCTATCGTTCCTAGTTTTAGCGCTTTCAGCTCGCTGTTTGAGAGAATTAATTCTGTTTGACAGAGTTCTTTTAGCGCTAATGTCTCTTTTTATAGCGCGCTTGAACTTCTTTTAGCGCTTTCGTGTTAAATAGTGCTTTTGTTTCCACATAGAGTAGCGCTATTGTAACAGAGAGTTGTCAAAAAATTTCTTGTAACCGAAAAACCAAAAATATTAGGCTTGTAGAAGCCGACCAAGCATGCAAATTTTACTAACTTGTCATCTTTTGTACAGGTTTGAACTAACCCTATTTTTGTAGGATTTCCAAATATTAAGCTTAGGAAGTAAATTTATTTATGTTGCTAACTTTGTCTTTAAAGTTAGGATAAAATGAATTCACTTTCTTTTCTTGGTTAAAATCAACTTCACTTCCATTTGGGATCTTAAAAGGAATCACACATTTTGTTTGGGCTTGTAAAAAGAATCTTATTTGTCAAAATTAAAAGAACCACAAATTCCAAACCCAACAAATTTTTATTTTTGTTTGCAAGTTAGGGACAATTTGAATTTGGTGCTTAAAATCAACAAGACAATTTTTATTTCTTGCATCAAACTAAAATTCACAATCAACACTTCTTTTTGGGCAAGATTAAAAAGAACAAGCCATTTGTCCCTTTAAGTTCAATCGATTTACTTCAAAGAAAAATGTGTTCTCACTTCAGTTGACTAGGATTTCAAGTTCTTAGATTACAAAATATTTTGCCTTGAAATTTAAAAAGAACACCATTTTTGTTGGAGCAACATCTCCAAATAGTTAGATCACATTGCTATAAACTTGGTTAAAAAGAACAAGTGTTTTTGTTGATTGGCACACTTGTGCAAAGTTTGTCGAGTGGCCCTACTTCTAACACACACTATCCTCTCCCTTGGCTTTCATGGTCCTAGGTGCAAGAGAAAAGTGTTAGTTACACTCAAAATTTTATCTTTTTAAAAGAGGCCTGCTAAGAGACACATCACTCTTAGGAATGACCTCTCGCGGTAAATCCTTTGAGCTGCTATAAAAATAAGGTGTGAGCAAAATTTGTAGCCTTGGGTATAGTTGTTCCTATAGTTTAACTTGCCGAAAGGACATATGGGCCCCACCACAAGTTGTAAGGCTCTTAAGTGAGTCACTCCAGAATGAACTTATGTCCAAAAACATTGAATATTACTAGACACCTTTTTATATAGAAACCCACCCGTTCTATTGATTGAGGATATTTGTGAGAAATTTAGTGCAAGAGAGTAGATGGTTTCTCTCCCAACCTACCCACCATACATATTTCCTTGAGTAGAAACGGGGATTTTTGAAAGATTACTTATAGCCTGATAAAAGTGATGACTCCCCCATCATAGGGATCATCTATCTTTTATGCTCACTCAAGACTTAGTATATCACATCCTTACCTGCTACGACGGGACTCATAAGGTATGTAGTACCAAAGTTGAAGAAATATCAAGATGTGGGCTGAAATTATCGCAACTGACCACTTGACCTTAGGGATAAAGTGTGTTTTAAGTGTCTTTGTTTTGTGTCAGACCAATGATAAAATTGAGCCGACTTCAAGATTTTGGAAAAACATACACAAAAAAAAGCATTTTGAAAAGGGGTCAAAAAGTTCAAAGATTGGGTTGATTTAAATCCACACCTATTTGTGCCTTTTGAGGCAACATTATTGTGTTTGTGTGCTTGCTCTGTTTTCTTGTCAAAGAAAATCAAAACCAATTCAAAAACAAGTATTCATCCAACACAAGATTTTCAAAACCTACATTTGGCAAAAATCAAAACAAAGTGAAAAAACATTTATCAAATTATATGACCATCCTTCACATTTTGAGAAAAAGGAATCTTCATCAACATATCAATTTGGAGAAAAGACCACTAAGCTCAAAGGCTTTCATCAAAAGAAGGAAATTTGTCTATCTCAATAGACAAATTTTTGTCTCACACAGAGCCTTCTTGCATCATATGCGTCTATATCTTCAAGGAAAATCCAACGAGTTTGATCAAGAGTCTTTGAACAACAGAGCTTTTACTCAATATAGAGCTTTGAGTTATCATAAACACAAAGGAGGCAAAATCAATCCTACCTTCTTTTCAGACATCTGCATTACATATAACATAGCTCAGGTAGAACCACCAACCCCCGAGAGAGAAGATGAAGAATTTGTCCCATATGTAACACAAAGTTTTTATTGAAGTCCCCATCCACTCTCACATTCATACATCATCAATCCATTTCAACTCTCAAAAAAATAAAAAGGTCTTGTCCTAAATTCTTTTTAGATATTGATTGAATCAAAACAACACATCACTCTTTAGAGTGTCTCTACATCTAGGATAAACTCATCCTAAGAGGCATTTCTACGCGGGTTAAAACTAGTCTATGAGTGCATCCTCTCATTACTAGATAGCTTGGTTTGTAACACATCTCAGACCTTTCTATACCTTATCATATCAAACATTGTTGACAACACAAAAAGCAATTCATAAAAGGACTTTGTTAACATCAAACCTTTAGTGTTAGAGATCCATTTGCTAAACACTTCACCAAACATTTATCTCTCATTCCATCACCAACTCATAATCATTTTCACCAAACTTCAACAACAACTTTCAAACAAAATGGCTCAAACCAAATCAAGGACTAGACAACTAGAGGTAGAGGAGGAAGAGGATGAAAATCTCAATGAATTCCAAGACGCCCTTGGAGGAAATGCAAATGATAAAAATCCTAGTACTTCCACTCCTAAAGCAATAGAAAGGGTACAACACAACCCCCTCTTCAATCGAATTTTTGATGAAATCCTCAAAAACAATGTCGATGCTCATTTTTTGAGACTTGCTCAAGAGGGAGCCAAACTACCCTCTGATTTTTATACTGCACAATTACAGCAAGCATCAAAACACCATAGTTGGAATGAGGGTGGAAGAGGTCGAGATAACTTCAAATATGATCTTAATCAAGGAAATCCCCCACCTCCTCCTCCTCCTAATGACATTGACATGTTGAGGCAACAAGTCAAGAATCTAGCCCAACAACTCCACAGTGGTATGAAAACTACCTGGTTTTCACTTAATGATATTTGTCCCTATCCCTTTGATGATAGGAATCTATATATGCCCCCTTTTCCACGAGGGTTTGAAACACCTAAGTTCGAAAAGTATCAGGGAAAAGGAGACCCTAGAGATGATGTTAGGGAATTTCACTCAACTTGCCTAGATGTGGCATATGAAGACACATATCTAATGCGCCTCTTTCCTCAAAGTTTGGGAGGGACAACCATACAATGGTTTTCCTGACTAACAAGCGGCATTAGAACATTTGAGGAACTTATCCAAAAGTTCTTTGCACATTATTCACACAACATAGAATGCGATGTTACCATGGAAGATCTGTGTAATACCAAGCAAAAACTAGGGGAGCTATTTTTAGCTTTCCTGCAATGGTGGAGACAACTATCTAGTAGGCATTCTCTTCATCTACTTGAATGAGGGCTAGTGGAAATATTTATTTCCAACTTGAACGATGAAATGGAATTACACCTAGACATGAAGGGCACAGAATCCTTTACTGATAAGATCACCCAAGGATTAAAATGTGAAGGAGGCCTTATCAAAAAGGGACTTATCAAGATATACAATGAACCAAAAGATGGCCCTCGCCCACACTTTAATAGTGATAAACCTAACTTCTAGAATAAAAACAAAAACATCGTCAATGATGGGGTGGTAGATGCAAGGACTATAAAGAGTGCACAACCTGTGGTCCAATTTGCAGGGCAAAATCCCCCTCCTAAAAAACAACATTGTTGCTCCTCCGCAAAATCAAGGTCGCAATGCACCACAAGAGGAACTGAGACAATGACAACAAAATTATAAACCAAAACGTACATACACACCCTTAGGGGAACCTATTGAAACAGTGTTACATCAATTGGTCTCTTCAAATCTGGTGATCTTACCAAAGACATCTAATTACGAACCTCGGGTCAACCCTCCATGGTGGAGAGATAATGAACATTGTGAATTCCATCAAGGGAAAGGGCATAAAACAAGTAACTGTCATAGACTGAAAGATCTTGTTCAAGATCTTATTGACTGAGGAGAGATTGAAATTGAGGGACACGACCCAAAAACCTCAAATAATGATCATCTCATGTTCAAGAATCCGCTTCCATCACAAGATCAAAGGGGTCCTTCCACTTCAGGGCGAAACACAGATACAACTGATTATATGCGAACCGCCTATAATTACACTGTAAATTACCTATATGATGCCAATGAACAAATTGCAACCATCACAATCAAAGATCCCAACCCCACCTACAATGTTGGTACGCGTCATAGCAATATCACCATTAAATAAGCTCCACAAGACACAACATCCAGCCCAAAGCAATATAACCTTGTGGAACAGTTAGATAAGACACCCACACTTATATCCATCTTAAAGCTTTTGTGCCTATCCCTGTCTCATAAAATGATCTTGGATCAAGCTCTCCAAGAGGCATTAGTCCCTGTCAATCTAAATATAGATCAATTTCAAGCTATGGTTGGTAATCTGAGGTCATCACCATGTCTCACTTTCTCTGAAAGTGACAATACATCCTTCCAACAACCTCATAACGCCTCACTCCATATTGAAGGATTTATCAACCAACACTGGATCAAGCGAGTCATGATTGACAATGGAGTAGGCCTGAATATATGTACATTAAAGTTGGTCACAGCATTGGGATATGCAGTTGAATCAGTGGACCCTCGCAAAAAGATAACCATAAAAGCCTATGACGATGTGGAGCGTTCCTCCAAAGGAGCAGTTGTGTTACTGATCCGAGTGGACCTAGTGGTGAAACACATCATATGTCAAGTTCTGGACCTTCCTCTGTCGTATAATTTATTGTTAGGAAGACCTTGGATACACACCATGCAAGCCATTCCATCCATCTATCACCAATGTATCAAGTTTCTTGATAATGGTGTAGAAATTACAATCCTTGGTGATGCAAATCCATTTGCATATTGTAACAATATCAACCATCAACCAAAGATTACCGTTCCCAACAACAAAGAAGCCATCACATCCACATCATATGTTAGTCCAACCTCTCTTTCTAGTTCAAACACCACTATACCAAAGCAATATAAGCTAAAAATGAAAATGGCAAAGGAAGGTCCTGGGGAATACAATCTAAGCCAACTCTTTTATGTTGGGCAACTACCCACTTCCCATAGAACTCATGGTAAGCCTCAAAGGTTACTTCAAACACCCTTGGTCAAGCTAGCATGAACTTTGGTGCCTTTTATCCTTGGAAAGAGTCAGGAAGAGGAGACCAGAGATGAGGACTTAGCAGAATGGATCTATAAAGACCCTATCACCTTGGAAATACCACAAGCTAAGCTTCCCACAAACCAATATGGCAAAGGACTTACCATTATGCAAATAATGGGCTATGATGGTCAGAGTGCTTTGGGACCTTGCAAGCAAGGACGACACGAGCTGTTGCAACCTGAATTAAAGCCTAAAGATAATACTAGATTAGGCTTTCAAAAGGAGACTCTTCCCAAGCTCAGATTCAAAGGGAAACCCAACAAACCTCTATATCAGCCTAATACTCTAGAGAGGCCACCCTTGATTATATTAACAGCACCAAGAACCACACTAACTGCCCCAATAAGGCTGAGAATCCCATCAATACCATCCACAACACCAATCATACCACCAATCAAACCAACAACCCCATCAGCAGTAGCAACCGCATCAACAACACCATTAGCAGTATCAGAACCCCCAGTAGTATCGACATCACTGATAATTCCATCAGAAACAACATATTCAACAATGTTGATACTCCCAGTATCAGATTCATTGATCCCAATAATTCTCCCCGTAGCACCAACCATTCCATCTCCAAAGGTACATCAGCCGATTACACCTGCAGTGTTTAACTCAAAAGATAGGATGCTGGAAAGCGACTCAGAGACTGACTCACATGAGTGGGAATTTGATTCTGTACATCTCAATACTTTAGATGAGGAAGATGCATCTCCACCTCCACCTCACAAAGAAATCCTTGTTTATGGAGAAGCACAGATTAAAACCTCTTGGGTTCCTGAACTGGAAACACCTTCCACAGACCCTACGTCACATCCTGTGCTTGATTCTGATAGGGAGAGTACCATCAACGACCTTCACCACAATGTCTTAACCCTCACTAACATATCTTATGAACTTAACTCGATCAATGAGGTAATGCCCATTATCCATCCTGAACTCATCGAATGGAACCAACCAAATCCCCCATGCCTTTATCAATTCCAAAATGATGAGGCGATCATTGACTTTTTGAAACTACGAGATAACATACCCAGTGGAGATCACAAAGATGGATTCGCCATCAAACTTAATAGCGCAACATACTTTGGGGTGGATGCCAAACCTTTCGGCTGCAAAAATATCACAATAAAACATGGATCTTCCAGTGAAAACCACATTGTGGCACTGTTTGATCTCAAAAAAGTAAAAAGAAAGAGCGTATCCAATGGTGAAAACCTCTATGAGGCACCTATGGATGGAAGGTTTGACATCCTCCCCTCCAGTGCAAATCAGGAACGATCAACAATCTTCATCGAGGAAACAAAAGAATTCAACGTGGGGACCCCTGAAACTCCTCGCCACATACATCTGACATCTCTTTTAACTTCAAAGGAACAACCTAAGTTTGTAGAATTCTTCCAAAAGTGTCAGATCAACTTTGCATGGTCATATGCCGACATGCCTAGTCTTGATCCTGATTTGGTCATGCACACCTCACCATGGCAGAAGGAGCTAAACCAGTAAAATAGAAGCTTCACAAGATGCACCCCCAGATTGCTAGACTAGTCAAAGCAAAACTTGAGAAACTCCTGGATGTTGGTTTTATTAGACCAATTGATTACGCAGAGTGGATCTCCAATATAGTACCTATCGGAAAACCAAATGGGGGCATCTGTATCTGTATAGATTTCAAAGATCTAAACAAAGCATGTCCTAAGGATGACTTCCCCCTACCAAACATTGACATGATCATGGACCTAACAGTGGGACATGCCATGCTTTCTCTCATGGATGGCTTTTCAGGGTACAACCAAATAAAGATCGTTCCAGAGGATCAACATAAGACTGCCTTCACATGTCCATGGGGAACATACTATTGGAATGTAATGCCTTTTGGTCTAAAGAAAGCAGGGGCGACCTATCAAAGAGAAATGACTACCATCTTTCATGATATGATGCATACCAGAATGGAGGATTATGTCGATGACTTATTGGCAAAATCATTAACAAGAGGTCATCTTGCAATATTAGATAAAATCTTTGACAGACTAGAACAATATCATGTTCGACTCAACCCAAAGAAATGTGTCTTTGGAGTAACCTCAGGGAAGCTTCTAGGATACATTGTCTCAATAAAAGGCATTGAGGTCGACCCGACAAAGGTCAAAGCAATCATGGACATGCCACCTCCAAGGACCATCAGTCAGCTAAGGACATTACAAGGGCAGCTACAATCCATCCGAAGATTCATTACACAACTGGAAGATTAAGTGTCACCCCTTTACACACCTATTACACAAAAATATCCGCTTTTAATGGGATGCCAGATGCCAGCAAGCATTCCAAATGCTTAAAAACTATCTCATGAATACACCATTGTTGATCCCACCAGATCCAAGTAGACCTCTATTGCTCTATATTTTAGCAACAAATACAACATTAGGAGTACTGTTGGCTCAATATAATACAGAAGGGAAAGAGTGTGTTGTATACTATATCTCTAGCACACTGGTTGGCTATGAACTCAATTACACACCTATTGAGCGAGCTTGCCTAGCAGTAATCTTGGCAGCCACTAAATTGAGGCACTACCTATTGACATATAAAGTACAACTCATTGCTAAGATCGATCCACTAAAGTACTTACTCGGTAAAGCAGCATTGACAGGCCGCTTGGCCAAATGGGTGATGATTCTGAGTGAGTTTGACATTGAGTATGTGGACCGTAAGACTATCAAGGGGCAATTTATTGTAGATCAGTTGGCTGATGCACCCCTCGCAATTGATCATCTTCTTGTTTCCAATTTTCCAGATGAAGATATATTCATGATCACAACAACACAACCATGGAAGCTATACTTTGATGGTTTATATACTACGCATGGCTCGGGGGCAGACATTTTGTTTATCACACCTCAAGGTGACAGCATCCCGAAGTCTTACAGGTTAAATTTTCCATGTACAAACAACATAGCAGAATATGAGGCCTTGATCACAGGACTCCGACTAGCCATACAATGGAAACTAAAAGAGCTATAGATATATGGTGACTCCCAACTAGTTATCTGACAAGTCACAGACGAATACCAGACCAAGGATGATAAACTTCTGCCATACAAGCAAATGATGGACAGTTTAAAAGCATCATTTATGACTATTACCTTTGAGCAGATACCGAGAGATCAGAATCGAGCTGTTGATGCCATGGCTACCATTGCATCTCTCCTAGATTTTCCACAGAATTCAACATGCTACGAGTTCTTGGTAGAATAGCTTTGGATTCCCTCTTGTGATATCCCCGAATCCGAGATGATATGTCGCCTTATTGGTTCTAAATCGCCATGGTATGGTGAGTTCTACACCTACCTATGTACATTTGAGGTAGGTGATATTGTTCTTAGAGAGAATCCTCGTAACCAACCGAACAAAGAACATCAGGGAAAGTTTGAATCAAACTGGCTGGGTCCATATGTTATCACTGTTGTATTTGGGTCTGGGGCATATCAGTTGGCTACTTCAGAAGGAGAACCGCTAGCAGATCCGATCAACAACATGCACCTCAAACGGTTGCATACATAAGTTGTACAGAGCATCAGACTCCAATACATACCAGAAAAACACCAAAAACATTTAGATAAATGTCCTGAAGAAAATGCAAAAAAATCAAAATAGTAAAGAAAAATCATGCATCCAAATGGTGAACAACCACTTCGGTGGCACCTTGGGTAAATATGATGGTGAAAACCTGACAAACAGGTGCTACTCGTAAAGACTATGCTTCCATTGTCTTTTAGACATGTTGCGATCGCATTCATTGCATCCATTCATCCATCAGTCAAACCATGGCTTGTTATTGATCTGCAATCAAGGATAGTACTTCATGCGTCTTGCATCCCGCTTTTTCATAGTCATGTCTAAACTGGGGGCAATGCTCTTAACCTATTGATGGAAGTGGATTCTACATTACTTGTGATCCATTGATTTATTCATTTAAAACTGTCTCACAAAATTCAAAAACATTCAAAACTGTCTCACAAAATCCAAAAACATCATAAAACATCAAAAGTCAGCCAAAAACATGGCAACACATAATATCCTTTATACATATGCATCAAAACAAGCATCAATCCAACTGTAAAGCGGAAAATCGCGGTCGAACCCTAGTTGGTCTCCCCTCTTCTAACTCCAAGGAGAGAGAAGGGAGGTTCGCTAGGATTCGATGGGTTTTCACTTAGGGGGAAGACTTTACATTCAAAAGAGGGGTTGAAACTCATAAGATTCAATCCCACACGATGTAAGATTGGATGCTAAATGAATTTCAAGGGTTAGGAAAGCAAGGCTACCCTCTTTTGTAAAGAATGTTGATTAAGGAAATTAAGCTAAGGATGCATAGAAAGTCATAAAGATTCGCTTATAAACTGAGTTCGAGTTATAGGATGAAGCTGTGGACCTGGAATTAGCAGTAAAATGTCGATACGACGCTGTCCTGCAAATTTGAGCAAAAGTTGTTGGGACGATGGCGCCCGGCGCCACGGTCCTCCAAAAAATCCGCGAAACGAAAGGGGATCTGTTCGTCTCTGCACAAGGATTCCAGATCTTCAATTTCAACCGCGTACCTGCAACCTACACACAGAAAAGCGAAGACGATTGGGGGGTTAGGGATTAGGGGTTTCCCTTTAGGTCAAACCCCGGTTTTGGAATTAACCAAGAAATGAGCAAGAGCTGTAAATGTAGATGACTGTAAAACAAGTACTAATACCTTGTTCTAAGGATGTTTGTATCCTTATGTGCGAAGGTTTAGATGTTGTATGTTGTATGTTGTATGTTGTAGCATGTAGTATGTGATCTCCTCTTCAATGGTTGAATCCTTGTCTTGAATGCAACACTTAGCCTTGAATGGAGACTTGGAATGATCAATTGCTTGAATGCTTGAGTATAATTTCCACGCTTTGTACACATATCCTCTTCCTCTGCCAAATGAGAGAGAAAATGTAGCTTATATACTTGTCATTTAGGGCTGATAGACTGATTTTCCCGACCTTAGGCCGACCAGGAAATGTAATTTCCAAATTGCAATCAAAAAGACCCGATATCACTTAGGAAACCGGGCCCAAAATAGGACCCAGGGACCAGGGCGCTGGGCGCTCTGGTCCCACCTCCTGGGACATCAGGGTGCAAGGAGGTTCAGTCCAGGGTGCTTGAAAAATGCAGTTTTCAGTGTCGTGAGCAAGTTTTGGGGTCTCCATTCAGGTTGCGTGTTGCGTCGCCATCGTGAAGACCGAAATGCAGTCGAAATTGCAAGTGTCGCAATTTTAGGACGCTACATTTAGCCCCCACTTTAGCGGGAGTATGTATGCTCATACTTCCGGTAAAGTACAAGGAAACAACGTTGAAAGACTTTCACCACGTCAAGGAGGCAAGATACACCAAGCCCCCAGTGGACTAAGGATCTTACAACTTCGATTGACAAAGTAAAAGGGAAGATCACGAGGAAGAACCATGACTGTCAGTAGTAAGGTTCCCTCACTATGAGTCATGCAAAAGAAATACCAAAAATCTTCAAGACAAAGCTAAGTTTGCCAAGAAGTTTTCAAGTATCTTTGAAAGGATAGATAGGGTGTATGCCCCCCTACGTTAAAGCGATCACACACGCCTCAACGGGGGTGATTGTTTTAACATAGTGATACACATAAGAAATGAGAAAGGAAAAGGAGCACGTTATCGCAAGGATTTAGCCCCCAAGTGTGAGATAAACCCAAGGATAATAGACACAAAACACAAAGCACGAGGTGACTTCGCTTTCCTCGGGGTCAGTATGCTGTATGATAAGTCATGTATATATATCATATGTATGTATGCATAATTGTTCTTCATTCCCCAATCAAGGAAGGTCACCTAGAAGAAGGGAACACATGTGTCTTTTGAGTCAACATGAGAGAGATCGAGAGATCTCAATGCTTTGCATCATCCTCAAGTAGACAACACTAAGGACGACAAATAGAAGAATGAGAATAACATATAGAAGAAGTAACAAAAGAGAGGGGGAGAGAATCTGCCATGCTAATGTAACTAGTCTAGCATGTCATCTACCCCCCGATCTTGCTGATCAATGTTTCGGGAAGGCAGGGAACACGCTAGAGGAGGAACATCCAACACAGCAGATGGAGCTATCACAAGATCCAAACAAGGGCTATGTTCATGTTCCAAGCCATATTGTTCTTGTCTAGGAGCTAGGATAAGTGCTTTAGAAAATTCATTAGATAAATGGTTATCAACATCAACAAGTTCATATTCACTATCAGAAGCAAAGGGAGTAACATTTTCATCTATATCATCATCAAGATCTATAAAAATAGGATCTTTAACTCGCACAGGATCAAGACCATCATGCATCTTATGTTTAGGAGATTTAGGCTCAATATCCGGCTGAGGAGAAAATGGAATAATGCTTGTTGAAGGTGTTTTTGGAGATTGCAAAGTTTGAGAAGTAGCTGCTTGAGCCCTAAGACGACGCTTTCGTCGACGTTCCCGTGTAGAACGATTACGTCTAGTCTTAGTAGGAAGTGTAGAAGATAGAGGAGGAGGAATGTTCTCATCCCTATCACTTGGGTGTTTAGGTTGTGGTCTCTTAGGCTGGATAATAGGAGAAGAAGAAGGTCTCTTCTCTCTATAGAAGGCAGGAGGAGGAACTGCTCCATATAAAGGAGGAGTTTTTGGTTTAGGAAGAAGACCAAGTCCATCATGACGAGGAGGTATAGGTCTATTTTTAGAATATTTATTAGGCATAGACATAGTCGCATCCATAGGGACGGGTTGGGAATCTTCTTGGGGAAAGACATTAGTTTTGTCTTTCAAAGGAAGAATTTCCTTCTCAAGAATGATAGGAATGTCAAGTTTAGGTGCTCTAGGTTCACTTAGAGATAGGATCATATCTGTTTTCCACTTTTGATAAGATTTGAAAAGATGATCACTTCGCGGAGGAAGAGATTGGAATTGTTTGGGCCAAAAGTAATCAATAGGAACACTAGAGGTTCTTTCAGCTGGTTTAAAGAGACTATGATTGACAGTAACAACTTCACCATTATGGGGAAATTTAAAACACTTATGAATAGGAGAAGCAATAGCTTTCATAGAAGATAGCCAAGGATAGCCAAGCTTCACACGAAATTGTTCGGAAGAAGGAATAATAGCAAAGTTCACATCAAGGGATTTGTTATGGACCTCAATAGGCAATGTAATAGAACCAATTGCAGGAGAAGAAAATGCATCAAATAGTTTCACAATCACATCTGTTTTGTCATAGATCACTTGATTCAATTGCAAAGTAAAAAGAAATTCTTCAGTAATAACATTAACCATGCACGAAGGATCAATAAGCACTCGACGGCAAGGCATATTCTTGACTTTTGCAACTATGTATAAAGGACCATCAGGTGCCCTAATGGTTTCGCTAGAATCAAATGTGATGGAAGGTTCTTTAGGGTTTTCTTGCTGCTCTACAAAGTTAATCACATTCGGAGTCATAGACACAAGACCATCAGATGAGAAAGAGGAATCATTAGCCTCAATCACATTAGAAGTATGAGAAGTATGAGAAGGTAATGGATCAGTAAAAATCTGAAGATTTTGGTTAGGAGGAGCTACAGATGTGTTGCCTTTATCATTCACTCCAGAAACAGAAATAGTATTATTATCAATCAAATCTTGAATTTTACCCTTTAGAGAAAAACATTTTTCAGTATCATGCCCAGGCTGACGATGAAAGTGACAAAAAGCTTTATGATCAAAATAAGGCGAAGTAATCTTTGCAGGATCAATTTGTCTTATAGGAGGAAGGGTAAGCACATTTTGTCCCAATAACTTATTCATAATATCATGCAATGATTCATTCAAAGGAGTATACTTTCTTTCTTTCTTGAAAAATTTAGAAATAGAAGGCACACCTGATGCTGCATTCACATTGTTGTTGATGATGTTTTCATTGAATTTGATGGAATCTCTATTCGGTTTAAACTTCCCAAATGGTTGTTGACTGCTATCACCCTTATCACTTGGAGCCATAGGATGTGATTGTTCCATTTGACTCACAGTCAGTTGATAATTGTGAAGAGTGGCGCACAACTGTTGGAAAGAAGTAAACTCAGAAAACATAAGTTTGTCTCGAATATCTTTTTGTAAATTAGAAATAAAGATTCTTTGAATATCATTGTCAGGCACTGGAAAAGAAATTTGAGCATACAAATGCTTATATCTACCAATGAAATCAGTCACTTTTTCTTTAACACCTTGTTTACAATGCATTAAATCAATCAAAGTAACTTTAGGACTTATATTGTTTTGAAATTGTTGAATGAAAGCATTTGCAAGTTGTTCGAAAGAAGTAATAGAATAAGAAGGCAACGAGCAATACCATTGTAGGGCTTTGTCTCTTAATGTTCTAGTAAATAGTTTTGCAAGCAACATTTTGTCATAAGCAAAATCAGTACATATTGTTTGAAAAGTCTTAACATGTGTTAGAGGATCTCCTTTACCATTATAAAGTTCCAAATGCGGGATTTCAACATGCTTAGGAGGAATAGCTCGAAAAATGTCAAGAGAAAGTGGGCTCGCAACATCAAATTTGGGCACACTAAACTTAGATTGATTCATAGAGGCAATTTGTTGCTGTAAAGAAGAGACAGTTTGTGCAAGATTATTAATGGTAGCTTCAGTCGAAGAGTTCATATTAGGTGTGTTAGATTGAGATGGAGGTGTGATGTTATTGAAAGATGGTAAAGAGTAAGGTGGTGGGACCCTATGATAGTCAACCATAGGGGATGATTGGATAGGAGGAACACTACAAGGAGGAATGGAATGGTTAAATGAATTGCCCCCTTGTGTCATGTTCATTTGTGAAGATGTAATAGGAACACTTATTGAAGGAATGAATGAAGAAGTCGGATTAAATGAAGGAATAGGGTTAATTGAAGAAGGAGGATTGCCCCCATGACTGGTAATCACAGGAGGAATGTCTTGTATAGAGGTAGCCATGATGTTCGATGTAAAGGTAGGTATACTAGCAATAGAAGTGGTCAAAGGAATAGAATGATTGACTTGTGTAGGAGGTTGTGTATAACCTAAAGATTCAGCACAACTCTTCATAGGCATCACATTCGAATCCACAATGTGTGCGATACCACGTAAAACATCAATTCCATTCTTATCACTTTGAAGCATACGTTTTAGACCCTCAATTAAAGGAAGAGCTTGACTATCGGGATACTCATGAGACATCCATTGGTGAAAATCGTCAAATTGGTTATCCAATTTGGAAAGTTGTTCAATGGAAACTTCATGGGGAGCTTCTTCATCATTAGGAGGATTAGAGGAATTACCCATGTCCTCGTTAAAAAGGCTACTCAAATTAGGTTCCATCTCCTCGGTAGTTAAACCTCGGAAAGACTTAATTCTACGGCTTCGTCTAACGGGAATAGTGTAAGTAGGGCTTATTGTTGTAAAACTCATGCACTAGAGAGAGAGAGAAGATTTTGATTTTAGAGGTAGCAATTTTCAGTAAAACCAGCCAATCTTCCAGATTTAAGCTGTTAAATGCAATCACAACAGTCTCCCGAAATTTCAGAAAAAATGTTCGGGACCGTGGCGCTCGGAGTGCAACACGGTCCTTGCAACTTTTTTCGAAATTTGCAGGGATGAAAGGTATGATGATTTTAGAGCTAATCTGAAAAAATTGAGGGATTTTACGATCTGTAGATAGGCCAAATTAAAGTTGCAAATTCAAAATTGAACCCTATCAAGATTGTCGAAAAATGCAAAATTTGAATTTTGAAAAAGAGAGGGAAACTGAAATTTTGAATTTTATGATTTTAGAGGGAATGTCAAGAGCAATGCAAATTTTGAAATTTGAAAATTGACTCAATTTCACGCAAAATTCAATTTTGAAAGCGGAAATCAAAGTTGTTGTAATTAGGCACTTAATTTCAAAAGTCACAAAATGCAAATATTTGAATAAAGCACTGAAATTTCAAATGAATGCAAATACAATTTTCAGATCTAAGACAGTAAGAACACAATTTTGACACAAAATTTCAGTTTCGATAATTTTTGAATGATTAGGAGCCTTAGACCAAGCAATCACAAGACCAACTTTGACTGTAATTTTGAAAGTGTTATAATTGACAAAATTAGCCAAAATTCTGGATTTTAGCAGGAAAATACAGCAAGATCTCGCTCCCGAAATTTTGGAAAAAATGTCGGGGACGATGGCGCTCGGAGTGCAACACGGTCCTCGCAACTTTTTTCCAAATTTTCAGGGATGAAAGATATTGTGATTTTATTGCGGAATCCAAAGTTACAGCTGATTTGGAGATGTTTTGATCGGTCAAATTGTCGGACAAAGGTTGAATCAAGAGGGTTTCAAAAATTAGGGTTTTGACTTTTAACCACTTAATTTTCAGAATTAAAGCACAAATATGAATTGATAATTTGTAATAGAAGGACAGATCTGAAACAAGCATTAACATTTAGACATTTCGCAAGTTTAATTACTAAAAAGAAATTTTAGGGTTTTAATACAATCACCTCTAAAACTTTGCAAAAGATCAAACATGGAAATGTAATCAATTTTTTCAGATCTAAGCATGAAAAATCAGAAAGGATGTTCACGTCGGGTTCACCAAAATGTAAAGCGAAAAATCGCGGTCGAACCCTAGTTGGTCTCCCCTCTTCTAACTCCAAGGAGAGAGAAGGGAGGTTCGCTAGGATTCGATGGGTTTTCACTTAGGGGGAAGACTTTACATTCAAAAGAGGGGTTGAAACTCATAAGATTCAATCCCACACGATGTAAGATTGGATGCTAAATGAATTTCAAGGGTTAGGAAAGCAAGGCTACCCTCTTTTGTAAAGAATGTTGATTAAGGAAATTAAGCTAAGGATGCATAGAAAGTCATAAAGATTCGCTTATAAACTGAGTTCGAGTTATAGGATGAAGCTGTGGACCTGGAATTAGCAGTAAAATGTCGATACGACGCTGTCCTGCAAATTTGAGCAAAAGTTGTCGGGACGATGGCGCCCGACGCCACGGTCCTCCGAAAAATCCGCGAAACGAAAGGGGATCTGTTCGTCTCTGCACAAGGATTCCAGATCTTCAATTTCAACCGCGTACCTGCAACCTACACACAGAAAAGCGAAGACGATTGGGGGGTTAGGGATTAGGGGTTTGCCTTTAGGTCAAACCCCGGTTTTGGAATTAACCAAGAAATGAGCAAGAGCTGTAAATGTAGATGACTGTAAAACAAGTACTAATACCTTGTTCTAAGGATGTTTGTATCCTTATGTGCGAAGGTTTAGATGTTGTATGTTGTATGCTGTATATTGTAGCATGTAGTATGTGATCTCCTCTTCAATGGTTGAATCCTTGTCTTGAATGCAACACTTAGCCTTGAATGGAGACTTGGAATGATCAATTGCTTGAATGCTTGAGTATAATTTCCACGCTTTGTACACATATCCTCTTCCTCTGCCAAATGAGAGAGAAAATGTAGCTTATATACTTGTCATTTAGGGCTGATAGACTGATTTTCCCGACCTTAGGCCGACCAGGAAATGTAATTTCCAAATTGCAATCAAAAAGACCCGATATCACTTAGGAAACCGGGCCCAAAATAGGACCCAGGGACCAGGGCGCTGGGCGCCATGGTCCTGGAGGACCAGGGCGCTGGGCGCTCTGGTCCCACCTCCCGGGACATCAGGGTGCAAGGAGGTTCAGGCCAGGGTGCTTGAAAAATGCAGTTTTCAGTGTCGTGAGCAAGTTTTGGGGTCTCCATTCAGGTTGCGTGTTGCGTCGCCATCGTGAAGACCGAAATGCAGTCGAAATTGCAAGTGTCGCAATTTTAGGACGCTACACCAACATTTTGAGATACTCAAACAACGATCACTTTTCAAATCAACCAAACAATCAACATCGACACACAACTGTCTTAACAAGGACGCATCCTTCGTTACCAAAACAAAGACATGATAACATTTTCTTTGACAAGAATTTTTTTTTTAAGCTATCGAGTACTTGGTCTATTTGATAAGTTATTTATTCATTTATATCAGGTTCCTACACTACTTCGGGATATCCACAAGTGATTAGAGTAGCCGAGATGGTTCCTAAGTATTGTCTTGTTTTTCATCTGTGAATTGTTCCAATGAAGTTTTGGGGCATGTACTAATGGTGTCTACATGGGAAGTTCACTAAGCTACGTGATCATATGCAAAAATCTAGTTATGGATCACTATGGCTTACTGACTACAGCGTATACCTCGACTGTCTACACATGAACCAGAATGGAGGGTCCATATTCTCTATCTATGTTGCTTTCTTACAGGTACAATGCTCCAAACTTGGTTCCTACTGCCTCGTCCATGATTGATACTACATGCTCAATGATGAAAAATAAAGCACTATGGATCGTCATTCCATCTCATCTGTATATATTGCATTTCGTTGTATTCCACCCATCCATACATCCATATAGTTGCATATCATGCATATATAGTCATAACAATGCATACTCTATTTTACTCATCTTCTTCCATAGGACTCGGTCCTAGGTCCTCCATATCTTCTATCTAGCACTGAATCCCCCCCTCACCTTCCCTATCTAGGTCATCATCATAAATCCCTTTATCGTATCCCATCAACCCAATCAAGCCACGTTCATCACCATCCATCTCTAAAAGGAGGGACTATGTTTCCCATCCTAAGTCATCCTATAAGCCAAGCAAGTTACTCTGTCTGCACAAGTGCATCAACTCATGCACACCTAGACTATCAACAGATAGTTTGATCAAGTATCTTTGGGTCTCAACAGGTAATCGATAATGGCACACTTAGACTACAATAAACATTTATCATAATGACCTAGTCTCAATGGGGCTACTATGATTCACCACAACCATCCATCCCATGCACACACTATCAATTGCTCAATCAATCCAACACAACCACAACGAACAATTACATCAATTGTCTAAGTCACCAACAGGTCACTTTTGATTCACTTACTCAGACTTTATCTTGTCCAAGCAAACAACTGACATCAAATGTCATGCTTTGACTCGACTGGGGCAAGTCCACCAATTCCACCAGATTGTTCAACCCATTTTGATCAATTGTATAGCATCAATCAAAAGCACACACTACCTTTTCACTGTATCTCTTATAGGACCTAAGGATACTCACTGGCTTGATGTTTCTTCGTATTCACTCCATCTTCTCCCATTCTTTTACCATCATTTCACATTTCTTCTATTCTACCTCCCCCCCAATTCTCGTTCTTTTTTGAGAGATCGCCCGATTTTTCAAAAAAAATCGGCCCATCTCTCGAGGGGGCATACCACCCAATAAATTAACATTTATGGGGCATATTTCTTCACACCTATTTTTCTTTCTTTGAAACGACGCGATAATCCGCACCATCTCAAAGAGGGGCAAATGTAGTCACATAAATCTGTCCATTTAATTAAATGAATATTTACTATTTATTTGATTATTTATCCACTAGCCAACAGTTAATTAAATTAACATTTAATTAATTCATCTTCAATCATTCTCCTATTAATTAAATAAATTATTCAATTTATTTTAATTAATTCATTAAACCAAATTCACAATCAATTAAATGAATAAATCCTATTTATTGATTTAATCCTCTTTTCTCTTTTAAATAAATAATTAAAACATTTATTTAAATCATTAAATCCCCCCCACTTGCATTCTCCTATAAATGCAAGTTGCAACCACAATTGAAATAAATTAATTTTATATTAATTTAAATCCTATTTTCTTTCACCCACCAAACCCACTTGCAATCCTAAATCCCGTTCTAGACCCTTCTAACCACTTTTTAATCATTCCTAATTAGCCTAATCCATCCCCTAATTATTGTCACATTCCTAAGCAACTTGGAGTCACTTCTCAAAGTCTTCAAAGTCTTTGAAAAGCATTTGATGCATTATGTGTTCAACAAGCTAACCTCTAAAGTCTTCCAAACCACTAATGGCTCTTACATGACCATTAATGGCTCTTACATAACCATTTATGGTTAAATCCGCATGCCTCATGGTCAGAGACTTTCCCTCTAACTCAACCCTCATTTAACCCATGGGTCTCTTCAAGCATTTATTGCTTTGACCATGGTTATCCTCGCTAACTCTTGCACAAGAGTTTATCCATTGGATAAAGACATTATTTATTGGATAATGGCTTTATTCTTTCAACTCAACATTAACCTTACCTCCCAAGTTAACCTTCAAGTCATGTCAAGTATTTAATGCTTATTCCCTCCCCTCTCAACCCATATCTTGTTGACATTTGTCATCTTGGGATTGGGTTGAAAGCCTTCACATAGATCATAAACCCATCAATCCTGACCCTTGTTGAGATTACTCAATCTCAACCCTCCATTGCTCCATTTTACCTATAAATAGAGCTCATTTCTTCATAATCCAGATCCTGAAAAATCTTGTATGCATCTAATTTATAGTGAATTTTAGAGAGCATTTAGCATAATCATCTATATTTGTCATTTTGGGCTTAAATTAATATTAGATAATTAGATAATATATCATTTTAGCTTGTTCACATTTGCATTCTCATAATCATCCATTTTACAATCTTGAACCTCCATAAGACATCCATAATAGTGCAAAAAGCTACTGAAAGCTACACTCATTTGGGAGCTTGGAGAGGAGAGGAACAAGGGAGGAGTAGCTATAAGCATGGTGGAGGGCATTTTGAGATGCCTTGTTACATTTCTTAGAGTTATCAAGTTTTATATTTTATGTGTTGTGTCTCTCTTGATATGCTTGCTTAGGATAGTGTTTAATTTGTGATTTCTAACACTAACATTTGTTTGTTGCTTGTTTGTTTGTGTTTGTCTTGACAATATCCTAACCATCCCTTTTTGCAGAGCATCAATATGTATACATATATACATATGTATATATATACACACACACATATGTGTGTGTGTGTACATATATACGTATATGTATGCATGTATGTATATATATGTATTTATATACATACATACATATATACATATATATGTGTGTGTGTGTGTGCGTGTGTGTGTATATATGTATGTATGTATGTATGTATGTATGTATGTATGTATACATACATACATGTATATATATGTGTGTGTGTGTGCGTGTGTGTGTATATATGTATGTATGTATGTATGTATGTATGTATATATATACATACATACATACATATATACATACATGTATATGTGTGTGTGTGTGCATGCATACATATGTATGTATATGTATGTATATATGCACATACATATATGTATATGTATATGTGTGTATATATATATATGGGTATGTGCAGGATCATGGTGTGCCAAAACAGGCCCTTAAGTGGCAATGAAATTTCAAAAAATCGGAGTTATGCAACTTGACATGAAAAATTGAATAAGTTATGAACATTATTTTTAAAATATGTAAGAAGAGAATCTATAGAAAATTGAATGTAGTTCTAAGCTACTATCTGTTTTTTGAAGAAAAAAAAATCCTATTTGATGAAAATTTCAAATTTCAATGCAATGGTACTAAAATTTCAAGAAAAAGATAAGAAGTAGGTGTATGTCTGACCACCCTAATTACAATCAAATCATAATATTTTTTTATAAGATTTCTAATATAAGTATTAGACTCATGTCCGGATGTGACACATATTTTTTTATAATTTTTTATAAAGTAAATAATTATTTATGTTTTTTTTACTACAACTTTTCATTAATTCAAAAACTCCTGCGTCTGACCACCTTAACTTGGTCAAAACCTTATGAAATTCAATTTTTTTAAATTTTTCCCTAGAGTAGATGAAGCATAGGATGTGACTCATGTTTTGGATTCAAAAAATGTTATACGGTTTGAAAGTTATCTAAATTCAATTAGAAAATAAATAATAATAATTTATTAAAGTCAAAATAAGACAAGCCTTATATTGTTGGAAAGTTGAAAATGTCCTTAAAAAACCATTTTTCGTTTTATCAATTTTGGCTATAAAAAAAGTGGTCAGCCACTGTCTGGAAAATCAAGGAATACTGAAAAATATGTTTTTTTAGTTGACTTTCCAAGCTTGTCACTTCCAAGCCAAATCCCAAAGCAAACCCGAACGAAAAGATGGAGGAAAAATTTTATGTTTTAAAATCGAATATCTATTTTGAAAAAATAAAAAAATATATTTTAGTAAATTGGGCATAACTTGCGTTTTATATCAAAATTTTGATTCTTTACAGGCGTTGGAAAGGTAATTAAGAGCTCTATGATATGGAATAAGTATATTTTCAATTATTTGTTTTAAAAAATAATTATAATTCATTTAAATTCATCCTTCATTTTTAAAACATAAAAAACTCATGACTTTTTCTTATGATTTCGCTATTGCATGATTTTTTGTAACAATCATCTCAAAATAAACTAAATAAGTAATTAATAATAGAAAATTTATGAATTTTATTGAGTTTGATAAATTTTGATAAACCGTGTTATCTATGTTTGTTCCTTTCTCCAACTCTCTCTCCTAAACCTATCACTCCACCTGTTTGTTTCTTCCTCCCTCTCTTTTGTCCGTATTTATACATCTCTCTCTAGACCTATATCTCTAACTGTCATTGAATACCTCATTCATTCTCTCAAGCTCTACAAGGTGCTTATATTTCTACCTCTTCATAATTTCCTCCTCTATGTCACTCTCTCTTCCCTAAGATCTAGACTAGTCTCTCTGCATTTCCTTCTCATCTCTAGCAACAAAATTCAGAGGCGACAAGGAGAGGCGTAGGGAAGTATCAAAAAAAGGAGAGGGGAGAGAGGTGAGAAGGAGAGAGTAATTGGGGGGAAGAGAGTGTGAGAGAGAGAGCTAAAGGTAATTAGGTGGTTGGCGAAGAGAGAGAGGGAGGGGGTGAAGAGAGAATGAGAGGGAACAATTTGAGATTATTAGGGGGTAGGAGGAGAGGGGGAGAGGGGAAAGTATCAACAAAGAGAGAAGAGAGATGGGGACAGAGGTGAAGAGATACATAGAGAGTAATTAGGGGGTGGGGAGAGGGGGAGAGGGAAGTATCTATAAACCAATAGGAGGAGAGAGGTGATGGAGGGTAATTGAGGGAAAGAAATAATGTGAGAGAGAGTTGGGTGTAATTATCGGATAAGAAGAGAGGGAGAAGAGTAAGTATCAACAAAAGGAGAGGGACAGATGTGGAGAGAGGTGAAGAGAGTGATAGAGAGAGGATAATTAGGGGGAGCAGAGGGGAAGAGGGAAGTATTAACAAAGAGATGGACTAGAGAGAGGGTAATCAGGGGGCTCTCTCCCCATCTCTCCCCCCTCTTCCTTTGTTGATACTCCCTCCCTCTCTCTCCCTTTGTTGATACTTTCCCATCCCCCCTCTCCTCCCAACCCCTAATTAACCCCAACTCTCTCTAATTCTCTCTTCCCCAAATACCATCTCTCTGTCATACCTATCCTCACCTCTAACTTTATCATATGACCCCTTAGGTGTCGTTAGGGGTCATATGGTGTGCTAAAGGGTCATATTGTATCTTAAAGGGTCATATAGTGTCTTATGACCTCTTAGGACACCATATGACTCCTTAAAACAATATATGGTGTTGTTATGGGTTGTATAGTGTCCTAAGGGGTCATATGGTATCCTATGACCCCTTAGGAAACCATATGGTGCCTTTAGGGTTCATATGGTGTGCTAAGGGGTCATAAGATATCATATGACCCCTAAGGTGTTGTTAAGGGTCATATGGTGTACTATGACCCCTTAGGACAACATATGGTGTCATCATGGATCGTATGGTGTCCTATGACTCCTTAGGACACCATATAACCCCTTAGGACACCATATGACCCCCTAGGATAACATATGATCCCTTAGGTGTCGTTTGGGGTCATATTGTGTCCTAACGGGTCATATGGTGTCCTATGACCCCCTAGGACACCATAAGGTGTCATTAGGGGTTGTATGGTGTGCTAAGGGATCATATTGTGTTTTAAGGGGTCATAGGACGTCATATGACCACTTAGAACATCATATGACCCATTAGGTGTCGTTAGGGGTTATATTGTGTCCTAAGAGTTCATATGGTGTCCTATGACCCCTTAGGTGTTGTTAGGGGTCATATTGTGTCCTAACGGGTCATATGGTATCTTATAACACCTTAGGACACCATATGACATTGTTAGGGGTTATATGGTGTGCTAAGGGGTCATATTGTATCTTAAAGGGCCATAGGACATCATATGACTCATTAGGACACCATATGACCCCTCAGGGGTCATATGGTGTCCTAAAGGGTCATATGGTGCCTCATGAACCTTTAGGACACCATATGACACCTTAGGACACCATATGATGTTGTTATGGGTCTTATGGTGTCCTAAGGGGTCATATGGTGTTCTATGAGCCTTTAGGACACCATATGGTGTCGCTAGGGGTCATATGGAATCCTATGACCCCTTAGGACACCATGTGATCCCTTAGGTATTATTAGGGGTCATATTGTGTCCTAGCAGGTCATGTGGTGTCATTTTACCCCTTAGGACACCATATGGTGTTGTTGGGGGTTGTATGGTGTGCTAAGGGGTCATATTGTGTCCTAAGGGGTCACAAGACATCAAATGACCCCTTAGACACCATACGATCCATTAGATTTTGTTAGGGGTCATACTATGTTCTAAGAGGTCATATGGTGTCTCGTGACCCTTTAGGACATCATATGGTGTCGTTATGGTGTCCTAAGGGGTCATATGGTGTTCTATAACCCCTTAGGACACTATATGACGTTGTTAGGGGTCATATTGTGTCATAAAGGGTCATATGGTGTCCTATGACCCCTTAGGACACTATATGATGCCGTTAGGAGTAATATTGTGTTCTAAGGGGTCATATGGTGTCTTATGATCCCTTAGGACACAATATGGTGTCGTTATGGGTCATATGGTGTCCTAAGGGGTCATATGGTGTTCTATGACCCCTTAGGACACCATATGGTGTTGTTATGGGTCATATGGTGTCCTATGACCCCTTAGGACACTGTATGACCCCTTAGGACACCATTTGGTGTTGTTATGTGTCGTATGGTATCCTAAGGGGTCATATGGTATTCTATGACCCCTTAGGACACCATATGGTGTCGTTAGGGGTCGTATAGTGTGCTAAGGAGTCATATGGTGTCCTATGACCCCTTAGGAAACTATATGACCCCTTAGGTGTCGTTAGGGTTTATTTTGTGTCCTAAGGGGTCGTATTGTGTCCTAAGGGGTCATATGGTGTCCTATGACCCCTTAGGACACTATATGATGTTGTTAGGGGTCATATTATGTCCTAAGGGGTCATATGTTGTCTTATGACCCCTTAGGACACCACATGGTGTCGTTATGGGTCGTATGGTGTTCTAAGGGGTTATATGGTGTTCTCTAACCCCTTAGGACATCATATTATGTTGTTATGGGTTGTATGGTCTCTTAAGGGGTCATATGGTGTCCTATGACCCCTTAGGACACCATATGGTGTCATTATGCGTCGTATGGTGTCCTAAGGGGTCATATGGTGTTCTATGACCCCTTAGGACACCATATGGTGTCATTAGGGGTCGTATGGTGTGCTAAGGGGTCATATGGTGTCCTATGACCCCTTAGAACACCATATGACCCCTTAAGTATCGTTAGGCGTCATTTTGTGTCATTAGGGGTCATATGGTGTCCTATGACCCCTGAGGACACCATAAAATGTCGTTAGGGGTCATATGGTGTCCTATGACCCCTTAGGACACCATACAGTGTCGTTAGGGGTCATATGGTGTCCTATGACCCCTTAGGACACAATATGACCCCTTAGGTGTTGTTAGGGGTCATATGGTGTCCCACGACCCCTTAGGACACCATATGGTGTCGTTAGGGGTTGTATGGTGTGCTAAGGGGTCATATTGTGTCCTAAAGGTTCTTAGGACATCATATAACCCCTTAGGACACCATATGACCCCTTAAGTATCATTAGGGGTCATATTATGTCCTGGGGGGTCATATGGTGTCTTGTGACACCATATGACCTCTTAGGACACCATATCATGTCGTTATGGGTCTTCTTGTATTCTAAGGGGTCATATGGTGCTATATGACCCTTTAGGATACCATATGACCCCTTAGGACATCATATGGTGTTGTAAGGGGTCGTATGGTGTCCTAAGGGGTCATATGGTGTCTTATGAACCCTTGGGACACTATATGACCCCTTAGGTGTCGTCAGGGGTCGTATTGTGTCCTAATGGGTCATATGGTGTCCTATGACCCCTTAAGACACCATATGACCCCTTGGGACACTATATGGTACTGTGGGTCATATGGTGTCCTATGGGGTCATATGATGTCCTATGACCCCTTAGGACATCATTTGGTGTTGTTATGTGTTGTATGGTGTCCTAAGGGGTCATATGGTGTTCTATGACCCCTTAGGAAACCATATGACCCCTTAGGACACCATATGTTGTTGTTAGGGGTCGTATGGTGTGCTAAGGAGTCATATGTTGTCTTATGACCCCTTAGGAAACTATATGACCCCTCAGGTGTCACGAGGGTTTATTTTGTGTCCTAAGGGGTCGTATTGTGTCTTAAGGGGTCATATGGTGTCCTATGACCCCTTAGGACACTATATGACGTTGTTAGGGGTCATATGGTGTTCTATGACCCCTTACGACACCATATTATATTGTTATGGGTTGTATGGTCTCCTAAGGGGTCATATGGTGTCCTATGACCCCTTAGGGGTCGTCAGGGGTCGTATTGTGTCCCAATGGGTCATATGGTGTCCCATGACCACTTAGGACGCCATATGACCCCTTGGGACACTATATGGTGTTATGGGTCATATGGTATCCTGAGGGGTCATATGGTGTCCTATGACCCCTTAGGACACTATTTGGTGTTGTTATGTGTTGTATGGTGTCCTAAGGGGTCATATGGTGTTCTACGACCCCTAAGGATACCATATGACCCCTAAGGACACCATATGGTGTCGTTAGGGGTCATATGGTGTGCTAAGGTGTCATATGGTGTCCTATGAACCCTTAGGAAACTATATGACCCTTTAGGTGTCATTAGGGTTTATTTTGTGTCCCAAGGGGTCTTTTTGTGTACTAAGGGGTCATACGGTGTCCTATGACCCCTTAGGACACTATATGGCGTCGTTAAGGGTCATATTGTGTCTTATGACCCCTTAGAACACCACATGGTTTCGTTATGGGTGTATGGTGTTCTAAGGGGTCATATGGTGTTCTATGACCCTCTAGAACACCATATTGTGTTGTTATGGGTCATATGGTCTCCTAAGGGGTCATATGGTGTCCTATGACCCCTTAGGACACCATATGGTGTCATTATGCATCGTATGGTGTCCTAAGGGGTCATATGGTGTTCTATGACCCCTTGGGACAACATATGGCCCCTTAGGACACCATATGGTGTCATTAGGGGTCGTATGGTGTGCTAAGGGGTCATATGGTGTCCTATGACCCCTTAGAATACCATATGACCCATTAGGTATCATTAGGCATCATTTTGTGTCGTTAGGGGTCATATGGTGTCCTATGACCCCTTAGGAGACAATATGACCCCTTAGGACACCACATAGTGTCGTTAGGGGTCATATGGTATCCTACGACCCATTAGGACACAATATGACCCTTTAGGTATTGTTAGGGGTCATATGGTGTCCTACAACCCCTTAGGACACCATATGGTGTCGTTAGGGGTTGTATGGTGTGCTAAGGGGTCATATTGTGTCCTAAAGGTTCCTAGGACATCATATAACCCCTTAAGACACTATATGACCCCTTAGGTATTGTTAGGGGTCATATTGTGTCCTAAGGGGTCATATGGTGTCTCATGGTAACATATGACCCCTTAGGACACCATATCATGTTGTTATGGGTCTTCTTGTGTTCTAAGGGGTCATATGGTGTTATATGACCCCTTAGGAGACCATATGGTGTCGTAAGGGGCTGTATGGTGTCCTAAGGGGGCATATGGTGTCCTATGACCCCTTAGGTGTCACAAGGGTCGTATTGTGTCCTAATGGATCATATGGTGTACTATGACCCCTTAGGACACCATATGACCCCTTGGGACACTATATGGTGCTATGGGTCGTATGGTGTCCTAAGGGGTCATATGGTGTCCTATGACCCCTTAGGACACCATATGACCCTTTAGGATGCCACATTGTGTCATTAGGGGTTGTATAGTGTCCTAAGGGGTCATGTGGTGTCTTATGACCCCTTAGGACACCATATGGTGTCATTAGGGGTCTTATTGTGTCTTAAGGGGTCATATACTTAGGACACCATATGACCCCTTAGGAGACCATATGGTGTCGTTAGGGGTCATATTGTGTCCTAAGGGGTCATATGGTGTTCAATGACCGCTTAGGACACCATATAACCCCTTCGGAGACTATATGTACTAAGTTTCAAATAAAGAGAGATATAAGGGTGAAGAGAGATGAAGAGGTAAAGCGAGGGAGAAGAACTAAAGGACAAGGACATAAATAGAGATATAGATATTAAGGAGTATGAAGTGAGAGGGAGAAAAACTAAAGGACAAGGATGGATAGAAAGAGGTAGACATCTAGATATCGAAAAGGAGAAAGGAAGATAGAGATAAAAAAATGAAGATAAAGGGAGAGGGAGATGAATAAATATAGAGAAAGAGAGAGGTAAACACAAAGATAAATATATGAAGAGATGGAGAAAAATGGATAGAGAGGGGTAAAGAGAGTGAGATAAAAAAAGGTAGAGATAGAGAGATATAAAGGAAGCGAAATATCAATAGATAGCGAGATATAGATAGTGAAAGATAGTGAGAAAGAGAGAGAGAGAGAAAGAGAGAGAGAGAGAGAGAGAGAGAGAGAGAGAGAGAGAGAGAGAGAGAGAGAGAGAGAGAGAGAGAGAGAGAGAGAGAGAGAGAGAGAGAGAGAGAGAGAGGAACTATAGAGAAGGATGTGGGGAGAGAGCCAGAGATATATAAAGAGATAAAGTTAGAGAAAGGGAAAGATACTTCAACAGGGTGATAGAGGAAGAGACGGAGAAGTAGATTAATCATGTATAGAGGAAGATATATAAAGATAGAGGAACATATAGAAAGAGAGTTTGATAGGGAAATAGATGGAGAAGTGAAGATGGAGATAGAGATAGATATGGATAGAAAGTGATAGAGAGAGTAAGAAAAATGGAGGGAGAGATGGAGTGAATAAGTGAGATTTAGAGATAATGAGATATAAATATACATGAAGATAGATCTATAGGGATATAGAGATAGAGGGGACAAGATAGGGAGAGAAAGGAGGTGATAGAGACAAGTAATATATAAGTATAGGTAGGATAAGGTAGAAGAGGGAGATAAATAGAGAGAAGAGAGATTATTAGAGAGAAATATAGAAATAAGGAGTGACAATGATGGAGTGGGAGAGGGAGAGATAGGAATAGAAAGATGGAGATATATGCAGAGATGCATGTAACTTGGGAATTTATTTATCTAGATGGGATGAGAAAATAAGTGACATAAGTAGAGAAGAAAGAGATAGATAAAATATATTTATATAAGTATAGATAGACAAGTGATAGATAAAGGAGGTGATAGGAAAAAAATGAGACTTTGTATGCAAAATTTGTGAGTATTTAAAGTTTTAAAACTGAAGGACTAACTTCAAATGATTATAATTAATTTTTGGTCTATAATATTATAAACCTACCTTATGTATCTGATAGGTCTCTGAATTACCTTTCCCAACGCCTGTAAAAAATCAAAATTTTGATAAGAAACGCAAAATTTATGCCCATTTTACTAAACTATATTTTTTATGTTGAGAAAAACAGATATCCGATTTGAAAAAGTATGACATCACAAATTGGATATCCGATATTAACAGATATCCGATTTGGTTTGGTATTACCAAACCAAATTCAAATTTTGGTCGACCCAAACAAAAAGTCAAAGCGGATTTTGGCGTGTTTGAAAAGGTTTAAAACACATTTTTCTCCATTGCCACTTTTTGGCCCCCCGTGATCTTGCACATACCCATATACATATATATATTACACATATATATACATATATATGTGTGTGTGTGTGTGTGTGTGTGTGTGTCTACACACACACACACACACATATATATATGTATGTGTATATATATGTGCACACACACACACATATATGTATGCATCTATACATATATATACACATGTACATATATATGTATGTATATATATGTGTGTATACATATACATACATACATATGCATATACATATTCATTGACATACACACACACACATATATGCATATTACATACATACATACATACATATACATGCATAGATATACACACACACACACACATACATACATACATACATACATACATACATATACATGCGTAGATATACACACACACACACACACATACATACATACATACATATATATATATATATATATATATATATATATGTGTGTGTGTGTGTGTGTGTGTGTGTGTGTGTGTGTGTGTGTGTGTGTGTGTGTGTGTGTGTGTGTGCACATATATATACACACATACATACGTGTGCATATATGTATGTATGTATACATATACATACATGTAAAACTAATCCAAATGGTAAAACTAATCCTAACTATATACAAAACTAACCTAAACCCTAAATATACAATGGGTGGAGAAATTATTATGTATGATGTGTGCTAGCCCTCAAAGAAACTCAAGACACTTAGAATGATTATAAAATACCATATATGGCTTTAACTAGAGGTATGCCCTCATTAGAAATGCTCTTATGTTATTTTTGAAATCACCTTGATGTTGATCAAGATATTTTACCTTGGAGGGAGAGACATGCAAGGCGACTTCATGATCAAAGCCAAATTTATATTGTGAAATATAGTTATAGGAGAGCTAAGTTTAAAAGTAATTTTAGATATATAGGGAAATTGATTGAAAGGAAAAGTGTGAAGTTAGGACCAATTCTAAGAGGAGTTATTACACCCCAAGAATAAGACACTTTAATGTTATAGAAGTGTCTTCAAATAATTTTATTAGAGTGTGAAGATTGGGTTGTAAAACTCATAAAATGTTTCACAACACATGATTTAAATCTTCAAAAATAAAGTTTACAAATTGTTTAAAGTTTTAAAGCTTTGTGTGCTAAGAGGGTAGTCTAAGTTGAAGTGGAAAGTCCACCAAAATTTAAAGATGAAAATTCGATTCAACAAAATAAGTATTGTAATTTATTTGTGAGTGATCTCAATAGGTTATACATTGGAATTAGCTAGCTTTGTTTGTGTTTTTAAGAACTAATATACTATTATCTTAGGACAATTTGTGCTAATTAACTTAAAAATGTTTTAAAATAAAACAATTAAGTTTACTAACAAGCTAAAACACTTAAGTAAAACAAATTGAACTATCGATTCCTAAGAAATGAATGATAGAAATGATAGTTTGAAAGCAAAGAAGGGAAGAGACAATAGAGAAAAACGTATTGATTAAAATTTGGAGTTTTTTAGATTGGATGCTAGAGCTAAGCATGGATGTTTATGTGACAAAAATATCCACAATGCTACATTTACTTAAAAAATAAGATCCGCTAACATAGAATTGAAACCAAAATATCAATTTACCATCAATGATGAGAAGGAAATAATAACAAGAAACTTCAACTAATCATTTAGGCAAAGACAAAAAGATAACAAGTGGGAAAGATATCACCAAGCTCACATAAGGTTGAATATTTTCCTCTAGATAATAACCTATAACTTATTGAAGATGAGAAAATGTTTCGGTGGCCATGGGGAGCCTGCCTTCAAGTCAAGCCCTTGAATATGTTTTTCAACCTCCGTAAAAAACCTAATTTTGATAATAGTATTAAAAATTACAAGATATAATGCACTTGTATAATAATGACAGTACAATAGAATGTAAATGCTAATGTAAACAAGTGATTGTGATCCCACAATACCAAATGTGCAAGAACAAAAGGATTCAATGATAATAATAGTTAGAAACTAAGAGTAGAACAATAATACAAAATAATATCACCTAAAACATTTGAAAAGCCAAGATGGGCAATATTGAGTTATAGATGTTGCTACCATACTTTTGTGAATTTGGTAAGCACAAGCTAGTCTTCACATTAATTAATATTATTAATAATAATAAAGATAGCTTCAAGATCTTCACAATTTGTTGGATAAATAGCTAGAATGTAAGAAGATTGATAGATTGCAAGTGAAGTGATAGATTGCAAGTGAAGTGATTGGAAAGAGTCAAAGAAGAGAACCAAGGGGTCAAGTAGCCATTATAAATCTCTTCAAGATGGTTACCTACTAAATACAAGAAATAATAGAGTTTCAAACACCCATAAATGGTTGTGATATACAAATTATTGTGGGATGCTAGCACATCACACTAGTGTCTAAAAAAAGGTCCAACACACTAGGAATAACATAAAAAAGTTGTTTGGGATACAAAGACAAGTTGAAACCACACTAAAGACATTAAACCTTTGGTAATAGGAGGGAGAAGGCTAGGATGCCAAAGCGGGTACAAAATATAATATGAAATTACAAGGGCATGCAATTTTTGAGATTTCAATAAATACTACTAATAAATGTAGAGGAAGCATTAACACATATAGAACAAAACCAATCTTCCTTAAATTACACAACAACGATAGTATATATAAGTAAGTAGCTAAAAAATATTTCAAAAAATTGTCTAGATTTTAATAAGGGAAAATGTATAAAGACATGAGTATAATCTTCAACTTAGTAAATTTTTATTTTAAGCACAAGACAAAAGAACACATACATATACCTTTATAAAAACTAGCACAAAACAAAAGTACATAAGAAAAAAATGATAATAAAAAAATTGAATAGAACAACAACAATTGACGTTTCCTATAACATTACTAAAGTCTTGCATACTTTTAAAATAGTAATCTATTAATCATGTTTGAAAAAACTAAGTTGTCCACTGTATATATGAATGTAAAAACTAGGAAGACATTAAAAAACATACAATACAAAACACGACGACGTATCAAATATGTGTCTACAAAACACTAGATAAACAAAGAGCATAAATAATAGCAACCCTAGTACTGTAGAAGTATGATAATCTAAAGTGACATTGAAAAATCTTGCACTATAAACTTTCTATTGAAGGTAGATTGAAATATTTAAGATTCAACCATACAAATGTTCTATTGCCTTCAAATGATAAATACAACCTTTCATTATAATTTTTAAATATAACATATGTCATCAATTTTAATCTTATTGTATTATGCAAATAAGATCAATCACAAAGAAACAAAATTTAATTTTAATTATCAATCATAAAAAAATATCATTTTAGATGTCAATTATTGAAAAAATATAATAAAAATTTAAAGAAATTAACACTACATTAAACACTGAAAATGAAATAAATGGAAGCTATTAATGATGTCTAGGAGATTTGAATTGTATTGAGAAAACAACTCCAGCATCGATTTCTGACTGTCCCCTTTTCTTTGCTAATCATAATTCATCTGCTATAAATTTTGATTAAATAATCTACTGTTTTTACCATCCATTCCTGCCAAACAAATCTGTTAAAAATTCTACTTTTTAAGATCAAAAGCAGGTGGCTGGGCATATAGAGTCCTATCTTTCAATTTTTTCCTTTCTCAAATGCAAATGGCTGGGCATATACAGATCAATCTGTCATGGGGAAATTTGGGAATAACTTCATCCTTTGTAAAGCCGGGTACAGGGTTTGCACCATCAACTGAACATTTGAACTGATATCTCATGTAATAGACACCGGGATCTGAATGACGTGGCAACAATGGCCATTGTTTCGATTTTGAGTCGTCAGCTATGTTGTCAGTGGCTAGGCGTGTATTGCCTTTTCTTCACGGGAAGTAAAACGCCCGCTCCCTCTCATCTTACTCGTGCTCTGCCTGTCCTGCTCACATATCCCTCGCCATTTTCATTATTCTTCTTACACCTTTACTCCTCCTCCACATAAATACGATCACTACCTACAACAGGGGATGCGGGAAACAATGGGGAATGCTCTAGCAGGGGCCCTGTTAATCCTCTTCCTCTTCCAAATATACTCAATTTCAGCTGCCACAAATTACATGATCTCCTGGGATGACCTTAATGCAGGGGACTACTTGTCTAACTATGACCGTACTACCCAGTTCGTAGTAGTGGCTAAGGATGGCAGCGGCCATTGCAGGACAGTTCAGGGAGCTGTCGATTCCATTGCAGAGGGGAATCGCCGGCGGGTGAAGATTCTCATACGGGCCGGCATATACAGGTTCGTGAGGGATTTGTCAAACATAAAATGAATCTTTTATAAAAGATTTAGCTTACTCTGTATTTGTTAAACAAAAAATTGAATTTTTTATGGAAGATTCAGCTTTCATTCAATTTGGGTCTGATTTAGATCGATAAATGATTGATGTGCAGGGAGAAGGTGAGGATTCCGGCAACGAAACCATTTGTCTCCTTCATCGGCGAAGGGAGAGGAAAAACAATTCTGTCTTGGAACGACAGTGCGTCACACAGAGGAGCAGACGGGCGGTCTCTAGGCACCTCTGGTTCTGCTTCTATTACCATCGAATCTGACTATTTTTGTGCTAAAGGCATCACTTTTGAGGTACTTATGTCTGATTTTTCGTTGGTAAATTGGCATAGCGCTTCATTGGGTGTGTTATAACTTTTGTTGAAGCAGAACAGGGCTCCATCGGCTGCGCCAGGGGCGAAGGGAATGCAAGCAGTTGCGCTGCGCGTAGCGGGAGACAAAGCTGTTTTTATGGAGTGCCGAATGGTGGGAAATCAAGACACCCTTTTTGATGACAGCGGCAGACATTTTTTCTGGAAGTGCTCCATTCAGGGCTCCATTGATTTCATCTTTGGGAATGCCAGATCTCTCTACCAGGTAAGCTCGCTCACTCTTTTAACAGTTCAAAATTGAGTTTTTGACTGTTAAACCATTGACTACTTATGAATTGCCCTGGTTAACTGTATTACATTATTCTATAAGGTTGAATTTCATTACAGAATTGCTTACTCCGTGCAAATGCGGCGAGTTATGGAGCCATTGCAGCGTCGCAGAGGAGCTCAGCAAATGAGAGAACGGGATTCTCCTTTGTGAGTTGTAGAGTGAAAGGGTCGGGAATTGTGTATCTGGGCCGAGCATGGGGTAGTTATGCTACAATCGTCTATTCTCTCTGCAACTTCGACCACATTATAAATCCGCAGGGATGGTATGACTGGGGTGACGCCTCCCGGAGAAGGTAATTCTTCCTATTTGTTATTGTTCTTTTATCAATTGCATCCAATTGATATTTAGCGATTTAAGCGATCAAGAATTATAATTAACTCTTTTTCAAGTTCTTTTTCATTTTAATTTTTTTTTTATGCATCGTGAGTAAGAAACTCGCTGTTTAATTGAATAGTGTATAAGAAAAACTGAGAAAATGAGGGTTTGATTGGGATGCAGGACAGTTATGTTTGGAGAGTATAAATGCAATGGAGCGGGCGCAGACAGGAGAGGGAGAGTCCCATGGGCGATCTCTCTTTCATCCAAACAAGTCAAACCATATCTTGGCCGTCAATTCATCGACGGTCAAGATTGGCTTGAGCTTTAGAACCCACATACTTCACTTCATGTAGTAGCAATTAGACCCATAAGTTCAATGGGCATGCTCATTTAAACTCCTACATTATTTGAAATGAAATTTTAATTATAAATTATCAAAGAATACAAAAATGGTATGGGGATTTCTTTAGATATATGGGTGATGTATCAATTTTGTTTTAATTATACATTGAATTGTATGAAAATATTACAAGATCATTGGTGTACTAAGCATTACATTGGTGGCTGCATACGATATCTAGTAGTTTTTCATCATATGTAGCATATCTTTTGA
Source organism: Cryptomeria japonica (assembly GCF_030272615.1). Lineage (NCBI taxonomy): Eukaryota > Viridiplantae > Streptophyta > Pinopsida > Cupressales > Cupressaceae > Cryptomeria > Cryptomeria japonica. The sequence goes on along the minus strand of NC_081414.1, from coordinate 406,837,944 downwards.
GATTCATTTGTTCAGCAAAACCTAGATCAAGTTTGACAATAAGTCTACTTGTTCAATTGTCTATTTAAAAATTGTGTAGTCATCATCATGAGTCTAGAACATTTTAATTTATTTTTTGGTAAAAAGCTAGAAATACATTATGAATAAGAAGTAGAGAAATGAAAAATATATTTCATTTAATTCCATCTAGGCATATTTTGATTGGAAACCATATGGCAGTTATCATTTGCAATATACAAGTCGATGTGACATATGAATGTCCGATTAGAGTTTTAGAAACATGTATATTTGAATTTACTAAATGAAATTTAGTGTTGAATCCTCTATTCTTTTTAATTAGTAGTAAGGGCCTTTCTTTTTTATATCTATTTCTAAGATGAAACAATACAAGCTTCCCACAATTTAACTTTCTTACCAAAATCATTAGTTATTGTGTGTTTTTTCACGAGTTTCAAGGGAGAAGATGTGAGATAGACATTAATCTCTTTGAAGCTCTTTTTACAACAGGATTGAACTTATACAAAGACAATGATGACAAATTGTAAAAGGAAGGAAGAGCTCTAGTTGAGTTTGAAAAGAATAATGAGAGTAGTGTAATAGATACTCTTATATAAATTTTATTAGAGGCACATAATTTTCTTATAATCAAATCTTTAATATCATGAAAAATGATACAAAATCTATGCAATTTATTCATGGATTGTTTGTAAGATAAATATTAATACAATGATTGCACTCATTTAACAAAATAATTAAATTAAAATGCATGTATCATCACTAAATTTAAATTTGATCTATTTTCATTTAGATTTTTGTTGATATGCAAAATCATGGTAGTGGATGAAACAAATTGAGATCACAATGGTACCTGAGAATAGATTCTTACAAATCAATGCACTTGATTAGGAGTAAGCCTAGTACCAAGAAAACGATCAATACTTAGAAAGGACTTCATTAATCTCCTTGTAAAGAATGAAATATAACTGCGATGAAAGTAGAGAGGATGACCATCTATGTCAGTTAAGGCAATATTGTAGTTGGTAGAAGAGATATGAAAGCAGGGTTTATTAAATTGATATGATGCAATAATGAACTCTCCATCACAAATTTTAGACACTTGGAAGTCCAGTGATGGGTTTCATGATCCTACTTTATAAATTATAAAATAATTTATACTTGTTTTTGTTGTCACCAAGATTGCACCCGCAAATGCTAAGTGTAAAACCCAACAATCTTGTGAAACATGGGATGATTTCTAGGTTTGTAGGTTGCCTATGGTGGAAATCAACCTCCAGAGTGAGTTGGTTCTCTTTGATGAAACTTTATGCAAACTTGACTTGATGGGAAAAGGGATAGGAAAAAAACTTGAATTGAAACCTATCCTAAAAGGTGATACACCAAAATTTCTACCTGAGATCTACAACCTGCCTAACTCACAAAACCCTTCAAGAAAATAGACTTGAATTTCTCACAACTCAACTAAACAATCAGATGGATAAGTATTTCCTAGAAAGGACTTGGGCCAAAGCTTTCTTGTAGGAAAACAATGTGTTTTCACAGCTACAAGCTACTAGATTCAGCTAGCACATGTTAGATAACTCAGATAACCGATGAACAACTAAGAGGGGGGGTGAATCAGTTGTTAACAGATTATAGAACTTTAAGCATTAAAACCTTATTACCGAAATGCATAAACCAAATACCAAAATAACAGATATAACAGTTAAGCACAAATATAATACAAAACATTTACCAACCATCCACAAAAGATAACACCAAGATTTGTATGTGGAAAATCCGGTAAAGGGAAAAACCATGGTGGGAAGCCTACCCACAGTCAGATAATACTTTTGCAGTAAGTATGTGATTACAAAAAGAGGGGCCTACACATGCAAGAAAGCCAATAGCCTAGAGCGCATTGCTCATCACAAAAGGAGCCTCACTTGACTACAAGATGAATCCAAACTACTTTCCGGAAAGAAGAGTGAATTGCAAGAATAGCATCTCTTATGCCTAAATACGATTCCGGTTAAGCTCAGTATCGGAGGTCTTAAACCTCTTTCACCAACCCAATTCGATCACCTATGATCGACCAAAACCTCTGCATATGATTACAACCTTATTCGCACATAGATAATCCTTTATCCCAAAAACCCACGAATATGCCCATGATCTACAAAGATATCTTACATCATATTTATACCATCCCGGGAACTAAACAATTAGGTTGGCCACCTAAAAGATAATACAATAAATTCATAACATAAACCCGCAATCCAATGATCAACCAAGTCGGCCTAAGACCGAAACAACATAATCCAATCAATAGATCCAATCAATAACGCATCGGGATCATCCATCAACACGTTACATAAAACGGTCCATAACCTAGCCGAATAAGATAACATTAGGTCCAGACCCAAATCCAACACCATCGATCAATAGGAACAGGAACAAGATAACCAACAACATCCTGAAAGCCATCTAGAAGTTGTACCAATGCCACTTATCACGTGCATCAAAAGATCTTCAACAAAGCTTTGTCGGTAAAACCCTTACCGGTGACCAAAAGGCTTACTAGAACAAATGATAGCTCCCGAATCATCAAATCCCAAACCAACTGATCGTGATACCCATCTAAATAGAATGAATGACAGATCCAAACCAATTCAACAAACCAAAGCATTCTAGAGCATACCGAATCAATATCATAATCCAACCGCTCTACCAGAAACTGATAAACAACCAAAACAGCCGTTGTTGCCATCAATGACAAAACATCAATGCAAAACATAATCAATTCCTCCAATTTTCCAACAATCTCCCCCTTTGGCATTGATGGCAACACTAGATGTGAAAAACATCCAAGTGCCAAGAAATGCCAAACAAGTCTCCCCCAAAGGAAGACAACCAACAATCTCCCATAAGATGATATTACAATGAAGTTAACAAACTTCCCCTATGAATGATTTCCCTGTTAAGCTTTGTTCTCACTTTGATTGATATTCTGTTAAGCTCTGGTTTTCACATATATCTCTCCCCCTTTGACATCAATGCTAAAAATCTGACATAAATATCAAAGAAAAAAAATCATAAATCTACTAAACCACACAACTGACTACTCCCCTTGAGTAGTAGCACCAACCAATCAATTCGGAATGAATAGTAGCTCTGTAAATGCATACCGAACTGATGCCAATTAGCATCACTTAGGTCTCTACCGGAGGGGCAGAAACCCCCAATTTGTCTCTGAAGTACTCAAATGATTCCTTAGGCAAAGGTTTAGTGAAGATATCTGCAATCTGCTGTTTAGTGTTCACATAAACCAATCTGACTTCATTTTCTTCCACGTTTTCCTTCAAAAAGTTGTACTTGATAGATATGTGCTTTGTCTTAGAATGAAATACTTGATTCTTTGATATGTCAATAGTAGCAGAGTTATCAGAGTGAATAACTACCGATTCAATACAATCCACCCTTATATCCTTCAACATTTGCTTCATCCATAGAACTTGTGTACAGTTAGTAGCAACAACAACATACTCAGCTTCAACAGTAGATAAAGAGGTACATGACTGATTCTTGCTGATCCATGAAACAAGTTTATTTTCAAGAAAGAAAGCTCCACCAGATGTGCTCTTCTGATCATCAACATCTCCAGCCCAATCTGCATATGTATATGCACATAGTGTAAAATCATCATTTTTAGGATACCACAAACCATATTCAGTTGTTCCTTGCAAATACCTGAAAATCCTTTTCACCGCACTCTCATGATTCTCTCTAGGACCACTATGATATCTTGATACAATACAAACTGCATTCATTATATCCGGTCTAGTCTGAGTCAGATATAACAAACCTCCAATCATAGACTTGTACCTTGTAGGATTTATTGGTGTTGATGGATCTATCTTAGTCAATTTCTCACTTGTAACCATAGGAGTACCAACTGGTTTAGAATTTTCCATACCAAATTTCTTCAACAACTCCCTACCATACTTAGTTTGACAGATGAAAATACCTTTATCAGTCTGAGTAATATGCAAACCTAAGAAAAAATTCATCTCGTCAATCATAGACATCTCAAATTCATTCTTCATATTATCAAAGAATTTCATACATAACTTATCCTCACCTCCAAAAATGATATCATCAACAAAGACTTCAACAATCAATATGTCATCAATAGTGATCTTATAATATAAATTACTTTATGCATTACCTTTAGTGAAACTAAGCTTCAAAAGATATTTATCCAATCTTGCATACCAAGCTCTAGGGGCTTGTTTCAATCCATATAAAGCTTTCTTTAACCTGCAAACCATTTTTTTGTCATCTGAAAGTGAAAATCCATCCAGCTGCTCAATATAAACTTCCTCTTCAATATCTCCATTCAGAAATGCACACTTAACATCCATATGATAAACCTTGTAGTTCTTATGGGCAACATAAGCAAGAAATAATCTCACAACTTCAATCCTAGCTACCGGAGAAAAAGTCTCATCATAATCAATTCCTTCCTTTCGAGAATATCCTTTACAAACCAATCTAGCCTTATTCCTCACAACTTGTCCATCTTCATTTAATTTATTCCTAAAAACCCATTTAGTCCCAATAACATTCTTATTTTTAGGCCGAGGAACTAAATTCCATGTATTATTCTTCTCTATCTGATCTAATTCCTCTTCCATAGCTTTTATCTAACATTCATCTTTACATGCTTCAATTACTGATGCCAGCTCAATTTGAGAAATTTAAACATACCTCATCAGCTACCAACCTTCTACTTGTCATCACTCCTTTATTCTTGTCTCCATTAATCTAATTTTCTGAATGATTTAACCTAACATACTTAGGAGTCTTTTGATTTTCTGTTCCTATGCTCTGATCTTCAGTTACTGTTGAATTTTCTGATACTGTCAGAGTAAGTGGTTCAACAGTCTGTTCCAGTGTAGGTGCTATCGATTCTCTCTCATAAGTTCTGATTTGACTTCTGTTCAGCTCATCCACCTTGACATTATGATGTTGAGCCAAGCAACAAACTAGGTGATAACCTTCTCTCACCCACAACTACTATGTCCAAACCAAGTTGTTTTGTTTGTTCAAGGTGTCAAACAACACACCTACCAAGTTCTCAACTCACACAAAAAATTGTGTAACAAGATCCTTAAAGGATTAGTATCTTCTGGTACTGGTGGGATGGAAATACTCAACCCTTGTGTGAATGGTAAACAATCTTCCAGTACCAGTGGGATGGAAACCTATTGGATTTTGTCTAATGTTGGTCCAACCAACTCAAAAAATCCATTAGATCTGGTTGTCAAATGTGCTAGGGGGTATGATGGTATGATGAATCAATAAGGATCCAGTCAACTACTGAGAGGGGGGGGTGAATCAATAGATAGAAAACTGAAATAAACTTTTCACCAAACAAAAACAACCTCTCAAGACAAACTCAGAACTGACTGGTTCAAACACTGAGCTACACATTGCTATATCACTGTCAAGTAAACCGGTTGACTGTCATAACAAAATAACAGTAAAACAAATGTGAAACTCACAAACCTTTTAACCAAAACATCCAAATACTTTACTGACATTGTAAAAGCATATTTCAGATTGATGTCGGTCATCATATCATATCTAAGTGGATTTAGTTGTTAAGCAAATTAACCATATCAAACATAACCACAAAAACATTCATCACTTGACACAATGATTTTGATGTGGAAACTCAAATGGGAAAAACCACAATGGGGATGAATACTCACAAGTATTCTGAACTCTTTTGAAGTTTGCCCTGGTAGGAGCCAAGCCTGTTAAAGCTTTACAATAAGTCTTGTTAAGAACAAATCCTGTTAGGGACCACCCGGTTAAGGGATTGGCTATAATGCCCTATTAGAAGCAATACCCTGTTAGGAGTAACCTCAGTGGAGGATTTGAAATCCAAGCTAATGGATCACCTGGTTAGAGGATATAGATAACACTAAGCTTGTTAGAGCTTACTCGGTTAAGGGATTTGACTGTTGTAATTGTGAGAGAACAATGGGGGTTTGTTGATCTAGTGAATAGCACTACTCTTCTTGATCAGATCTTTTTCATGCTCCTATCTGTCTTTACACATATTGCAGATACATCATCTGGTTCAGCAACCAATTACTCTTACATTCAACCAAAATTGCCAACATTGCAACAAAATAATAGGTCGGTAACACATCCCAAACCTAAGATCTCATAGAGATTACAAACAAATCGGTTCAAGTATGACCACTGGATTACATAGCAATCATTGCACATCATTCAAGACAACCTCGACAACTCCTTGATCTCCGCTTCATTGAACTTTGTAACTCATAATGAGGTTTCCATTACATGCAATGAACTTGGACATTCCCAAGATAAAATTGTTATCTCTACGCGCCAAAACAATTGATACTCTTCTCATACAACATGCATACGTGGCATAATCATTACCGCTCATTATTTGATCATAAACCAATACAATTAATTCACCAAGCTCCATCGGTCAGGGTTTAGCATATCAACGGGTAGGGTTTATCAGTTGATCTCACTTCTTCTCTAGTAATACCAGTGTCCTTCACAAGCTCTCCTACCAGTTGCAAAAAACCATTATTACAACATCATTACCGATTAAAAGTGACATCAATGACAACATAAAAGTTCATCAATGCAATCTTCATGCAAGTGCCAACAATCTCCCCCTTTGGCATTGATGGCAATACAAGTATCAATACCCTTGATTTCTATGATTGTGAATAGGAATCCTAGTTTACATTCTACCATGTATTCTCCTTCAACTGAGTCTCCATGTCTTTAGTTGGTAACTGGCTATAGATCTTCTCTCTGTCAATCATACAAGTCTTCATGTAATCATATAGTTCTTCTCCCCCTTTGACAACAATGCCAATGTGAAAGTAAAATATGCAGTTTCATACTTCAGTGTTCTGCAACATCAACTTGCAACTTGATGCTCCCCCTGTGGAATAACTCCACTCTACACCAATCCTTCTTCAAGGTTCTTCAATTAGCTTCAGGACTGATGTATTCCACATCATTCTCAATTGACCTCATGTAGGGGCACAACCCCTAGATGACCTCTAAGATACTAAAAATTAGTCTTAGGCAAAGGTTTAGTAAAGATATATGCTAGCTGCTCCTTGGTAGATACTTGCTCCAATAACACATCTTTACTCTGCACTTTCTCTCTCAAGAAATAATATTTCAGCTCAATATGCTTGGTTCTAGCATGCAACACCAGGTTCTTTGAAATATTTATTGCAATGGTGTTGTCACATAAAATCTTTACAAGTTCTGTAATCTTCAACTTGAATCCTTCCAGAATGTGTTTCATCCAGATTGCCTGGGTACAATTCATATACGCTGCAACATACTCAGCTTTTGCAGTGGACTGTGATGTACAACTCTGCTTCTTGCTGCTCCATGAAACAAGTCTTCCTCCAAAAAAGAATGTGCCATCGATTGTGTTCTTGCTATCATCAACATTACCTGCCCATTCTGCATCTGTATAAACCTTCAAATCAAAGTTACCTGCATATGGATACCATAATCCATAGTCAATAGTACCTTTCAAATATTTGAATATCCTCTCGGTTGCTATCAAATGTGTCTCCTTTGGATTCTTCAAATATCTGACAACTAAACCAACTGCATGAGCAATATCTAGTCTGCTGTGAGCAACATAATGCAATTTCTCTATCATTGACCTGTACTCCTTTTCATCAATAGATGTCGCTTCATCCTCCTTAGACAATTTACAACCTATAACCATTGGTGTCCCAGCTGGTTTACAGTCACTCATTCCAAATGACTTCAATACCTCTTTCACATATTTAGACTGTGTGATGAAAATACCACTCTTCATCTGCGGAATTTGCAAACCTATGGAGAATTTTATCTCTCCTACTAGAGACATTTCAAATTCACTTTTCATCTCATTTGCAAAGTCATCACTCATGTCATCATTGCCTCCAAATATGATATCATCCACAAACACTTCACTAACCAGTATCTTATCTCCTTCAGATTTCAGATATATACTGTTGTCTTCACTGGTTCTCTGAAAACCTATCTTCATCAGGTGTGAATGTAGTCTTTCATACCATGCTCTCGATGCTTGCTTTAAACCATATAGTGCCTTGTGCAATTTACACACCATATCCTTTGCATCAGTCAAAGCATAACCATTTGGTTGCTCAATGTATACTTCTTCCAATATTCCATTTACAAATGTTGACTTCACATCCATTTGATATACTTTGAATCCCTTATTGGCTACAAATGAAAGTAGAGTCCTAACACATTCCAATCTAGCAACTAGTGCAAATATCTCACCATAGTCTTCACCTTCTTTCTGTGCATAACCTTTGCATACCAACCTAACTTTGTTTCTGACTACTACTCCATCTTCATTCAGTTTGTTCCTGAATACCCATTTAGTACCTATCACATTTTTATTCACTAGTCTGGGTACTGAGGTCCATGTATTGTTCTTCTCAATTTGTTCAAGCTCCTCCTCCATAGCTTTAATCCAATGATCACTCCAAATGCTTCCTTAGCAATTTTGGGCTCAATAGTGGAGATCATGCAAGAATTCTCTCTAATTCTTCTTCTGGTTAATACTCCAGCATCTTTATCTCCAATAATTTGGTCAAGATTATGATTGAGTCTTGCATATCTTGGAATGACATGATTATTTTCTTCAGGTTCATCTTCTTCACTTTCACCATCTTCTTCTGAATCTATCCGTTTCGGTTGAACTGGTACAACAACATTCTCTTCACCAGCTTTTGGCTTCACCAGTTCTGGTTCCAAAATTAGAATGCAAGGTTCTTCAGCGTTTTTCTCCTCACTGGTTTCTCCTGAGACTTTGGGATACTCACTCACTCGGACATCAACACTCAATTATTCTCTCTATCTGATTGTTATAACATTTGTAGGCCTTACTCTTGGTGGAGTAACCAAGAAATATGCCTTCATCACTTTTAGCCTCAAACTTATTGACATAGTCACCTCTCTTGATAAAACATTTACTGCTAAAAATCTTAAAATAAATGACACTAGGTGATCTACCATACCAGTGTTCATAAGAAGTTATATCCTTACCTCTCTTTACCAATATCCGGTTCATAGTGTAGACAGTTTGAAGTAGTCATCGACGAGGAGGGACCTCGAAGAGATCAATCCAAACCGGCCACCAAGAGTTAACACAACGGAAACACACAGATATGATGGAGGCAAATGCAGAACAAATTGGTTTATTGCATGAAAGTCAATACATCCAACCGACAACAACCGGGTTACAACATACCGACACACGGGCCTGGTAGAATAGGTCTCCTAGGGACCTTGAATCGAAAGATCTATCTTCTAAGCACTATCTATCTAATACTCTTTTTCTTTGAATTGATTGATTCCATTACAAAGCATGATTACAAATATATATATATATATATATATATATATATATATATATATATATATATATATATATATATATATATATATATATATATATATATTGATCCAAAGGATCAGGTCGGCCCAAAAGGATCGAAACCCTAACATGCAGAAATGAATGAGGTCGGCCTCCGAAAAATCCCAAAGGATAAAATGTTGAAGGTCGGCCACACGTCAAGAAATATCGAGATCAATGTCCAAGGCTCTGTAAGCATCTGAATGGGTTTCGATAGATCACCAGAATAGGTCTTAGGCAACCGGAAACAACGGAACAATCCGGTAACAAGAAACTGTCAAGGAAAACCAGTAGCGATATCTTGCCAGAAAGTGATCCAAATGAGATGTGGTTAGAAAGCAAGCAGGGTGATCAAGTCTTCAAGAAGAATCCAACTCCATAGGAAACCGGTGTGCCAGAACCGGGACACACAGAAAGAAAAACTGAAACTGCAAACAGAAAAGAAAATATTTTTGGTTGATGCAAGATTGCTATGAACCGAGGATGCTCCTGTATCAAACATCTGGGGTTAATAGAAAGTGAGCCTCTCACTTTGCTAGGGTTAGAGGAAAACCAAGGCGGTCTACCTCTGCCTGAGAAATCCAAGATGAGTCTTCCACTGGTCTATTCTTCCACTTCACAAGGTATTCTTTGTACTGACTACTTCGGGTACTACGCTCAATCCTACTGTCCAAAATCTCTTCAATCTGATCTGGTTCCTTTCGGGGAAATTGTTTCTCCAAGTCTGCAATACTGTCCTCACTGAATTCTGGTTCATGGTACTCATGAAGATCTACAATGTTGAATATAGGCGAAATACTTAGACTATCCGGTAGCTCCACTTCATATGCATTTCAGAAACTAAAATTTCTCAAGATCTTACAGGGTCCAAACTTCTTCATCTGCAACTTATTATAAGTTCCAACTGAGAATCTCTCTTTTTCCAAATAGACCATTACTTCATTGCCAACTTTAAATTCCTTATGTCTCCTCTTCTCATCTTCTTTGTTCTTGTATTTTTTATTCATATCTTTCAAATGTTGTTTAACCTGAATGTGCAATGTTGACATGTGCTTTGCAAATTCTTCTTCTTTTGAACTCTTCCGGTCTTCATTGCTAATGTCTCTCAATTCTGCTATTCCTTTAGGATGCACTCCGGTAATAATCTCAAAAGGTATTTTTTTGGTACTTCTATTCACTGAATTTTTATAGGCAAACTCTGCTTGTGCAAGGATCAAATCCCAACTTCTGGTTTTATCTCCTACTAAACATCTCAACAAGTTTCCCAAACTCCGATTAACTACTTTTGTCTATCCATCAGTCTGTGGGTGAAAAGTAGAACTGAACTTCAAATCTGTCTTCATATTTTTCCAAAGTGTTCTCCAAAAATAGCCAACAAACTTAGTGTCTCTGTCTGAAACTATGCTCTTAGGTAATCCATGCAATCTTACCACTTCCTTGAAAAATAGGTCTGCTATATGCAATGCATGTGATGTCTTCCTACAAGGTATGAAATGAGCCATCTTTGAAAATCTATCCACTACCACAAATATTGAATCATTCCCTCACTGTGTCTTAGGCAATCCTAGTATGAAATCCATGCTTATATCTTCCCAGGGTCTAACCGGTTCTGTCAAAGGTTTATACAATCTCGCATTCTGACTACTACCTTTTGCAACTTGACAAACTCTAAAACTCTGTACATATCTCTTAACATCTTTATGAATTTGGGGCCAAAAGTACTGCTCACTTACTAATGCAATTGTTTTATCAATGCCAAAGTGTCCAGCTAAACCTCCACTATGCTTCTCTTTTATTAGGTTCTCTCTCATGGAACTTTTAGGTATGCACAACTGAACTCCCTTAAATAGCATTCCATCCTGAATGAAGTAATCCAACCATTTTCTCCTATCAACCATAACCGATTCTCTACAGGCTTTCCAAGGTTCTCCAAAATCCGGGTCTTCATCATACAAGGTCTTCAAATCTTCAAAACCTAATATTGTCACTCTCATCTCTGTCAACAAATTCCTTCTCATAATCAATGCATCAACAACTTTGTTAACTTTCCCACTTCTACGTTTCAACACAAAGGTGTAACTCTACAAGAACTCTACCCACCTCATATGTCTTTGATTCAACTTACTCTAACTGCTCAAATATTTCAAATCTTGATGATCTCTATACAAGACAAACTCCTTAGGCAGCAAGTAATGTCTCCATTTCTTCAAGGCTTGAATTATGGCATAAAATTCATGATTATATACCAAATATATCTTCCGGGCATCATTCAATTTCTCACTGAAATATGCTATTGCTCTCCCTTCTTGACTCAAAACTGCTCCTATTACTGTTCCACTTGCATCACAATCCACTTGAAATACCTTATTGAAATCTGGTAAAGCCAACACAGGCTGCTCAGTCACTTTCTGCTTCAACAACTCGAAACTTTTGTTTTCTTTGGTGGTCCACTTGAATTCCTTCCTATATCCCCTCATTGTCTCAGTCATAGGATTACAAACTAGACTGAAATTTCTGATAAACTTCCGGTAAAAACTAGCCAATCCATGAAATGATCTTACCTCTCCAATGCTTTCTGGTGTAGGCCACTCAACAATGGCTTTCACTTTCTCAGGGTCCATCTTCAAACCATCCTTAGATATCACAAAGCCCAAATAGACTAACTCATCCTTCATGAAAGTGCACTTCTTGATATTGATCAGTAAATTTTCTTCTCTCAACCTCTGTAAAACTTGTCTTAACTGCAACAAATGTTCCTCTTTGTTTTACTGAAAATCAAAATGTCATCCAAATATACAATAACAAACTTACCCAAGAATTTCTTCAAAACCTTATTCATCAGCCTCATGAAAGTACTTGGTGCATTAGTTAGTCTAAAAGGCATCACCAATCATTCATATAATCCTTCATTGGTCTTAAATGCAATCTTCCATTCATCACCTTCTCTAATCCTGATCTGATGATATCCACTCTTCAAATCTATCTTTGTAAAGTACTTTGTTCCACTCAAACAGTCCATTATGTCATCCATCCTAGGTAAGGGAAACTAGTATATCACTGTGATCTTGTTTATTGCTCTTGAATCGGTACACATCCTCCATTCTCCATTCTTCTTAGGTGCTAATATTGCTAGTACTGCACAAGGGCTCAGACTTTCCCTGATCAAACCTTTCTTCAATAGCTCCTGCAGTTGTCTATTTAGTTCTTCATTCTCCGTCAATGTTAACCGGTGTGCCACTTTCTTAGGCAAACTGGCTCCAAGAACTAAGTCCATGCAATGACTAATACTTCTAGCAGGTGGTAATCCATCAGGTACATTATCTGAAATGATGTCCTCACATTCTGTCAGCAAATCTCTTATCTCTATCGGGTGTTCTCCTTCCAGTTCCGGTCTCTCAGTCCTCTTAGGAATTAAGGGAAAACATACATTCTCATGTCTCAGCCCATCTATGAATTTCCTTCCATCTATAGGACAGATTATGGTATTTGTACAGACTTCATTCTTCAAAGGTTCCTCCAAAGGCAACAAGGTTTGCTTCATCCCATTGGCCACAATAGTGTATGTATTCTTCCTTCCATCATGTATTGCCTGTCTATCAAACTGCCAAGGTCTTCCCAACAAAAGATGACAGATGTCCATAGGCATAATATCACACAAAACTACATCATGATAATTCCTAATTTTCAATTTTACTAAGCACTGTTCGCTTACTAACAACTTATGTTCATCTCGAATCCATGCTATCTGGTAAGGCTTAGGATGTTTCAATCTCTCCAATTTCAACTTATTCACCATCTCTTCGGAAACAAGATTATATGAACTACCACTATCAATAACAACTTTACAACACTTACCGGATACCTTACATCTGGTCTTGAACATGTTCATCCTCTGTAAGGGTTCTTTATCTTCTTTGGTATGACAAAAAGCTCTCCTCATCATAAAAAATTCTCCATCTTCCAGTTTATTGTTTGATCTGGTAGGGTTCTCTTCCACCACTGCTACTCTTCTGGTAGTCCCTGACTTCTTACATTCAAATGCACGGTGTCCTTCTTCTCCACATTTAAAATAGGTTCCTCTAAATATCCTTTTGTCTTGTCTTCCAAAGTTCTCATTCTAGTAACCTTCCGGTTCTCTCCTCCGGTAGAAATTTCTATCATCCTTATGGTATGAACTACCTCTTTGCTTACTTCCTTGTCCTTGTTTTGATCCGTACTGGTTACTCTTCCTCTGGTGTATCCTCTTACTCCGGGAAACCTTCCACCTCTACCTCTCTGTCTCTGCTCATGCCTTTTATTCAATTTCTCTTCAACCTTTATTACATACTGATAAGCCTCTTCAACACTCTCTAATTTGATCATACTGAGTTCATCTTGTATAGACATCCGCAATCCATTAAAATCTCTTGCAAGTTTTTCAATTTCATCATCAACATGTCTGGATTTGATGTTCAACTTGTAAAATCTTTCGGTGTATTCCTTCACACTAGATTCCTTCTGTCTCAAGTTCTACAACTTCCGAAATAGATCTACTTGATAATTTGTTGGGACAAACTTTGATTTTAACTTAACAATCATCCTATCCCATGTCTTAATCTTTTCTTTACCTCTTCTTTGCCTATCAACTTGTAAGTGTTCCCACCAAAGAGATTCATGGCCCTTCAACTGGGTACAGGCATACTTCACCTTCATCTCTTCTGCAGTGTTTTCAAAGTCAAAATATTTCTCCATCTCCGAGATCCAATCTAACAATTCATCTGAATCTAAATTCCCATCATATTTTGGTGGGGTAAAATGAGGTTTTGTGTTCTCCCTACTCAAAACCCTTAAAAAGATTTCCTCCTCTGGATCAACTGCTGATAGGTTTACTTGTTCTGTTGGGGCTTCTTCTCCCTCATCTTCGCTCACATCCTCAACATGTCGACCTCTTCTCTGGGTTGTTTCCATGACTTCTAACCGAGCTACTATTCCTCGCAACATCTCCATTATAGCAGGGTCTGCAATCCCACATGCTCCACCATTCCTACTTCCTCTTTGTGCCATTGATTCACACTATTCCTCTGCAATTGTAGGTTGAATCCGCAATCCGCCACCCCTAAAACAAAATTCAGGACACGCAACCTCTGGAACGAACTTCACTTTGATACCACTTGAAGCAGTCACCAATGAAGAGGGACCTCAAAGAGATCAGTCCAAACTGGTCAGCAAGAGTTAACACAACGAAAACACACAGATATGATGGAGGAAAATGCATAATAGATTGGTTTATTGCATGAAAGTCAATACATCCAACCGGCAACAACTGGGTTACAACATACCGGCACACAGGCCTGGTAGAATAGGTCTCCTAGGGACCTTAAATCAAAAGATCTATCTTCTAAGCACTATCTATTTGATACTCCTTTTCTCTGAATTGATTGATTCCATTGCAAAGCATGATTACAAATTTATATATATATATATCCAAAGGATCAGGTCAGCCCAAAAGGATCAAAACCCTAACATGCAAAAATGAATTAGGTTGGCCTCTGGAAAATCCCAAAGGATGAAACGTTGAAGGTTGACCACACATCAAGAAACATCGAGATCAACGTCCAAGGCTCCACAAGAATCGGAATGGGTTCCGTTAGATCACTAGAATAGGTCTCAGGCAAACAGAAACAACGGAAAAATACGGTAACAAGAAACTATCAAGGAAAACTGGTAGCGATATCTTGCCGAAAAGTGATCCAAATGAGATGCGGTTAGAAAGCAAGCAGGGTGATCAAGTCTTCAAGAAGAATCCAACTCCACACGAAACCGGTGTGCTAGAACCAAGACACACAAAAAGAAAAACTAAAACTGCAAACATAAAAGATTTTTTTTTTGGTTGATGCAAGATTGCTATAAACTGAGGATGCTCCTGCATCATAGTTGTGCTGACAGCTTCTCTCCAGAAAGGTTTTGATACTCTTCCTTGTACAAGCATCGTTCTAGCAACTTCAACAACTGACCGGTTGTTCCTCTCTGCAATGCCATTTTGTTGTGGTGTCCTCGATGTAGAAATTTGCCTCTTAATTCCATTGTCTTCACAATATCTAGTGAATTCCTCTTAAGTAAATTCACCACCTTGATCAGTCCTTAGACACTTTATCTTCTTACCACGTTCCTTTTCAGCTAAGGCCCTGAATGCCTTGAACTTACTAAAGGCTTATGTTTTATCCTTCAAGAATGTGACCCACATCATTCTTGAACAATCATTAGTGAAGATTATAAAATATCTATCACCTTGAATACTTTTAGTCCTTATTGGTCCACAGAGGTCTGTATGAACCAAATATAAAAAATGTTCTGGTGAAAAAGATTTGCTCTTAAAAGTTGAGGATGTCATCTTTCCTATTTGACATTCTTTACACAGAGAATTCACCGATTTGTCCAACTGAGGCAAACCTCTTACCAACTTGAACTTATTGACCTTAACAATGTTATCAAAACTTATATGACAAAATCTTTGATGCCAAAGCCAACTATCATCTACTTTAGCAATTCAATAGTTGTTGACTTTAGGATTCAGGTAAACATTGTTACCTTTTGTCTACTTGCCGGTTGTAGTTAGTTCACCTTTGCTCCCATAGATTTTGCACATTCCATTCTTTAATTCCAATGGATAACCTCTGTCATTGAGTTGGGCAACACTCAGAAGATTGTGTTTTAATCTTTCAACCCAATAGACACCATCTACACTTCTCTTTCTATTAAGAGAAATGGTTCCCTTTCCTTTTACCATGTAGGGTGAGTCATTTCCAAATCTCACAACTCCTCCATCAAATTCCTTCAAAGTAAGAAATTTACTGCGGTCACCAGTCATGTGGTGTGAACAACCACTATCAATGATCCAATCATCAGACCTATCCATGCGAGAAACTAATGTCTTCTGATCAGATGACTCCTCTTTAATGGCTACAAAGACAATGTCTTCATTAGCATCTCCCTCAGATTCCTCATCAGTGATACCACCATCAACTGCAATGAGACAATCTCTTTTTCCTATTCCCTTGTACTTCTTGTACTTCTTACGCTTATGCTCATTGTCACTATTAGGACAGTTAGCAACAATGTGTCCAATCTTGTTGCATGCAAAACATTTCAAAGATAATTTACCTTTGTACTTACCGGTACCTCTGGGCAATTTCTTGGCCAACAATGCTTCAAGCTCAATCAAATTGTCTTCATCATCAACTTCTCTGCTAGATCTAGATTCATAACTGTGACTGACATCTCTACTTTTCCTTATAGAAGGGTTAGAAACTGAAGCTCTAAATGCATATTTGGATTTCTGAACACTACCATCATAACCATTTGATTCAGATGCAGTAAACTTACCAATGATGGAGTCAAGAGTTACCTTAGTTTTATCAATATACTTTAGCTCCCTAATGGCTGCAACTCGGATAGCGTAGACCGGTAGAAGGGTTCTCAACACCTTACTAATCACCGTGGCATCCTCCACTTTACCACTAGCACTCTTGATCTCACCAACTATCTCTTTGATCTTTTGACCATACTGTTGTATATTCTCACCTTCAGCCATCTGCATGTCATCAAATTTACCTCTTAGACTCTCTACTTCGGCAATCTTCACATGCTCATCACCACTATAGATTTCTTCAAGTTTCTTCAACACCTCATAAGCAAGTTCTAGACCATGGACATCAACATACTCTGAATCAGACAAAGAACTGATAATGGCCTCTAATGCTTGATTATTTTCTTCTTGCTCTTTCTTTTTCTCATCAAACATAGTCCCACTAGGTGCAACATATTGAGTACCAACATGTTCCCAGTATTGACTTCCTAGACTCTTGATATAGATTTTTATTCTATAACTCCATATTCTGTAGTTTTCCCTATTAAACTTTAGACCTTCTTTCTTCATCATGTTCTTCAAGATCTTTACCTCAAGTTGTTAGGCTTAGACCTTAGAGGACCTGAAATTCTCTGATACCAATTGATGGTATGATGAATCAATAAGGATCCGTTCAACTACTGAGGGGGGGGGGGGGTGAATCAGTAGATAGAAAATTGACATAAACGTTTCACCAAACAAAAACAACCTCTCAAGACAAACTCAGAACTGTCGGGTTCAAACACTAAACTACAAATTGCTATATCACTGTCAAGTAAATCGGTTGACTATCATAACAGAATAACAGTAAAACAACTCTGAAACTCACAAACCTTTTAACCAAAGCATCCAAATATTTTATTGACAAAAGTAAAAGCATATTTCATATTGCTATTGGTCATCATATCATATCTAAGTGGATTTAGTTGTTAAGAAAATTAACCATATCAAACATAACCACAAAAACATTCATCACTTGACACAATGATTTTGACATGGAAACCCAAATGGAAAAAAAAACGGTGGGGATGAATACCCACAAGTATTCTGAACTCTTCTAAAGTTCACTCTGTTAGGAGCCAAGCCTGTTAAAGCTTTACAATAAGTCATGTTAAGAATATATCCTATTAGGGACCACCCGATTAAGGGATTGACTATAATGCCCTATTAGAAGCAATACCTTGTTAGGAGTAACCTCGGTAGAGGATTTGAAATCCAAACTAATGGATCACTTGGTTAGAGGATTTAGATAACACTAAGCTTGTTAGAGCTTACCCAATTAAGGGATTTGAGTGTTGTAATTGTTAGAGAACAACAGGGATTTGCTGATCTGGTGAATAGTACTACTCTACTTGATCATCTAGTTCGGCAAACAATCACTCTTACATTCAACCAAAATTTCCAACACTGCAAAAAAACAATTCATCGACCTTATAAACAAAACAATAGGTCGGTAACACATCACAAACCTAAGATCTCATAGAGATTACTAACAAATCGGTTTAAGTATGACCATTGGATTACATAGCAATCATTGCACATCATTCAAGACAACCTTGACTGCTCCTTGAACATCGTTCATCAAACTCTGTAACTCATCACGTGGTTTCCATTACATGCAATGAACTTGCACATTCCCAAGATAAAATTGTTATCTCTATGCGCCAAAAACCATTTGAAACTCTTCTCAAACAACATGCATATGTAGCATAATTATTACCGCTCATCATTTGATCATAAAACAAGACAACTAATTCACCAAGCTCCATTGGTTAGGGTTTAGCATATCAACAGGTAGGGTTAACTGGTTGATCTTACTTCTTCTCTAGTAATACCAGCTTACTTCACAATCTCTCCTACTAATTGCAAAACAACATTATTACAACATCATTACCGGTTAAAATTGACATCAATGACAACATAAAAGTTCATCAATGCAATCTTCATGCAAGTGCCAACACGGTACTTGTCTCACAACTGTCCTATTTGTTTAGTAGCCCTACCAGTTGAGTTCTCCACATACAACTTAATAAACTTTCAAAGGACAAGACAAACTAAGGGCATATTCAAATACCCTTTATCAAGTTACACAATTCCCCAAAGGTTTAGACTCTAACCCCAATTTTGAAAGGTCTATACCCTTACTATCCTTCTAGACCTAATCAACCCAATTAGGCCTAATTTACAAAGTAATTACCCCTTGTATTAGTCCCCTGACTAAACCAACACTTTTGCAAGGTGGGGTAAGGTGTCAAACCACCAAATCCAAGGTTTCAGGACTTGATCCCATCTCCTTTATGTACTACAAGTGATTTTCACTTCTACAATTCAGGCGGCCACAGAGATGCCCATTTAGGGTCAATTCAATCTCCTCGATCTTGGAGCCTCCCTGCAAACCAACACCAAAATATTATGGTATAATGGCCCTTCTAACATTTTCCCATAGGTTGTTTGGTCCTCTAGTGAAAATGTCAGATTAAGGGCATCTTTTCAGTGAAACCCTAAGTGCTGGCAGGTTTTGTGACCAATCCTGGCAGGTTTTGTGACCTGTCCAGATAGGTTTTGATGGATTTCTACAACCTGATTGTTTCAAGACCTCAAACTTGATTCAAATGAAAGGTAAGAGACTTCCCTAATTCATCCAATTGGTTTCGTTCATCCACCAATCCATACAGGTCAGAAGCAAACATCAAACACACCGAATCTCAGGAAACTCCAAGTATGTTGTATTGCTCCAAAACTCCAAAGCATCACCAACTTCAACAACTTTAACAACAACAACCCTATAATCAATCCAAGTGGGCCTAATATAGCCTCCCTAATGGTTTCCAACCACTTTTAAAACTTTGGAACCGTTGGAGGATTAGTTACCCCTTTTTACAACATTTTGCAATGACAACAAAAGTTGTCAACTTGCAACTTTCAAATTTGGCTACTCCAAAGTGTATTCAGCCTATTCCAAGGATTGTTCTGATGTTTTTAAGACCAATATTTATTTCCTGACTCATGCCTAGAATCCTACTGACCCACATGGTCATTTGTCCATGGTGGCTTATAAAATGCAACCATGACAATGCCTTACATCAATTGGGTCTTATTGACTCACAAACATATCAACTACTACATATGAACATTTTCACCTCATGGGTAATATTAGACTCTTTAGGATTCATTTGTGTCTTTGGGTGCTCCTACACCATACTCCCCAAGTGGTTAAATGTCAAGTCCACTTGAGATGAGTTCCTGCAATGTAGTCCCATGTTTCTTCATCTGGTCTTCATCCATCCATATTGCATCTACCTCAGGGAGTCCTTGCCACTTGACAAGGTATTGTTTGTAGACCTTGTTCCTAGTTTTCTTCACAACCTTGGTGTCCAAGATCCTCTCAAGTTTGGGTGGCCCCTGACTTGGAAAGTCTTTCAAGATGTCTGCAACATATTCCATCTGGAATGTACCATCTTCCTACCCAGTACCTCTGAATGGTGTCAGATCTACAACATTAAAGATTGGGGATATACCTATATCTAAAGGTAATTGGATTTCATATGCATTTTTCCCAAACTTCTTGAGTATGTGACAAGGTCCAACCTTCCTCATCATGAGCTTTGTTTTTTCCCTTTTGGCAATCTCTCCTTTCTCAAATTTTCCCACACCATGTCTCCAACGGCTTGTACTTATTTGTACTTCTCTGCAATTGCATCGTGACTTGGTCGTGAATCTCCTTTATCCCTTTAGTAAATTCTTCTCCACAAGCACTAATATGTTCAGTTGAGGGTAGGTTTCTCAATTGCAACACACCTCTTGGATCCAACCCATAAACAATTTGGAAAGAGCTTCTTCCTGTAATCCTATCAATGGAGTCATAATATGCATATTCTTCTTGGGAGATGATGGAATCCCACTTTTCACCATGCTGCTTGGTGAGGCACCTTAACAAGTTTCCAAGTGGCCTATTGACCACTTCTGTTTGGCCATCTGTTTGGGGATGATAAGTTGAACTGAAAGACAAGTTTGTGCCCAACTTCCTCCATAAAGTCCTCCAAAAATGCCCTACAAATTTTGCATCTCTGTCTGACACAATGTTCAAGGGTAAAACATGTATTCTCACAACCTCATTAAAGAAAAGGTTTGCAACATATGTAGCATCACTTGTGCTCTTGCATGACAAGAAATGTGCCATCTTGCTAAACATGTCAACAGCCATAAAAACACTGTCAAAACCTTTTTGAGTTCTTGGCAAACCCATCACAAAGTCCATGCTCACACTTTCCCAAGGTCTTCAAGGAATGGGAAATGGTTGGTCTAGTCCTACGTTTGTTGTTGTCCCCTTGGCCTTTTGACACACCACACATGACTCCACAAATTTTATGACATCTATCTGCAATTTAGGCCAGTGATAAAATCTTCTCACCAACTCAAGAGTTTTGTCTAGTCCAAAGTGTCCTCTTATGCAACCACTATGCTTCTTATTGATTATGTTATCCCATTAAACATTTTGGGATGCATAATTGGAATCCTTTGAAAAGAAGACCATCTTGAATCAAATAATCAAAATACTCTAAATGATGCCTGTTACCAAACTCAATGCATTCCTTGTAGATGTCTTTGAAATCTTCATCTACAACATACATAGCCTTGAGGGAATCAACCCCCATACTCTCCAACTGGATTTCTGAAATTGTTAGTACCCTCCTACTAATAGCATCTACAACTTTGGTTGAGACACCTTTCTTGTGTTTGATTGTAAAGGTGTAGGCCCGAATGCACTCAACCCACTTCATATGTTTATGGCTCAATTTCTCCTGACTATTTAGGAATCTTAGTGCCTGATTGTCTGTATACACAACAAACTCTTTGGGAAGCAAATAGTGCCTCCACTTCTTTCATGCTTGAACTAGTGCATACATCTCCAAATCATAGGAAGAATATTTCTTTTTAGCATCATTCAACTTTTCACTAAAAAATGCAATTGGTCTACCTTCTTGGCTGATTAATGCACCTATTGCCAAATGACTTGCATCACATTCAATCTGAAAGATTTTGTCAAAATCAGGTAAGGTAAGAATGGTTGTTGGGATACCTTTTTCTTCAACATTTCAAATCCTTCATCCGCCTCCTTGGTCTATGAAAATTTGCACTTTTGTCCACCCCTGATGGTCTCTAACATGGGGGTACAAATCTGGCTAAATTTTTTGATAACCTTATTATAAAAGGTAGCAAGGCCATGAAAACTTCTTGCATCACCAATTGTTCTAGGAGTTGGCCATATGAGAATGACATTCACTTTATCAACATCCATTTTCAGATTTCCTCTAGAAATAAAAAACCCAAGGTAAATCATATCTTCCTACAAAAACACACACTTTTCCATGTTTAGCATTAGTTTCTCTTCATTCAACCTTCTCAAGACCATATCCAAATGTTTTAGGTGCTCCTCCTTTGTCTTTCTAAACACTAGGATGTCATCTAGGTATACTATGACAAACTTATCAATGAACTCCTTCAACACCTCATTCATGAGTCTCATGAAAGTGCTAGGGGCATTTGACAATCCAAATGGCATCACCCTCCATTCATACAATCCTTCGTTTGTTTTAAAAACGGTTTTCCACTCATCAGTTGCTCTAATCCTTATTTGGTGATAACCACTTTTTAAATCAATCTTGGAATAATGTCTTGCACCTCCTAAACAATCAAGCAAATCTTCTATTCTAGGCATAGAGAATCTAAACCTGATGTTTATCTTGTTAATGGCCTAAGAATCAGTGCATAATCTCCATGTTCCCTCCTTCTTTGGTGCTAAGACAGTTGGGGCTGCACAAGGGCTCAAACTCTTCCCTATCAAACCTTTATCAAGCAACTCTTGGATCTATCTTGCAACTTCCTCATTTTGTTGGGGGAGTGATTTTGTAGGCTGGCTTGTTTGGTAAGGTGGCACCGGGAATGAAGTCAATGCAATGGCTTATCTCCCTTATTGGTGGTAGGGTTCTTGGCAACTCTTCTATAACTGTGTCCTTATATTTACTTAACATTTCCTTCACCTCCTCAGGGATTGTCACCCTTTTCTTTTCTACCTTTCCATTTGAAGTGGACTCTTCTTCTTGCCTTGGTACTAACATCATTGCAAAACAAGGTGTTCTTTCTTCCTTGATTGCCTTGAGGAACTCTTTTCCTTCCATGATCATTACCTTGGACTCCTTCTCCTTATGATCCTCCCTGTTATCAGGCATGGGTATCAATTCAATCACCTTTTTATCTTTGGTGATGGAGTAGGTGTTATTGTATCCATCATGATGGGCCTTGAGGTCATATTGCCATGGCCTCCCAAAAAGAATATGACAGGCATCCATCTCAACAATATCAAATAGAATTTTATCTTTGTATGCTCCTATCTGAGATTCAACCCATGATTTCTCCTCTACCAAGGTTTGTTTTCCTTTAGTAAGCCAAGAAACTTTATATGGAAATGGATGAGGAATTCTTCTCGGTTTTAGTTTCTCTACCATTTCTAAGGATACTAATTTTTCAGTTGAACCTGAATCTATTATAACCTTACATACCTTGCCTCTTGCTTTGCATGTGGTCCAGAAGAGTGTCTTCATTTGTGGAGGTTCATTATTTCTTGATACCTTCAACAATGTTCTCCTTATCATCAAGGCTTCTCCTCTCTCTGTAAGTCCATAGGAATCAGGTGAATTGACACTCTGACAATCAGTGTCTTGAACCAAATGTGTTCTCCTCTCTCCTTGGGAGCTTGATCTGGTCTTCTTAGGGCAGTTGGCTGCGATATGACCTACTCGATTGTAGTTGTAGCATCTGAAAGGCTCTAAGCTTCTTCCCCCAAATCTACCTCTATGATTGGGTCTTCTTCCTATGAAACCCCCTCTTGTGTTACCATCTCCATGTTGATTTTCTTGATTAGCCTCTCCTTGTGGCCTAGGACTCTGTCCTCTACCATTTATATGGTCTCTGCCTCTAAAGTTTCTTCCCCCTCTACCTCTGTTATTTTGATAATTCTTTCTCCTTAGCTTCTCCTTTGCTCTTAGTGCTAGTTGAAAGCACTTGTTACTATCTCAAGTGCTAGTACGCTGACTTCATCTTGGATACTATATTTCAATCCACTAAGATATCTTGCCACTTTCTCTGGTTTCTCCTCATGGTGTTTGGTCCTTAGACTCAACCTATGGAACTCCTCGGTATATGTACTCACATCAATGTCTTTTTGTCTCAAACCTTTTAACTTCTTGTAGACTTGGAGTTAATAGTCCATTGGGATGAATTGTGCCTTCACTTTTGCCAACATTCTATCCCATGAGGTTATCATACCTCTACCTTCCTTCACCCTCTCACCTTGGAGGTAATTCCACAAAGTGAGTGTTGCTCCTTTCACCTTGGAATTAGCAAAGATAACCTTCTTATTCCCAGCAGTCTCCTTACATTCAAAATGGTAGTTCAATGCCTCAATCCAATCCGTCACTTCTTCTTCATTCATTTTCCCACTAAACATAGGGATGCCATCTTTACTTGATGATGATTCTCTGCCAATGGACTTTAGGACCTCAACAAATGCTCTCTAATATGCAGGAAACTCAGCTTCCTGCCTTGGGGTTTCTTCTTCTGTGAGGCCCTACCCCGACCCATCCTATCTCTTCAGTTATTTTCATATTGGAACTATTATGGATGCTTCTTTTGACACACTATGGATATAGAACTTTATATGGTCCCACGAATTTGGTAATATTGATATATATTGATGCTTCATTTCTATGCCTTGTGGTTATAAAATCTTATATGATCCTAGAATAGGGTAACATCGTGACGATGTATGTTATTATCTGAATTTCAGGAATTGTTATAATGCTAGAAATATGTTTTCATATCTTGTAAATGGATCAAATTTTGAGGATTATGATAAATTGCTTTGATATGTGACAATCGTATTTTATAATGACAAGTCTGTGCAGAATGAATGTATTGTATTCTTATTATGTGTTTTATATTATATGAGGCAATTGGGAAGTACTAATGTTTAAATTGAGATGTGCAGGAAATTATCCATGTGACCATGGAAATATTATGGAGAATCAAGCCTAGGCCTATGTGCATTCGTAAAACCAGGGGTTGTCTATTTGGAGAAGCAACACCTCGTATGTATTGTATTTTATTCGTAAATGTAAAATGTTGCATGAGTGTAAATTGTATTTATTGAATTGTTTAAATCCTTTAAGAGACAACTGCCACGTGTGTATTATGATGTGGAATTATTTTGTAGTGTCACTTGACACCTATGTAGTATGTTGTGTTGGCAATTTGTCATGTCACCTTTTTTTGGAGAGTTTTATTTTTTGTTTATTGTTATATCTCCTAATTATCCTTGAAGGAACCAAGAAATCTAGGTTAGTGAGCCACAAGGAGGGTCAACTCAGAGTTGACCCGTAGGTTAACTTTAGGTGGACTTTCTAAGGGTCAAATCAACTCCTAAAGTCAATTTTAGAGCATTTCTATTAGGCCTCATGGGGTACCTATGGTTGAAGGCCAAAATTGGCCATGTGTCTTTCCCTTAGGGCTTGTTTAACCACCCAAAAAAGTGGTTTTCCCAATATGGACGAATTCCATCTATAGGAGTGCCATCCTTGGTAGGATAACCTTCTTGATGGGAGTAATCTCTCTTCCCCATTCCATTTCCCTTCTCTAGGTGCCTTGGTTAGGGAGTGTGTAAGACCTAGGGAAGACCAATCCAATGGGGGATCCCTCACTCTATCCAAGAGGTTGGAAGGAGTGAGAGAGGCCTTCTTAGGCTAGGAATGGAAGCTTAGTGAGCTAATCACCCACTCTCCATCCTTGGAGATTTTTGGAGAAATTTTTGGAGGAAAAAAAAAAAAAAACAATTTTTGAGATAGAAAATTTGGAGCTAAGTAATTGCAGAAAAAGATTGAGAATTGGGCAGCTCTTCATCAAGCTTTCCCCTAGATTTCCCTTGGCAGTTCAAGGTTGGTGTCACTTTTCCCTCTTATGTAAATGTAAAACTGTTCTTGAATGCTTGAATGGAAATTGTTGTATTTCTTTATTTGTGTTGTATTTGTAAAATTTATGTGCATTCTTGCTTATTCTATTTTATTTTTCTCTGTTGTGCTTGGGGAGTGTTCAAGACCATCCTTTCCTTGGGAGGACAGAATGGTCTTGGGGGTGGAAGGAGCTTGACAGCCCTTAGGGTGAGAGGCTCTCATTTTGAGAGTGATCTCAAGGGTCTGTCCATGAGACCCTTGCTGCTTTTCTTTTGTGTTATTTCACTTGGGGGTCATAAGGGGAGCTAATCTGGCAAGTTTGCCTTTTTGGGGGTCATAAGGGTGAAGAGGATAACGATGATTTTTTTGGTTATGCTATCATGGATGCCATGAGTTGGCTGTGAATTCTATCTAGCAGAATTCTCCCCTAGGGTACTTGGTCCACTTCCACCCTAGTAAGACATCACATTTTGTGATGGGGTTTCAGCTTGGGAAGGGATGTGTCTGTTGTGTTGATTTTCCCCTTTGCTTGTTGTGTTGCTTGGTTGTAACCCCGTCTAGGTCTTGGTTCTCCAAGCTCGGGGGTGGCTTCTAGTAAGCCTAGGCTGGGAGGTGAGCACCCCATGGTCACAGCCCTAAAATTCTGTATGCAGGTTGCTTGGAAAGGAGACTACGAGTTGCAGATTTGTTTGGTTGCAGATTCTTATTTAGATGCAGAAAAGCAAAGAAAATTAGTACCATGTTTTGTTGCAGAAAAATATTATTAAGAGCCTTATGTTGTTCTTTTATTTTTTGTATAAAGAAATGTATTCTTTTATTCAAGTCCTCATCATTAAGAATGAGAGACTAGTTGGGTTATTTTCACCCATTGTAAATGTGGGCCATTGTATTCAAATATTCTATAAGCAAAGTACATTTTATTTAAATTCTGAAATCTACTATGTTGCTATAAATTATATCGAAATTTTGTCTCAAAAAGAATTTTGTTATCTTGTTTATTTCTATAAATTATAAAAAAAAGAAGAAGAAAGGAATGCATTATGTTTAAGTATTACTTGCAAAGTTTATTTACTGCTATTTTGTTACTTTTAACTCTATTTAGGCATAGCTGAAAAAGAACTAGTATTTAAGCAAAATAGATTTCTGTAGAAAATATGTTGCATAACTGTTTAAAAAAAAAAAACTTCTAAATGTTGTATATTAAGATAAATCACACCTAGAAAATGAGATCTAAAATCATTGAATGTGCCAATATTTAATCCATTCCTGCAAGCTATAAAACAAAAAATATATATAACATAGACTTATGTATTGCTGTTAAAAAAAATAGGGGTTGCATGCTTATATGTTAAAATTATTCAAAATAAGCTTCCTAACCCTATTAGGTTGATATATATATATATATATATATATATATATATATATATATATATATATATATATATATATATATATATATATATATATATATATATATATATAAGGTTTTCACTGAGTATGTTTTTTTTTAAATGCAAGGATATATATGTGAAAACCTTATATATATATATATATATATATATATATATATATATATATATATATATATATATATATGTTCTGATCATGGTTGTATATATATATATATATATATATTAAAAAATATCATATCAAAAAAAATTAGAAAACAAAAAAAAAAGGAGGGAAATCGGGGGTACCGACCGAGCCACTGTGTGTTAACACAGTGGACGGCTCACGGCCGTGCCACTGTGTTTACACACAGTGGGGCGGCATGGGAGGCACCGCATTGTGTGTAGACACAGTGGAACGGCTGCGACCGCGACTGTGCTACACACAGTGGGCGGCGCACCGCCACTGTGTGTATACACAGTGGACGGCGATAATACCGTCTGCCACTGTGTGTGCACATAGTACCGCCCACTGTGTGTAGCACAGTGGGCGGCGCACTGCCACTGTGTGTATACACAGTGGGCGGCGATAATACCATCCGCCACTGTGTGTGCACATAGTGGGCGGCGCTGCCCACCACTGTGTGTACGCACAGTGGCTTCCGGGGGAGCTCGCGCCACCATCTCTGCTTGTAGCCTTCGAAAACCCCTCCGCCATTCATGGCCGTCGTGCCCTAACCCGACCCCGTACCTGCATAGTCACACACACAAACCACAAAAAGAGAAGAAAAAACAAACCCTAACCCATTCGGGTAGGGTAAAATAAAAGAATATTTTTGGTGCAATAAAACCTAACCCATTTCGGGTTAGGGTATAATTTAAATTTTAAAAAAAAGAGAGGAGAAATTAAAAGGGTGATAGGAATGCAACCCTAACCCAATTTCGGGTTAGGGTTAGCATTTTATGAATAAGGGTTTCTTTATTTAAAATAATTTTGAATTAGATATGAGGAAATTTGAATTGAATTTTTAATATTATAACTAATATTTAGGGTTATTTAAATAATTGAATTATTATATGCTTTTATTTCTTAGAGAATTAAAATCTTAATATAGTTATTTCACAAGGGTTTTAAATGAAGATTTAATGTAGTTGGATACACTATACACTTAATCGAATTAATTTATTTAATTAGTTAATTGATTATCTTCGATTGATTGTGGACGTTAGGTTATATTGAAATTGAGAAAAATTTAAAAGGGGAAATTGTTAATTAATTTATGAATTATAAGCCTTTGAGACCGGCATTGGTCAGATGAATCATATCGCCAAAATAAAAAGGTTAGGGAAATATTAAAATTTATTAGAATAAAACTGAATTTATTTGACTAATGACCTTGTGAAATTTGAGCCTATGACGGTTAGATTTAAATAATGAAAAAGGCGTGCATTCAATCAATTAATTTAAAAATTGAGAATTCTTTATCATTGTTCGGTCAAAAATGAATTCAAAGCGATTTAGGTATTTAAATAATCCGCGACTTTATTTAACGGCAGCTTATTTTAAGAAAATTAATCTAACTAACTAAAATGCGACAACCCCCTTGAGAATAGTTAATCTCTATTAACTAACGTCGCTTATTTGATTTAGTTAATTCAATCCAACTTTAGAGAACAACTCTCTATACATCTTAATTAAGACAAAACTCCATTGATCTCTTTTAATGTAGACTATGTTATGAGTTATGTTCTTTAAAAAAAAAAAAAAAATTGTTGTTCCATTTTTGCCCAAAAGTTTGGGCACGACATCTTCTCCCCCTATTCTTCTTCTCCATCAGAGTCACATTCACCCTCCTTTCCTTTGCCCTTGGCCTTCTCTAACTCCCTCACTCTGTTTTCAAACATCGCCTCAAACAACTTCTTGATGGCATCTTGAGACATACTCTTAGGAGGCATGTTTCTAGCCTCTCCCTCACTTCCTTCCACAGACATACACCAAAAATCACTTTCCCCAAGTGATCCAACTCTCTCTGATACCAATATGATGCAAAGCCAGGCAACAAACTAGGTGATAACCTTCTCTCACACACAACTACTATGTCCAGACCAAGTTGTTTTGTTTGTTAAAGGTGTCAAACAACACACCTACCAAGTTCTCAACTCACACAACGAATTGTGTGACAAGATCCTTAAAGGATTAGTATCTTCTGGTACTGGTGGGATGGAAACACTCAACCCTCATGTGAATGGTAGATAATCTTCTGGTACCAGTGGAACGAAAACCTATTGGATATTGTCTAATGGTGGTCCAACCAACTCAAAACATTCATTAGATCTAGCCGTCAAATGTGTTGGGGGGTACTTGTCTCACAACTGTCCTATTTGTCTAGCAGCCCTACCGGTTGACTAGTAGCCCTATCGGTTGAGTTCTCCACACACAACTTAATAATATTTCAAAGGAAAAGAAAAACTAAGGGAAGATTTAGATACCCTTTATCAATTTACACAATTCCCCAAAGGCTTAGACTCTAACCCCAATTTTGAAAAGTCTATACCCTTACTGTCCTTCCAGACCTAATCAAGCCAATTAGGCATAATTTACAAAGCAAGTACCCCTTGTATTAGTCCCTTGACCAAAAAATCACTTATGCAAGGTGGTGTAATTTGTCAAACCACCAAATCCAAGGTTTTGAGACTTGATCCCATCTCCTTTATCTACTGCAAGTGATTTTCACTTCTATAGTTTAGGCGGTCACATAGAGATGCCCGCTTAGGGTCAATTCAATCTCCTCGGGCTTGGATCCTCCCTGCAAAACAACACCAAAATATTATGCTACAATGGACCCTCTAACATTTCCCCACAGGTTGTTTGGTCCTCTGGTGAAAATTTCAGATTATGATCATCTTTTTCAGTGAAACCCTAGGTGCTGGCAGGGTTTGTGACCAATCTGGATAGGTTTTGATGGCTCCCTACAACCCGATTGTTTCAAGACCTCAAAATTGATTCAAATGAAAGGTAAGATACTTCCCTAATCATCCAATTGGTTTTAGGCATCCACCAATCCATACAGGTCAGAAATAAACATGAAACGCACAGAATCTCAGGAAACTCCAAGTATGTTATATTGCTCCAAAACTCCAAAACATCACAAAATTCAAGAAATTTAACAACAACCCTAGAATCAATCCAAGTGGTCCTAATATAGCTTACCTAATGGTTTCCAACCACTTTTCAAACTTTGGAACCGTTGGAGGATTAGTTACCCCTTTTTATAATATTTTGCAATGACAACAAAAGTTGTCAACTTGCAACTTTCAAATTTGGCGACTCCAAGGTGTATTCAGCCTATTCCAAGGATTGGTCTGATGTTTCTAAGACCAATATTTATTTCCTAATTCATGCGTAGACTCCTACTGACCCACATGGTCATTTGTCCATGATGGCTTGTAAAATGCAACCATGACAATGCCTTACATCAATTGGGTCTTATTGACTCACAAACCTATCAACCTACTACATATGAACATTTTCACCTCATGGGTGATATTAGACTCTTTAGGATTCATTTGTGTCTTTGGGTGCTCCTGCACCACATTAGTGCTCTCCAAAATTCTCTGCAATCTTTTGTTATAACATCTATATGCTTTTCTTTCATTAGAATAACCTATAAATATCCTTTCATCACATCTAGGATCAAACTTTCCATTGGAATCATCTCTTTTGATATAGCATTTAGTACCAAATATTTTGAAATACTTAATTATTGGTGTATGACCAAACCATAACTCATAAGGTGTCTTACCGGTGTCTCCTTTGATATGAACTTTGTTGAATGTGTATATTGTCGTGCTCACAACTTCTCTCTAGTAGATATGAAGCAGATTAGCTTCCATCATCATAGTTCTAGCCACATCCAAAATAGTTTGGTTCTTCCTTTCCACAACTCCATTTTGTTGAGGTGTTCGGGGTGAAGATAATTGTCTCTTTATCCCATTCTTTTCACAATAACTGTTAAATTCACTGGATGTGAATTCTCCACCCTGATCAGACCTTAAGAATTTAATCTTCAATCCTGTCTCTGTCTCAATTTTAGCTTTAAATATTTTACTTTTCAAAAGCTTCATATTTATCCCTTAGAAAAGTAACCCACATCATTCTAGAATAGTCATCAATGATTAGCATAAAATGTCTACCCCACTTAAAACTTTTGATTAAACATCATTAGATTTGTCTTGTATACTCTTAAAAGAAGTTCTGACTTGCTTTCCTATTTGACATTCCTTACATACCGAATTATAGGGCTTCACAATCTTAGGTATATCTCTAATTGCCTTAGTAGAACTAATCTTTACAATGCAATCAAAATTCACATGGCATAACCTCTTATGTCATAGCGAACCCTCATCAATTTGTGCAATCAAACATGTCTTCTCACCAGAGTTCAAATGAAAGATGTTATCTATAGTCTGAGTACTGGCTGCAAACTCCAATCCAGATCTATTGATAATCTTGCACTTTCCATCCTTGAATTGTAATTGAAATCCCTTATCCACCAATTGTCCTACACTCAAAAGATTATGCCTTAAACCTTCAACATAATAAAAATTATTAGTATCATGC
The DNA here is from genome assembly GCF_030272615.1 of Cryptomeria japonica. Taxonomy (NCBI): domain Eukaryota; kingdom Viridiplantae; phylum Streptophyta; class Pinopsida; order Cupressales; family Cupressaceae; genus Cryptomeria; species Cryptomeria japonica. Next base: position 406,806,029 of record NC_081414.1, on the reverse strand, counting down.
TTACCATCTAATGATATAGTTCCTCTTCCCTTGATCATGCATGCTTTGTCATCTCCAAATATAACTAGACCACCATCTAATTATTGTAAAGATAGAAACTTCCTTTTATCTCCAATCATATGATGTGAACATCCACTGTTTATCACCCATTCATCCTTATCTTCAACTTTAGCAGCAAGGGCATTTTCTTTAGGTACCAGATCATCTTCCTTGATAGCCAAGAATACCCATTCCTTTCCATTGCTGGATCCACTAGTTGAATCTTGTGTCGGTTCATCATCAGAATCAGTCACACCTTCCTCATCTGCATAGTATCATGATTTGTCTTTGTTCCTCTTGTAATTATGCTTGTTCTGATAATCATGGTTAGGCCTAAAAGATCTTCTAGCTCTTTCCTCAAATCTTGAATTCATTTCAGGACATCTAGATGCAAAATGACCTATCTTATTACATGTGAAACATTTAAAAGGTGATTTTCCTTCATACTTACTTCCTGTAGGACCTTTAGGTACCCTTCTAGAAAATACGGCTTCAAGTTTCTCAAACTCTTCATCTTCTTTCTTCATTTCCTCTAGTTCCTTAGCATATAAGGCTTTCCAATCACTCTTGCCGGTAGATGATGTAGATGCATGAAAAGCAGGTTCAAATTTTGCAACTCTAGAAGGACCAAATTCCTCAAGCTCAAAAGCAGATAACTTCCCAACCAAGGAATCCATATTAATAGAGGTGTTTTCCATTATTCTCAACTCATTAATTGTAGTAGCCTTCATCTTATAAGCCGGTGGCAAAGCTCTCAATACTTTAGAAACTATTTCATCTTTGTTCAGAGATCCACCACAACACTGAATTCCCAGAACAATTTCATTAACTCTCTCCTTAAAAGAAGCAATCCTTTCATCTTCTTCCATCTTTAGGTTCTCATATCTCACCCGATAACCATCAAGTTTAGCAATTTTAACAGTAGGGTCACCTTCATTCAAAGTCTCCAATTTATCCCATATAGCTTTTGCAGTTGATTTGTCAGTTAGTCCCATAACTTGATGATCAGAAAGTGCGCACAAAAGGGATTCTCTAGCTCTGCAATCATTTTCAATGTCCTTATCTAAGCCTGTCAAAGGAGGATTGCCAGATGCTGGATTATGATGTATATATCCTTTCTCATTGATCTCCCAAATCTCTTTACCAAGACAGCTCAGATGATTCTCCATCTCAATGTTCTATACTCTGTAATTTGTTCCATTAAGCCTAGGAATTTCTCTCCAGAAAACAGCTGCAGATGAACTTGGTGAACTTGAGCTATTAGATGCCATAGGATCTTCCTCAAGTGGTTAAGCTTCTATAGAGAGGACCAGGCTCTGATACCGATTGTTAGATAGATCAGATAACTGATGAACAACTGAGAGGGGGGGGGGGGGGGGGGTGAATCAGTTATTAACAAATTATAGAACTTTAAGCATTAAAACTTTATTACCAAAATACATAAACCAAATATCGGAATACAAGATATAACAGTTAAGCACAAATATAATCCATAGAACATTTACTGACCATCCACAAAAGATAACACCAAGATTTGTATGTGGAAAACCTGGTAAAGGGAAATACCACAGTGGGAAGCCTACCCACAGTCAGATAATACTTCTGTAGTAAGTATGTGATTACAAAAAAAGGGGTCTGCACATGCAAGAAGGCCAACAACCTAGAGCACACTTCTCATCACAAAAGGAGCCTCACTGACTACAAAATGAATCCAGACTACAATCAAGAAAGAAGAGTGAACTGCAAGAATAACATCTCTTATGCCTGAATACAGTTCCGGTTAAGCTGAGTATCAGAGTTCTTAAACCTCTTTCACCAACCCAATTCGATCACCTATGATCAACCAAAACCTCTGCATATGATTACAACCTTATTCGCACACAGATAATCCTTTATCGCAAAAACCCACGAATATATTCATGATCTACAAAGAGATCTTACATCATATTTATACCAACCTAGGACCTAAACAATTAGGTCAGCCACCTAAAAGATAATCCAATAAATTCATAACATAAAACCGTAATCCAATGATCGACCAAGCTGGCCTAAGACCAAAACAACATAATCCAATCAATAGATCTAACCGATAACGCATCGGGAACATCTATCAACACATTAAATAAACATGTCCATAACCTAGCCGAATAAGATAGCATTAGGTCTCGACCCAAATCCAACACCACCAATCAATAGGAACATGAACAAGATAACCAACATCTTGAAAGCCATCTAGAAGTCGTGCCAACACCACTTATGATGTGCATCAAAAGATCTTCAACAAAGCTCTATTGGTAAAACCCTTACCGGTGACCAAAAGGCTTACTAGAACAAATGATAGCTCCTAAGTCATCAAATCCTGAACCAACTGATCATGATACCCATCTGAATATCATGAATGACAAATCCAAACCAATTCCAAAAACTGAAGCATACCAGAGCATACCAAATCAATATCATAATCCAATCGCTCTACCAGAAACCGGTAAACAACCAAAACAGTCGGTGTTGCCATCAATGACAAAACATCAATGCAACACATAATCAATTCCTCCAGTTTGCCAACAACACAATCTAAGTCCTGCACCTATCATGCATCTTCCTACACCAATCATATTTGAATGAGACATATTAGATGATTTAATACATAAACTACAGAAAAACATCAAATCATTCATCCATGAAAGGAAATACAAAGTATTAAGAAGGAATATTGCTGCTATTTTATTAAAAAATGAAAGAGTGTTGCTGTTATAAAACTTAGAAAATGAGTTTACAATGCTTCATACCCAGCTAAAAGCAAAGGGCGGAGAGAAAAGCAACTAGAATAGAAAGATAAGAAAAGATGTCTTATAGAGAAGAAGTTGCAACCTTGAGTGAAAGATAGAACTAAGTCTGAACTGCTACATTATCCTTCAACTGAAAGTCTTCATTCTTGGAAGAATCATCAACTTTGCATGATTGTAGACCTGGGGTCGAATTTGGCGAATAAACATGCAAAATAAGGCTTAAAACTGCTCTAAATTGAGAGCTAACTTCTTCAAGACTAGCCTTGACCCAAGTACAACTCATATGGGGTCCTTATCTGAACTTGAACTGATGTATTTGATCCACAAACTCCTTATTTAAAGGATTGAACTGATGGTTTTATATGATTGATGATTTTCAAAGGCATGAGGTCAGATTTGAACTTGAATCATGCACAAAAAGGCTTAAAACTGCCCCAAACTAGTTGTCAATAAGTTCAAAACTTATCTCAAGTGATATGTTAGCTGTGGGAGTTCAAACTGATGTGGATCTTCCCTTTAGGCATGAAATGAGTACTCCATCTCTTATTTGCTGAACCGACTAGGAGTCTGTATAATGCATTAACCTTAGGACTCAAAGATATCAAAGATATCATTTCAAAACTGCACTGTCCTTGTAACTCTGAGAGGACCTTTTAGGCTTGATTGCTAGGACTCCCCTGTCTGAGATAAAATATTTTCTCATATTTGACCTTTTGTTCTTGATAACCATATTTTTAAAAGCTTTCAATGATGTGGTCTTTAGAGTGTAACAATGGATTTTTTTATATTGTCTCATTCTTTGGTCTTAGGCTTAATCTTTGCATTCTTTTGATAGGGCTGTGACTTTTTTCTTTTTATGTTCTCTATTTCAGGATGACTGCATCTTCACCTTCTTTTGACTGAGTATATGACAACATAAATCCATTTTTCCTTGACAACTCCTTTTGATATGCTACTTTAGAGTTTTCATTCTCAAATGCCTTGACTGTTCTATGAATATAATCAATCCATATTGATGTTCTTTAAGACTATTCTTTACTCAGTGGTGACCTTTAATGACTGTCTTAAAGATTCTATGGTATCCTTTGGCTGTCACATATATGTATTGACTCTGTGAGACTCTTATGACTATTAGCATCTAATCATATAGCTGGCCTTCTCCTTGGAACATTGTTCTTTTATTTCTTGACTGCTTAATGCCTGCTTGACAGTCCACGTGCTTCATGAAATCCATTGTGTTTTAATAACATCGTCTTTTATGTGTGACAAGACTACTCCATATTACTATCAAAGATAAGAGATCATTCATTTGTGTCCTCAATCTTCTCTTTGTCTAGTTGTTCTGAATGCAATCAACCATGGTTGTGGAAGCTCTATCTTCAGGATTCTCTTCATTGACTATCGATGTCATGATTGGGTATATGCAATACCTTGTCTGCACCCTTCAATGACTATCATAGTACCCTCCTCAGGTCTGCACTTTGTGAACCTATGATATCTTTGATCTATGATGCTCACTATAACCTTTTTGGAATGTTCCCATAGTGATTCTTTTACCTTTAAAGTGCTACAATCTTTGATTTCCATTCATGACTACTCTTTAGAACAACAAACTATGACTATAGTGGCATACATTATACAATACTATCTCATATACCTAGTGATTGCTTTTAATTTATTGCTACTATTTGCTCTGAGAATACTGTAACAATACTATCAAAACGTACCACTGTCATTGAAAAGGTCTTTGTTCTGTCCCACTAGTCACTTAACTGGTTCTCGGTGTATGATGAAACAAATCCTCTGTAGACTGATTTGTCCTTTGAAACCCTGCTCATACTTGCTCTTGGAGGCTTCAAGACTGTTTAACACATCATTGAGCCTGCTATATTCTTTGTTATGTGGCATCTTTGATAACGGTTAAACATAAACTTGGTTGTCTTCAATGCATTGTGACTACACATATTTTTTTCAAGACTGCACTATCACTGTTTTGAGTCATTGAGATGACTCTCTTGATTTAGCCATGACCATGCCTATGATAATACCCAATGGCAACCTTTATCTTCTTGGTATCACACTGATACATCCTATAGAAGTACTGCTCTGACTATTATTATCTCTTTGGCTGTCTTCTTTTTCATGTGACTGTATTTTGTTTCATAATGGATCTGCTCAACATCTTGCAATATGCTAAATCTATCTTGATTCTTGGACTATTTTCACAATATAGTAGCTTATATCTCCAGTCAGCTTCTCTTTAGACAATAATGGACATTTTTCATTGATGACTCCTTGTTTGGGTGGTCAATCATGCTTAGGGACTGCAATGATAATCTCAATAATCCATAAGATATTCATGCCCTGTGTTTTTGATGGATTTCCTGATGTTGTTACATTATGGTTAGGAAAGGGTTTGTGGCTTTCTTCAAAACTGTGACTGCCATTTCTGCTACCCCTGCCTCATGAACATGCTTTTGATAGTGAAATAGGCATCCTCTAACCTTTTCCATTGCCACTGAATCCTACAAGAAATTAACTCAATTGTGTTCTTACTTGTCTATCACTGCTCATCTATAAGACCTTACTGGTTATTGGCGTTTGATAGATCCTTGTCCCTTTCATATCTAAGACTCATTTCCCAAGTCTGCCATTCAATGATTGTGATTTTTAGAAAATGATTGCTCCTATCCTTGTTTCAGGATTTTTAAATAGTCATTGTACTTCTAAGTCATCTATTGTTAGTGACCTTCCTTATTGCTGTCATAGTGCTCAAAAATTCTCAATGTCCTTGGCATTGAAGACTTGATCTTATCACTGTGAATGTGATCATTTTCCTGAAACTATTTACTGCTCTAAGATCTCTATTTTCCTCATGTTTTGTGACTGGTTTTGATTAGAATCTTGTGCTATTTTCAATGGGCTTTCCTTGGTATCTTATGGCTACTCCTACTGTGCATTGACAATGATTGGTTCTTTGCCTCATTTTCTCTGAGAATTACTCAACTAGCTATGAACAAGGTCTAAAAACCTAAGCATCTCTAAGTAATTCTAATATCATGCTATGCTTCCATGAATTCTCTGACAACTAAACAATACTATTAATGTCTATTCTTATGATCTAGGGGTGCAACAATGTGACTGATTTCTTTACTTTTGAAAACCTCCTTTTGATGAATATTAGACTGGTCCATTGAATGTATCATTTCCTCCTTCTATATCAGGTATGTATTCATAATTTATGGAGTATTCACAGTACTTTTAGGTCACTATCATGGCTTCTTTATCATGTCTTCTATTTGACTTTGTGAATGTCTTATGCAGTGGGACTGCTCCATACTTAGCTCATAAATTCTTTTCCATTGACTGCAACTGTGATTTGGCCCAAGGTCTGCTGTGATCATGAAATATTTGAGAGCTTTGTGCATAACTCCATGGTTTTGTAGGCTACTCAAGCTTCCTTTCAACTGTTACTTATGATCATTGCTTTCTTTATCCTTTTGGCCGACTGTCATGACTGTCTTTGTGATAAACATGAAGATCTTAAGTTGCATTGCCCTCAAAGGGTAATCTCTGTGATTCTTGGTAGGGGTACCATATTGTCAATGACTGTAAATGAAGAAGTGTGCTTTAAGATCACCTTCAAGACTATCATTAAGACTACTCATCAATGATTTCTTGGATTATTTCTTTGGATGATAGGTATGCAACTTATATTGTTCTACCATTAATCTCTTAAAGGTGCTCTCAATATTTTGTCTTTAACTATGTCCTTAAGATTCATTGTCATTGTATTTTCTTCATGACTGCACTACCTTTTTTTGTGGTATTCATGGATTTTGGCATGAAGGCTTTTATATTTCTGATTTGAGCAGTAAAAAACTGAAAGAGACTGCTCCTATAACTGTCTTTTCGCTTCAATACTCCGAGAACACATTATGACTGCTCATTAGGCAAACATACTCTCCTTTCTATGAGACTTTCTAGACATCATTGTGTTTTTGTGTATGCTCTATGAATCTTCTTACCACTATTACAGTGATCTTTGTGAGGCTGGGATAGCAAATCAGCCTTGAAGTTGATTGCTTTTGTTTATCAATGAGACTTCACTGTCTTCTTTGAGACCTCACTTCTCTCTCTTTTTCTAATATGAAGCTATCTTTGATGTCCTGTCTTGGAAGCACTCTATGATGGATGCTATGAAATATATAAGAGGAAAATACTTGCCCATAATACCTTTTAAAGTATATGAAACTCACATAAAATGTTGCTACCATCTCTATTATTGCCTTTGTGATCCTTTATAACACTTCCTTGACAATGAAAGGGGCATACATGATTCTAACCAAATCTTGAAAAGAACAATGAGAGATTCATATGGAGTTTAAATGAAAGGTATTGCAGATAACATGGATTTCTCATAAATTAACAATAGATTACTTGTAAAGATGCATGATTTCTTGAAAGCAATAAACCTTTTACACACAAAACACGAATATCCAAGGAATACATTAGAGCACTAAGGTATTGTGGGTTGAACTTGAAACCCTACCTTTATTTGTGGGTCTTGACTGAGACTTTTTCCTCCTTACTGTTGTATTAAGCTTTGACGTGAATGCTCCTTGACATCATACTGTAGATTTCATGTACAAATCACTGAGATAACTCCAAAGATACTGTTGTAACTACACCGTGAGGCTTTAAAAATGCTTCTCTTGTGCATGAATCTCTCCAAAATTCATATCGCCGCTCTGTGAGAGATTCTTGATAGCTACATGCAACTTGTAACAGTGAGAAAAACTCACAAGGAAAGGGATTCCTCGTTAAACAACTTTGAGCTTTCTAGCCCATAACCCTAGTTCAACCTATACCACGTGGATAATGGCTTTTGAACCTTTTAAAATTTAAATCACTTAAAAACTATTATCGAACATATTTGACTTAATTCAATGTGGGAATACAATACATCATTTTTTTTTTAAAAGCTTGACAAGCTTAAATTATCAAATGGACAAAATGATGTCATAGAACTTAAATATTTCAAACGAAAGACATTTAATTTAAATCCCCTCTAAAAATTGGCTAGTGATACTGGAAGGGGGATATTTTTGTCCAGAGGGTAAAAATAGGTAATAGTTTTATTTCCTTTTTTTTAAATTTAAAAAAAAAAAAAAAAAAAATTAAAAATTTAAATAATAATAATAATAATTTTATTTGATAATAATAATAATAATAATTATTAAGATCTTAAGGTAGATAAATAATTTCTAGTTTCAAAAACTCGCAAAAGGATGGTGAGCACAGGTGGCGAATTCGGCAGTGGCAGTGGCAACAACAGGCTTCAAACCGGTGAGCAGATTGTTGGGGCTCCGATCTATGGCAAGGGTCAGGGGAAGCTCAAGTCTTGGAGTGATGAAGCGAATGAAGCTTTTCCGATTGAATCAATTTGGCACCTTACGACCGGCAAGCAACTAGTGCTCAAAACAACAACATGGAAAGATCAATCCCCAAGCCGACCATGGAAGGTGGATGCACCTAATCCTGTGATGAGAGGTAGTAGGGTTCCTAGACCTTAGAGAAATTTTGATGCTAGTCACCCCTACACAAATAGTAATCTCAAGCCAATAAACTCGCAGGCATGGAAGAAAAATGGCTTCTCATGGAGCAATGATGGTTGGTTTCGAAATGCGAAGCTTCCTGCTTTTGATTTGGCACACAATTGGAAGTCAATTTTGCCCTCTATATCGAAGTCAGAGAGAATTAACACCCATGATTGTCATAGGAAAGGTTTTAAACCCCCTCCGGGTAACAACCCTAACAAATTTCAGAATGGGCGGTTTAGGCAAGACAAAACCTCACATGTCGATCGTGTTGAGGCCTGGCTATCCACTGCCCTAGCTAGAAACCAGCAATCTAATCTGGATCGAGTTTGGAAAAATGAACACTGGCGAAGATACAATCCATCGGCTCATCCGGCCATCCACAAACCGGTAAGGAAAACTTTGAGAACCACTGTTATTTTGGATGATAATAAGATCAATTTGGCTAGGTCAAATCTTCAAGATTTCTATTTCTTTACCAAATGGAGTGGTGGCAAATGGTTAAGGGGAAATTTTGAGAAAAGGTGTAGATCGCAATGAGGGGAGAACATTAACTTTAATGTCCTTCCGAATGATTATTATCTAATTGAGTTTATGAAAAATGAGGACATGTTTAATGCTAAAAATAAAGGTCCTTATACTTTGGATGGGATTGGGGTGCATATCATTGATTGAAAACCAAATTTTAATCCCCGGTTCCATACCCTGTCAGAAAACACAGTCTGGTTAAGGTTATATAACTGCCCATCAGACTATTTTCACATTGAGATCATAAAAGATATATGCAAAGAGATTGGCAGTTTTGTTTCTGTGGACGATATTTGGAGGATAGGGTGTGGGGTAGCTTTATCAGGATATGTATTACACCAACCAGATCTCCAAAATCCTAGAAGAAGTCAAAATTATCAGGGTCGGAGAGGTATGGATTCAAAGGATTGATAGGGAAGATCAGTTGCACCTTTTTCCCAAATGCTTCTCAAGGGAGCACATAGGTCTTGATTGTGAAGTATCGACCTCTATCCTTAAAAGTTATGCTTGTGTGCAATCTAAGCCGATTGACATGAAGGTAGACAAGGAGAATACAAAAATTCGAGAAGCAAATGATGTTGAGCAATCCTCGGCGGTCAGTATGAAGGAGATGGAAAAGAATAATCTTGTTGTTAATTCTCCTCTTGTTGTGTCTAGCCATCATCAGGCCCTTTCTGCCAACATTGAAAGTGCTCAAGCTCTACTAAATCTTTTGGAAGATGCTAAAACCCTTCAAAAGGATATTATAACAGAGTTTGCAGCTACTCTTTCCTCAGTACCCAATAAGACCAGTGATTTTAGTATAATGGAGGATGAGATGACTCCCCCTCTGCCAGATGGTCCAACCACCTTTGATGATCCAAGCAAGAATGGCTTCACCATTGGCTTGGAAGAAGGAGAAATTGTTTCCTTTGCCTCAGAATGGGAAGAGGACATTGAACCGGTTGCCAACCTTATAATGGATGATACTGCAAAAGGGTTTGGGAAGTCTAAGCTAGATATTAATGTACCAAACTTTCAACCAAAGGGTAAAAGGGGGCGCAAATCAAGGAAAACGATGTTGATAATCACAGGTGCAGCTAATGGATAATCCAAGCTTATCTTAGGGAAGGGAAACCCCCTTCCCCAGGCTCCATGAAACTTCTATCCTAGAATGTCAGGGGCCTTAATGCCCTTGACAAGTGGCATTTAATTAAGCGCCAGATTGATGAAACTAAGGGGGATATTTGGGTATTACAGGAGACTAAATGGAGTCAGTCTAAGATTGAAAAAAAATGAAAGTATGGAAACAATGGAAAGGTCTTTTAAGGCAATCTAAGGGAGCCTCTGGTGGCATGGGAATAATTTGGAACCCTTTGAAGGTTCAAATCACTCTCCTTGGTGAAGATAAATATTGGCAACATTGTCTGGTCACTAGTTTATGCAAAAATGAGAGTTTTAATCTCTTTAATGTCTACGGACCCTCTGGTGCTAATGACAAACATGAGTTATGGGCTCTCTTGTCAAATAAACTCCAAAATATCACTATGGGCAGCTGTGTGTTTGCAGGCGACTTCAATGCTATATTGGCAAGTAATGAAAAGAAGGGTGGTATTCAGAGGATTGGTATGGCTCAAAAAGATTTCCAAGATTTTGTTGATAAGAATCAGTTATTGGATATTGTCCCTAAGAATGGTACCTTTACATGGACGAATAGGCGTACCGGTTTCACTGAAATTGCAAAACGTCTTGATCGATTTTTGGTGGCTAGTGACTGGCTAGCTCAAAATCTTATTCTTGAATCAGTCATTCTACCCCTTATAGGTTCAAATCATTTCCCTATTTGCCTTAATGTGTCTCTAGGACATTCTAAGGGTGGCCTTCCTTTCCTGTTTGAGTCAATGTGGCTTAGAGCGCTAGATTTACATGATCTGATAACAGCATGGTGGAATGAACTGGTTCTTGGAAACAACTCGATGTTGTTCAAGCTAAATAAGAAACTCGAGTTTATTAAGATCAAAATCAAAGAGTGGAATTTGAGTCAATTCCAAAACATCCATATGGAGAAACTCAGGGTTACGGTAGAATTGGAGTATCTTTCCATTTCTGTCTAAAAGTCAGGCATGAATGAAGTACTCTTCCAAAGGGAAAGCTCACTCAAGTCAGAGCTAAATGAAATTCTCCAGTGTGAAGAAATTCACTGGAGACAGAAATCCAGAGAAATTTGGCTTAAGGATGGAGATAGAAATACCAAGTTCTTCCACAGATCGGCTAATGCCAATCACAACAGATCCAGAATATCGAAGGTGGTTAAACCGGATGGTAGTATTGCCAGAGATTATGAGGATATTGCCTAGGAAGCAGTTAGACACTTTGAATCTCTGATGAATGAAAATTGTCAGATTGATCAGGAAGCAAGAAACATAATTCTAGATGCAATCCCTCCTTTAATTACTGAAAGACACAATATAGAGCTCTTCAAACCTATTGACTTAGAAGAAGTCAGGAAAGTTACCTTCCAGCTGAATCTTGATAAGACTCTAGGCCCTGATGGTTTTCCTGCGGCCTTCTTTCAGCATTTCTGGGACATTATCACCTAGGATTTGCAACTAGCAGTAGAAGAATCTAAGAAAAAAATGACTATGCTGGGAGCCATCAATCATACCTTTCTAGCCTTAGTTCCGAAAAAGAAGAACCCTCAGCAAATGGGTGATTTTAGACCAATTTCTTTATGCAACTCAATTTATAAAATAGTAACAAATATTATTGCCAATAGTTTGAAACCCCTTCTAGGAAATATTATTTTAGATGAACAGAGTGGCTTTGCCCCTGGTCGCTCTATTGTTGAAGGTATCATCTCTACTCATGAAACCCTCCACACTGCTAGGAAGACTAAATCTTCTTGTATGATATTAAAGTTGGACATCATGAAAGCCTATGATATGGTGGATAGGGATTTTCTTGTTGATGTATTGAGGAAATTTGACTTCTGTAATGGATGGATCACTTGGGTCAATAATTGTCTTTCAACCCCCAAATTCTCAGTTTTGGTTAACGGTTCATCTCATGGTTTCTTCCCTTCAACAAAAGGCATTTGCCAAGGGGATCCTATGTCGCCATTTTTGTTTATAATTAGGATGAAGCTTTAGGTCGGATGATTAAAGATCTTCAGCATGATGGTCACTGGGTGGGTGTCAATGTGGCCACAGGAATTGAACATTCAACCCACTTGCAATTTGCTGATGATACTATTCTATTTGGAGCCTCTAGCAGAAGAGAGGCAAGGATAATTAATACATACCTAAATGGCTACTGCAATGCTTTGGGGCATAAAATCAATTGGAACAAGTCAGAAGCATTCTTTATTAACACGATGCCGAATATGCAAGTTGTCCTATCATGAATCCTTAATTTAAGAGTGGCAAACTTTCTAGGTAATTTTCTTGGGACTCCTCTTTTTATTGGCCATAATAGGACTTTCTATTGGACACATCTTATTGATAAATGTAAAGCTAGGCTTGAAAATTGGAAAGGGAAGTGGTTATCATTTTCCGGCAAGCTTACTATGATAAAATCAGTCCTCTTTGCCTTACCGGTTTTCTCCATGGCTTGTTTGAAGCTACCAGTTGCAATAGAAGATGAGTTAATCACCATAATGAGAAATTTCCTTTGGAATGGCTCGAATGATAAAGGGAATTTTCCACTCATTGCCTAGGGAAAAATAAGCAAACCAAAAAATGTTGGAGGTGTGGGCATTCATCAAATTTCTATTATGAATTTGGATATGGGTGCAAAACTGGTGTGGGAAATTTGTAGAGGTGGTAATCAGAGATGGTCAAGAATCCTTAAACACAAATATTTGGACTCTCTTGAGCCTAAAAGGATTCTCACAGCTACCAACCCTCCTAGGGGCTCGACCATTTGGAACTTTATTCTGGAATGCAGAGAGATCATTAGCGATCAGGTCACTTGGGATGTCAGAAACGGGAGGAATGCATCCTGTTGGCTGGATTCTTGGAGTGGCAATGAAGCTTTGTGTCATAACCCTATTCTCTAACCTATAATGAGAAAAACTTGTCGGCTTTGGGGTCACAAGGTATGTGATTATGGTCATTCAATTAAGGAGAATAGATTGAGGGGTCAAGATAGTTGAACTCGACATTCTCTGATCAGCCCTCAGATGAATTCTATTAATAAGAAATTGGCCCTACCTGATACAATGTGACAATGGACAAATGTGTGTCGAACTCTCTGGACCCATTGGTTCTAGCCCAAAGTCAAAAAGACCTTCTTACCGATATTCTAAAGAATTGAATTATTCATCCATCCCCGGACAAGGACATCATTAGATGGTGTGGCACTTCTGATGGTAAGTATAAGGTATGTTTTGGCTATAAATTGAAAGAAGTTGTTGTAGATAAGAAGGATTGGCCGGTTAGGCTGTTCTGGCACAAACATCTTCTTCCTAAACCAGGTTCATTTGCTTGGATGGCTTTCTAGAGGAAAATCTTAACCAATGAAAGACTCCTTAAATTAGGTATAAATGGGCCCAGTAGATGTGTATTGTGTCAGAATCAAGAGGAAACAATTGATCGCCTCTTGCTACACTGCAATTTCTCCAGCAAATATTAGTGGCATTTTATGGGTAAGTTAAATCTAGTATGCCCTTTTTCGAAAGGTTTGGATGATTGATTTCTACTATGGCCGAAATAAAAATGCAAGGCATTATTTGGGGACTTATTTGTTATCCTTCCCTCACTGATGATTTGGGAAATTTGGAAAGAAAGGAATCGGAGAATTTTCCAAGATAAAGAGATGGGCCAGTTAGCCCTCTGTGGGAAAATTGAGAACCACCTGGTTGAACTCCTGAATGAAGCGACCAAGTCCAAATTGCTGAAAAAGGATCTATACACTGACTGGGATTGGAAGTTCAAGCTTGCGTTCCCTAATTTGAACATCTCCTCGCTTTTTGGTAATGGTAATCTTGAGATACCAGTTAATCGGAGATTGAATGTTAAGTGGGAAGCTCCAAAAATAGGGTGGTATAAGATTAACTTTGATGGTGCCTCTGCAGGGAATCCGGGGCGTAGTTGTATTGGATGTTGTATTAGAGATTCTGATGGCATCTGCATTAAGGAAATTTCTAAAGACATCGGTCTGGCCACTAACAATGAGGCTGAATTCCGAGTGACATTTAGAGGTTTGAAATTGGGGGTTGAGTTGGGGATAAAAAGAGTCCATTTGGAGGGTGATTCATTAAATGTTATCAATGTTGTTCGTAATAACCATGTACCCATAGTTGGCGTCTCAACCTATGGCTTCGACCTGTGGTGGTTTTTCTTGATACCTTTGAAGATTTTTGGATCAACCATATCTATAGAGAAGGCAATGTGGAGGCAGACAGACTATCTAAGTTGGAAATTGTAGACGGTGGTCTTGATCCAGGCATTCGGCTCAGGCATAGGTAAATCTTGATTATAGCAATCATTATGGTCTAAATGCTACATTTATTTTGGTAGAGGTATGAACCACTTTGGTTCCCCAAAGTTTTGTCTCTACCGGTCGGGAGTACAAATCGGGGGATGTACCCTTACTAGGTACGGGTCTCCCTTTGATGGTGGTCTTTCTGGTTCATACAAGTAAGGGTATCAGTCCCAACTTTTTGATCTTTACCAGTTAGCGTTGCCTTTGTTTACATAGGCCTCTTGCACCTTTCCTCCCAACCGGTAATTTTTACGCTCCGGTTTAGGATTTCTTTGGAGTTACTCCAACACCTTTGTTGTTGTTGTCAGAATGATTTTCTAGAAAATATATGATAAGTGGTTGCATTCGGGCCCCTCTCCAGATACCCAGTTCGGATGGAGGCACATCTATATGTTGATTATGATAATTATTATAGCTCAAGTGTTACATCCGGTCCTAAGAAGGGATATTTGTGCTCCCAGTGGCTTGGCCCTTACCGGTTGGTAGTTCTCATCAGGAGATGTATTCTTATCGACCTCTTGACTACCCCCAACTGGTATTCTCTTTGGTTTCAGTAGTATGACCCCACCAGGGTCATTAACTCGAGCTCCAGTTTAGATGGTGTCAGAAGATATCTAATTTGCATCATTACTTTTAGATATAGTAAAGTCGGACGGCGGCTGGCATCAAAGAGGCAATCAATTGCGATTAAGGTGGCATGCTTAAGATGTACCTTGTTTGTGCGAATTAATTTGGCTCGCTTAGCTAAGCCCTCGAGCTCCTCAACCATTTTGAGCTGGCGAGATAAATAAAGGATGACTTGCTTATTTTAAACACATCAAACTCTTCCCATTTCTTGCTCTCCTGCTTACAATGGAAACACCAATTTTGTTGGAGGCAACCTGCTATCAGATGGCATTCCTAGGCAAAATATCTGATAAGTGCCTACAATTGGTTCTCTCCTCGAGTCACCCTTTGATTCTACACTGTGTTAAAAGGATTTTGGGGGAGGAATTCCTTAATGTATACCATAGATACAGAGCTAATGCAGACATCCCAACTTTCTTCCTAGCCATGCTACTCTACATGGGAACTATCAAGCAAAGGGCGAAGCTTCTCACCCAAATGGTGTTTGAGCATCGATTTCAGAGAGAGATTGATACAGTTTTGGATAATGTTGATGGCAATCTCAGATTTTCCTTTCCCCAAAACTATTATATGAGTTTGGGAAATGGTGCGAAGGTGCGAAATATGGTGATCATAAGCTTTCTTGACTTCAATGCCTTGGAAGCCTCCCGGCCCATTATTACTAGAAATATTGAGTTCCTCTGCAAGATTGTCGGTATACATCCTGGCTTCACGGTTGCTTGGAGATGCACCTATATCCAGGAGGAAGGGCTTGTGGGAAGAGAAGACCTTGGTATTACGGCCAACGGTGACATAGTTGATGGCAACTCTTGGGGGCTTGGCAGTGGAGAAGAATGGATTCTAGATGATGATCGTCACCCCTAGGAGAAAGCAGAATCACTAGCCCATGCAGCTTGTGGGAATGATTGCCCAGTAATTTTGGATGCAGCTACTGCTCCTGCCCCCGGTACCGAGGACCCAGACTCAAATTCAAAAGAATCCTGATTTCCTTGTACCAATTTCTGTCTAGGCCTTTGGTCCAACCGACATTTTTTCTCCTCTGGTTGCTTTCTCCTTGCTTTTTAGCATTTTGACTAGTGTGGTTGTCTTTTTTGTATTTTCTGTTGGAGCAATGGTAGGGGGTTTTCTTACTGGTTCTTTCCCCCTATGGCTCTTTCTGAACCAGCTATGTATTTTTCAAGTTTTGATTAATACAAGGGTGCTGGCCCTTTGTAGTTATTAATCTATTAAAAAAAAATTAAAAATTATTAAGATCTTTATTCATTAAAATTAACTATTTTCAAGTTTTTTTTCATGTTGATTTTTTTATTATGAATCTTGAGTAAGAAACTCGTTGTTTAATTAAATAGTGCGTAAGAAAAAATGAGAAAATGAGGGTTTGATTAGGATATAGGATAGTTATGTTTGGGGAGTATAAATGCAGTGGAGAAGGTGTAGACAGGAGAGGGAGAGTCCCATGGGCGACCTCTCTTTCATCTAAACAAGTTAAACCATATCTTGGCCGCCAATTTATTGACGGTCAAGATTGGTTTGAGATTTTGCACCCACATACTTCACTTCATGTGCTAGGAATTGGACCCATAAGTTCAATGGACATGCTCATTTAAACTCCTATCATATTCAAAATGAAATTTTGATTATAAATTATCAAAGAATAAAAAAATGGTATGGGGATTTAAACTCCTAGCTAATGTTGTAATGCTTAGTACACATATGGGTACTGAGATATTTATGGGTAGTAGTTTTCCATCGTATGTAGTAGTTTTCCATCGTATGTAGCATATAATTTGAGATTCATTTGTTCAACAAAATCTAGATCAAGTTTGACAATAAGTCTGCTTGTTCAATTGCCTATTTAAAAATTGTGTAGTCATCATCAGGAGTCTAGAACATTTTGTATTGAAAAGACTTTTGAGCTCATTGCCAATTACCCATGTTTTGGCCACCAAGATGGGTGCAAAGTTTATAAAGATTAGAAATAATGTCACCTACTCATTATTGAGAGTTAAATATATAGGTTACAATTAAGTAGAGAAATGAAAAATATATTTCATTTAATTCCATATAGGCATATTTTGATTGGACACCATATGTATGGTAGTTATCATTTGCAATATACAAGTCGATGTGACATATGAATGTCCGATTAGAGTTTTAGAAACATATATATTTGAATTTACTAAATGAAATTTAGTGTTGAATCCTCTATTCTTTTTAATTAGTAGTAAGAATTTCTTTTTTATATCTATTTCTAAGATGGAAAAATACAAGCTTCCCATAGTTTAACTTTCTTACCAAAATAATTAGTTATTGTGTTTTTTCATGGGTTTCAAGGGAGAAGATGTGAGAAAGACATTGGTCGATAATCTCTTTGAAGCTCTTTTTACAACAAGATTGAACTTATATAAAGATAATGATGACAAATTGTAAAAGGAAGGAAGAGCTCTAATTGAGTTTGAAAAGAAGAATGAGAGTAGTGTAATAGATATTCTTAGATAAATTTTATTAGAGGTACATAATTTTCTTAGAATCAAATCTTTAATCTCCTGAAAAATGATACACAATCTATGCAATTTATTCATGGATTTTTTGTAGGATAAATATTAATACAATGATTGCACCCATTCAACAAAATAATTAAATTAGAATGCATGTATCATCACTAAATTTAACTTTGATATGTTTTCATTTAGATTTTTGTTGATATGCAAAATCATGGTAGTGGAAGAAACAAATTGAGATCACAATGGTACTACTGAGTATAATTTCTTACAAATCAATGCCCTTGATTGGGAGAAAGCCTAGTACCAAGAAAAGGATCAATACTTGGAAAGGACTTCATTAATCTCCTTGTAAAGAATCAAATCTAATTGCAATGAAAGTAGAGAGATGACCATCTATGTCAGTTAAGGCAATAATGTAGTTGGTAGAAGAGATATGAAAGCGGGGTTTATAAGATTGATATGATGCAATAATGAACTCTCCATCATAGAGTTTAGACACTTGGAAGTCTAGCGATGGGTGTCATGATCCTACTTTATAAATTGTGAAATAATTTATACTTGTTTTATTCCCTTTTTTTTAATTTAAAAAAAAGACAACAAATATTTTTTTTAAATTTAAATAATAATAATAATAATTTTATCAAATAATAATAATAATAATTTTATCAAATTATTATTATTATTATTATTATTAAGATCTTTATTAATTAAAATTAACTTCTTTTCAAGTTTTTTTTCATGTTGATTTTTTTATTTTGAATCTTGAGTAAGAAACTTGTTGTTTAATTCAATAGTGCATAAGAAAAATTGAGAAAATGAGGGTTTGATTGGGATGCATGACAATTATGTTTGGGGAGTATAAATGCAGTGGAGCATGCACATACAAGAGAGGGAGAGTCCCATGGGCGACCTCTCTTTCATCTAAACAAGTTAAACCATATCTTGGCCACCAATTTATCGATGATCAAGATTGGCTTGAGCTTTAGCACCCACATACTTCACTTCATGTACTAGCAATTGGACCCATAAGTTCAATGGGCATGCTCATTTAAGCTCCTATCATATTCAAAATGAAATTTTGATTATAAATTATGAAAGAAGACGAAAAGGGTATGGGGTTTTTTTTAGATTTATGGGTGATGTATCAATTTTGTTTTAATTATGCATTGAATTGTATGCAAATATTAGAAGATCATTTGTGTACTAAGCATTACATTGGTGGTTGCATACGATATCTAGTAGTTTTTCATCGTATGTAGCATATCATGTTTGAGATTCATTTGTTTAAAAGACCCTAGATCAAGTTTGACAATAAGTCTGCTTGTTCAATTTTCAATTTAAAATTGTGTAGTCATCATCATGAGTCTAGAACATCTTGGATTGAAAAGACTTTTGAGCTCATTGCCAATTACCCATGTTTTGGCCACCAAGTTGGGTGCAAAGTTCATAAAGATTAGAAAGAACATCACCTACTCATTATTGAGACTTAAATATATAGGTTACAATTAAGTAGAGAAATGAAAAATATATTTTATTTAATTCCATCCAGGCATATTTTGATTGGACACCATATGGCAATTATCATTTGCAATATACAAGTCGATGTGACATATGAATGTCCAATTAGAGTTTTAGATACATGTATATTTGAATTTACTAAATGAAATTTAGTATTGAATCCTCTATTCTTTTTAATCAGTAGTAAGCCTTTCTTTTTTATATATATTTCTAAGATGGAACAATACAAGCTTCCCATAGTTTAACTTTCTTACCAAAATTGTAAGGACCCACTAGTCCTAACCTTATAACAATTAATCTAAATGCTTCCAAATTAAATCTAAGTAAATTTACGATGCAATATTTAATTTTACTATCATGTGTTTAAAAATATGAATAACAATTGCTATTAATATAAGTGCAAATACTACGTTAAATGCAAAGAATGTAAGATCCATAAGTTATGAAAAATGGTCAAATTAGATGATCTATCCTATTAGTTAGGGCATATATGAATGAGTTCAAATTAAAGATAACCAGCAATTATATAAAAATTATGAAATATGAAGAGCGTCTTGCATTCAAAGAAAATGCTTACGTAATGGTTCATACATATAATAAATGCGAACTTAAAGTATTCGTCAATCTTAAACCAACATTCATGGAATGAAAGAAGACTTAACATGTAAACACACATACCACAAATCATACACAAGTAGGACACATGCTAGTGGTTAGTTGTTTCCCTTATTTTTTGTTAGTTACATCTTCTTGGCATCTTCCTGTCTTTTTTTTGACAGTAGGTATCATAGACCTTTTACACAACTTACACAACTTGATCATACATATCTTACATAGCTTGATTATGGGAGCACATTGATTTATTAGAAGAAATCATTAATGATACAGTATTACATAATATTTTACAATGATATACAAAAGTCTTAGTCTCTGGATGTTGTGTCTTCCTCACCATCACACTCACCTCCATTTACAATCTGGAAGACAGAAAAATAACCTAGGCATTTTATCTACATAACCAATTGAAGCTTTCGCTTCCCAATGCTCATGAAAAACTCCTGACCCTTAGGATGGAGTGTCCTAGCAAGCCGACATCAATTTTCGGGAATTGGACCTATGCATACATGTAGCATCTAACAAGCTATCCAGTTGAACTTATCTACACGTGATATGGCAAGGAGAAATAGTAACTTGGCCAAGTTTTAACCCTTTAGGGGTAGGTGTAAACACCTTTCCCTATTTGACCCATAATCAAACACCATGTCCATTACTCATCCCTAATAGACAAAGATAAAAATTACCCATCCCGAGTATATATATTTTTCTTTATATTTACAGATAATGTTTTATTGTATCATGTTTGTTACTTCTCTTTCATTTACACCCTATTATGAAATTTAGACTCCATTCATTTGAAAACACATCTTGTGTATATAGATCCGATTAAATAATCACTTAAATTAGATGTACACTGATACTATTCCTTAGAAAATAAAGTAATGATGAAATTTTATAATCACAATATACATATAAACCGACCAATTAGTTTTTGGTAAAAAACTAGTCCTATTGACCAAATAAATCAAGACTATTCATTTATTATTTAATATAAATATATCTTCTTGGTCATACCTAGTTATAGAAAATTATTTAGCACCATGAATCTAAAGTAAATAACCACAGTCTTATGTAATTATATCTAAGAATTTATTAGAAATCAAATCAGATTTACTGACGGCGATCGGAACATATTCCTCCTGAATGTGAAATTTATAGTCACAACCTACATATTTAATTTTAAATATATTCATATTAAACCAATTGATTATTGTTAGGAAACTATTCCTATTGATTAATAAAGGCTAAAAATGGTGACAGGAGGATTAGCAAGAGTAATGTCCAAGTTAGTAAAGTAACCATAAACAAATCGACCCTTATCAATTACCACAGAGAAAGTTCAAATCTCTTGCAACTTAACCTAGATTGGAGGTTAGACATAAAACTCATATCAACTAATGAATTAAATAAAAAAGAATTCATAAGAGGATCAACCCAAATAAAAAAAAACAAGGAGGGAGAGCGCGGGGCGATTTATTTCCCAAGGAAAACGGCTCGTGAGAAAACATAGCCAGAAATAGAGTTAGAAAAAAGTTATTATAGGTTATAAGAATATGTATGTTCTACAAAAAAAAAAGTGGACTGATCTACACCTGTACATAATAATTATTTTAATAGTCACATCGATCTTTAAAGGATATGGAGGGAGGATTGTACCCCAATGGGTATCGATGCAACCCAACGGAAAATTCAAACATTTCCCAAATCAATCCAAGCATTTTGCCAAGTGGATCCACAGAGAAAGAAATCAAAATGGTGGGGTACGATTTATGCATTCAACCATTGAATCAGCAATACATAGGTTAAAAACCTATCAATCAACCTATACAATTTAACTAGCTGAAAAGAATTGAGAAAATATGATAGCAGAAATTACCCTCACTCTGATTGAAAAGAAATCATATTATTAGAAGATCGATCCATAAATTTAAGATACAAAAAAATTAAGTGTGAAGAGAGTTTAGGGAGATAACATCTAGCTGCCTTGGGAATTCCATTCTACCAAATTGATTTGTGGAGAACAAAAAAAATTATTAGCTCATAAGTTATCTAGAGATGTGGAATGTAGTACCCTCCTCGGTCAGCCTCTTTTGTATGTTTTTGATTGACTCCAGTGACTATTCAGTGGAACATTTTTATATATTGATTCATATGTTATGCGATGTTAATTCATGCTTTATCTAGATGTATGGTGTATGCTTTTATGTAGTATCTTAGTGCTTATGTTTAATGTTATTTTATGGATCATTATCATGGACTGACACTTTTGCCTTATATTGCGATGCATATTCATATGTTGCGTGTTTGAAAGTGTATTGGGATGGGAGGGGGTGATTTTCCTTCATTCACTCTAATGAGACAGGGAACATCAATATTCTCCTTCATTGGTGTGCATGTTGTGTCTGTATATATATTGGTCTATATGCACGTGTGGTTCTTTGGTGTAGGACATTGCAGGTACTAGTACCGAGTAGGTATGGGGTATTGACTCCACCTGGTTTCACAGGTCTGAGCATGCCTTATAAGTCCGATGGGAGTGGAGGAGATAGTTGTGGTACCTTAGTTTGACCCGCAGTCACACTCGTGTGAGTGTTGTCAATCGGTTGTCTTTCCCGTCTGGCTGTTATGTGAGTCATGGTGCCTTGGTTTGGTCATTTGAGAGTCCTCATTTGATCATTCTTGGTTTTGCGTGTTTCCGTTTATTTAAATGGTTATTTAATTTAAATGGATGATGCTATCTTATGTTGGCGTAATTAGTTGATTATTATGCTCCGTGATTATTGATTTAATTAAATTAATGATTGGCTAGATTACATGGTTAAAGGGCTTATTTATTTTGTAAGGTACATTGATATATTTTGGAAGGAAATAAATAATTGCCTAGCCATTTAAATGTTAAATGATTATGTTGAAAGAAAGTATTTTGGAGATAGAAATTAATAAAAGCTTTCCTTTTTACTTTTCCATTTGACTTTTTCATTTTAATTGTTGGAAAAGAATTATTTTTGAAAAGGAGTAAATCTGATTGCTTTTTAGTTTTAAAATATTTAAATATGTTTGGTTGGGAAACTTTTAAACCTAGAAAGTTTAGTTTAAAAGAGAATTTTCATGCTATTCTGGAGATTCACGGGAAGAAGGAAGAGAGGGATTTTTGGAGAGAAATTCTGGAAAACTTCCTGGAGGAACTGGAAATTAGACCTAGTTTGCAAGACTGGAAATTCTTCATCTCTTTACTTGATATTGCTTCAAGTTTGGATGTTCTCTTCTTGTTTTGAAATTTGTTAATTGAAATTTTCAGTTTGCTTCATGTGTGTGAAATTATGCAATCTTCCTGTAGAGGCTTGTGGAATGATTGAAATGGAAGAAAGAGTGTTTATTATTGTTGGTTTTGTGAAATCTATATCATATGGTTGCATTTAGGAAGAAATGGTTCATTTCTCTATCTACTATGTGTTTGTTCTTGAAAATCAATTTCTGGTTATACCTCTTCTATTTGGAAAGAATGAACTAGATTTAGCTTGTTGTGTGCTTTCTACTATTTTGTTGTCCAAGATTTGGGGTTTCCGTGGGATTTTATTTCACCATTTGCCTTATTTGGTAAATTTACATTTGAAAATTGGATTTGGCACTGTGTATGTGTGTGCCCATGAAATGTTCTAGAACTGAATCATTTTCTTGTTTAAACAATTGGGTGGAGTGTTGATTTTAATGCCTTGGAGGCATGTATTTTATTTGTTCTTGTTTGTTGACCTTACCTCACCCCGTGGCGGGCTAGTCCCACCACGTGGGTCGGTAGTCTTTGCTGCCCACAGGTAGCAGTACTACTACACGATAGCAGTACTACCGGTCGGTAGCTACTACTACCGATGGTAGTAGCGCTATCGGTCAATAGGATTGCTACGGGTTGGTAGCAGTGCTACCGAATGGTAGTGCCTGCTACTGGTCGGCAGCACTACTACTGGCAGGTAGTGCCTGCGGCCCCTAGCAACGATACTATTGTGGGTTGGTTTTGACCCCCGCGTAACCATGTCCCTTCACCGGTTCAAACCGGTTAGTGCAATAAAGTAAAATTTTAATAAGTGAAATGTATTTTTGAAATGGTTTTTGTGTTGAATGAAAAAGGCGATTTTCATGTGATTTTTATTATGTGGTTAATAAATTTATCAATGGAAATCAAGGCATGAATTAAGTACTCAAATTGGTTAATTTGGATATATTCTAGAAATTGATTAATGCCTCTTTGGAATTCATGTTTAATTCGGTTGAATGTTTAATGTGGAATTTCATTCCTGATGGAATATTGATTTGGAAATTGATTAGATGTGACTGCTGGAAAAGAGTGTTTTATTAATTTTTAATCAATGATGTTGCAAGTGCTTATGATGCTGATATTCTCAAAGATTGTCTGAGTACAGACTTAGTGAATTTGTTGTCCTTGCAAGAGTATATTGTGTTAATTCTGGTATGTGGTTCAGTCGTCCTGTGGTGGCATATTTGGTACCTTTGACCAAGTGATAATGTTGGCTTCATTGTCGTAACCATGTAGTGTCTTTTCCTTATGGTTAGCCAAGAGTCAGAATGTCCTTTTTGACCACTTGTTTCTGATAGTGGTGTTATGGCAGTCTATTTCTCCATAGGGTCCTCGGGGAGTGACCTTGTCTGTTTAGTGTCCTTTGAGAGAGTGGTTTTCGAGCAAGTTGCCCCTGTGAAAGTTAGATAATAAGTGATAATCTAATTAATTTATTAGGTGGGTAGTACTCAAACATTAATGAAGATAATTGTACCTTGCACATAGGTGAGTGCTTGTACTAAGGTTCATAATGTTGTGAGAAGGCTTGGAATGGTAAATTGACCACCTTGTCTTCATGAAAGGTTGGAAGGGTCCGCATGAGACTTAGTTGGAGTTGGAGGTTCAGGAGAGGCTACTAGGACAGAGAGTCGGGACCTAGGAGAGCCTATCAAGGTAGCCATCAAGCTATGCGATGACACTCTCTCTCTAGGTACACTTGTGTATTTGTGATGTTGAGTCACCTGGATTTTGTGGAGTCATATTGTGTTGTCATGGAGTCATATTGTTTTGTTGACCATGTCATGCTTATGCTTGTTTGAGGGTCCTCGGCTATCTCCTAGCACGGTGGGGTGATTCTATTTTGGGAATTACATGGTCGGGTGGTAGTGCCACTTCCCATCGGATGTTCAGATTGGCTTCGCAGGTGTTCCTGTGGTTTGTGGCTCATGCTTCATCTCATGTTTGGATATTATTGTTATTTGGAGACCTATGTGGTCATTGTAATATTGATCTTATGTAACCTTGTATTTGGTTGATATGTATCTTTATATGTATATTGAGAAGCTATGTATTGGAAGAGCAATGTAATCCTATGTTGGGATGTTTTTATCAGTTTCCTTTATGATATGTGTATATGCTTACTGAAGTGGATTTATATTGTATCCTTTCAATCTTTCAATGGTGTATCTTTATTTTCTTATGGCTTCTTGTGATCATTGAGTTAATGATGGATGTGTGGATTAATGGTTATTGTATAATTTATCTTATGAAGTTAATTATTCGTTGGTAACCCTTAAGGAATTCTGGTGTAAGTCTTCCGCTTGTGTTATCGTGCATGTTGTGTAAATGCACTTATTATGTTTATACTTTAAAAAAAAAATGTGTTTCACCCTTGTTGTGGGTTTTCCTTCGGGGTTCTTTGCGGGGCATTACATGGAATAAAATCAAAGAAGATAGATTTAGTCAACAAACAACAGAAGGAACATTACCTGGCAGTTTTGACAATGAAAGAAGGGACGCGGCACAAGTTGTTGGGTATTAGTCTTGCAGAGAGAAGGAAAGTATGGAGTGATTCACACAAAGATGGGTTAAGAAAACCTTCTACAGATCGATCCACTATGCAGCCAAGACATACCTTGCAAGGCTAAAGTGTAATAACCCACTTAACTTAATCCAAAAACTCAACTGATATATATATATATATATATTGATTTTTTATTCTTACTTATTCTTAATTATGTTTGATTCAATCGCATACTCAGGTACATATATCCAAACGAGATAAACATCCATCCAACCGAGATGGGCATCTAACCATACGGGTTAGGCATCTATTCATACGGGACTAGGCCTCTAACCATATGGGTTAGGCATCTATTCATATGGGTTAGGCATCTATCCATATGGGACAAGAGGTTTCATCTATCCAATCTGGGATAGGCATCTACCCAAACAAGGTAGGCATCTATTCATAAGAATAGGATATGCTCTGGCCAGAGACTTTAGACTCATCAGGACCATCTGGGTCCTAACCCACTCTCTAAAGACTACACTCCCCTACTAGGAGTGCATCGAGGTCACTGTCCTTAGGAGTATAAAAATAATAACATAAACAAGTTTGAGTTCCACCTCAGAATTTGGCCTAAAGCCTCGGGAAGTAAAGCGAATCCATACGAGATTTCTTTTGAGTATGCATTGAATTAATTTTAACCTTTCAATTATTATTTGCACCATTTGATTAAAAGACCAAGGAGCTTCAAGAACCAACTACTCACCCATAACCAAATCCTAATCCCCATCCCCAAACGCCTGAGTACAAGGGACAACTCCATCCCTAGACTGCCTACATACCCGTTTCGATACAGGATCAAGGTGTAAAGTATGTAGTTCTGGTTTCTAACTATGGTTTAATATAAATTGTTTGGTGGGTACGCAACCCTTTCTAGGGTCAATGTCCCAGACAGTTTCTCTGTGGTTGCTACCCACGATGGTAGCTTTATAGCAAAAAGACTCAAGATGGCCTTTTACTTGTGGCCTAAAACAACTAAGTCCTATTTCCTATTAAATATGTCACCCTTAATCCATTATCATTCGTTGAAATCATCAAGATAAAATAAATTTTCAAATTCATAACACACAACCAAACCCTATTAGGGTTTTCTAAGGTTTAACTGAGCGGATGTAAATTCATTTAAAATTTATCTTTTTAGATTATCGATCCAAGGGGGATTACCCGCCCCTTGGATTTTAACTTCCAAATGAACCTTATTTCTCCTTGGTGATTTAAAGGGACGATGCCACATACACCGTTATTGCAGCTTTATTAGGCATTAAGTACAATAATTCAACACGGCGACATTACTCGTAAGTGTGACCCAGAGGCACCATAGATACCGAACGCCGCTAATTTTTGGTTTTAACTCCTCTTGTTTAGTTATCTAACTAGGATTTTAACTTTGAATTGATGAATCTTAAATGAAGCAATATACCAATACAATTATGAAAAAGAAACTATTATTTACAAGGAATTATCACTTGAATTTAAAAGCTAAAGTATAGATTTTACGTAATTGAAAGGAACAAAAACAAATTGACTACTTGGGAATAGTATTTTCTCCGAAGGAAAATTACGATAATAATTAAAAATTCAAAAACTTGAACTAAATACATAAAATTACTAATTGCTTAGAAACCATGATACTTTCAAAGATAACTTATGAAAATGATTTGAATTACTTGTAAGATATAATTGGTTTGGACAAACCATTACACAATAAGTATGAATCCTAGTACTGATTTGCTTGAAAGAAAATTAAATGATTGAATAGGAAGACTTTGGAAATGAATTTTAACACCTACTTGTTTGAAGTGAAAAGTATTTAATAATAAGCCCAACTAATTCTTCCATGTGAAGTAACATAAATTTCATCTACAAATGATAAAACTACTTTAAATGTGAATCCTAATACTTGAAAGGTACTAAATTGCTTGAAATAAAATTTAAATTATCAAATAATTATACTTTGGAAATGAATTTAATACTCACTTGTTGAAGGGAAAAGAAAAACAAATATTCAACAATAAGCTTCAAATTAACCACATTATTCTTAATTACTAATTGTTTGAAAAAGAGATTAGAAAAGAGTCTAAACACTTGTTAGTTAACCAAGTAAATAATACTAAGTCTCCTAATAAACAATTCTAATCAATAAACTTCTAGTTGCTTTTGAACTAATACCTTTGCAAGATTATAAAGTGATAACCGATTACTCCCACTTGAAGTAACATTAACTTTATCATTGGATACATTCTACAAACAATAAATTTATCAATTTCAAATAATTAGAAGAGAGCTAATGTTTGCTCCTTAAATTACCCTCAATTAGAATTGTTATTTAATTTTTTAAGTGATCACGGAATAGGTTTCTTGAAACTCATTTGCTAAAACAATTTCGGTTTTGAATAAACTCTCTTTGCATTCTAATTATTACTATTACCATATGAATATTTAACTATGCAATTTACCTCTAAATTTAACATTAATTAAATTTATCCTTACTAATTACTTGTATTATTAAGTGTAACTTTTCCTTTTTACTAGTCTTATGTTTCTTTTTAGCTAGAAGGTAAATATTTTTAACTATTAAAAGAATTGACTATTCTTAATGCCTCGTATACTCATATCTTGGAATCTAATAAGGAAACAAATCAAATAATCAACTTTTCGAATTGAGGCAAATATTTGTCTAACATTAACTCATATTGCTTGAAATACCTAAAAGGGTTACTATGAATCTAAACACATTTACTTGTTAGGTAAATTCCTTTAACCTTTGATACTTGTACTGATTGAAATATACAAAAGGTAGTTTTGAAATCCATTCATTAAAGAACTTAAATATTTGAAATGTATTGAATGTCTTGAGGGAACCTACTTACTATTAGGATTTATTTATTTGATGAAAAGATCCAAAACTATGGAATAAGTGTATCATTGACGCAATAACATTTTTCTTTACTTTGTATTTCCTAAGTCAAACTAATTTGTTTAATAAGGAGATTTAACTATTCTATCTACATCCTAAGAAGGATTAATTCAAGATGATAGATCTCTTAATGCTCTATTATCTATTAAAATTATCAAGTGTTAATTGACCCTTTTGTCTTATGTGCAATATTTATCTTTTCAAAACCCAAGGGACTCTTTTTCCATCATTAAGGAGATACTAACTCTTTGGAATTAAAAAAAAAGTTCAAATTTACAACTTAATTTCCATATTAAAAATGCAATAAGGTATCCATTAATATGAGTTAGACCATTTTCGCTTAAATTTTCTTTTAATATTTTAATAATCTAATTCTTAAAACTAGAGATGATATTTTAAATACATTTTCATTAATTTAAATAAGGTTAGATTATAAATAGGTCTCATTAATTCTTTTTAAATAGATCTCGATGTTTGATTAGATTCACAGAATTGACGTACGAAAAAAAATGATGGCGACGTTGTGTGCGAATGGAGCCGAGCAGGGGCTAGGGCATCGCAGCCCTAGCTTGTAGGCGAGCCTGTTGGCTAGTGTGACAGAATGTGGGTGGAGGCTGCGGTCGGGGGTGCTGTTGTGGGAAGGGTGGCGTCAGGGCTGCGGGGAAGGAGGGGTGGTGGCTGTGGGGGAGGGAGGTAGGTGCTGCGGGGGGCAGGGGCTCGGGGTCCCTGCAGATCTATAGTCTGCGCATGGGGAAGGGCTGGGGGAGGCCCAAGTTGTGCAGGGGGTTAAGGGTGTGTGCTGCATGCAGGGTTCAGAGCCTTTGGCCAGCTCCCTTCGGAGGGTGGGCTCTTTGAGTGGTGAGATGCTTAGATCCGGTGGTGAGGATTTGAAGGCGCCTCATGATATGGAGCTTCGGGCTGTAGGGGGTTTGAAACCCCCATCCCATAATTTAAAAAATTATGATAATAACCTTTTTGCCTCAGAGTCCGGGCCTAGAAATGCCAGGGGTTTGTGGATTTCAAAGCTCAATGTCTACCTGGAGAAGTGCAGCGAGAGACCTAGGGTGAGTATTCCTCTGGAGAGGATAGCGGAAGATGTTGATTACTTTTCCAAACATTCATTATACTAAAAGTTTTTGGGGATGAGGGTCTCTCTGCAGTTTTTGGAAAAATGGGCTCAATGAACTTGGGCTCCGAAAGGGGAGATGGAGATCATGTTATTGGCGAACAACTATTTCATGGTTACCTTCAATTGCATGGAGGATCGGAATAGGGTTTTTGAAGGAGGGTCATATTTTTACAACCAGGTGGGATTGTTTATCAAACCCTAGCATGCAAGGTTCAACCCTTTGGAGGAACTCCCAAATAGGGTCCCAATGTGGGTCCGCTTACCGCGACTTCTGGTGGAATGCTGTTGGGAGGATGTGCTTCAGATGCTCAGTTCAGTGCTTGGGAGGCCAGTTGGAGCATCCTTGCAAACCCTAGGGAGAAGGGTTATGACCTTCACTCGCATATGTATGGAGATTGATCTTAGTAAGCCTTTGCCAGATGCTATTGATATGTGTGCGGGTTCTTATTCCTGGGTTCAGCAACTGGATTATGAGACTTTACCTTTTCGATGTCGCCTATGTCATGAGTACGGCCACTTGCAATGCAAGTGCTCTAGGTATAAATCGATGATACAACAATCTCAACAACCAACCCATAACACAGATGGGGTTGATAAAGGAAAAGTCGCCATGACTGGGGAAGCTATGGGTACTGATAGTTTTGTCCCAGTTAAGAAAAAGAACAAGAATCAGGGACAAAAATCGACCTTACAGGTAAGACATGAGGACAATACTTTCAATAGGTCTGAAGCCTTGGACGACCTCACCCAGCAGGAGGTAAACCCTGGGTTGAATCCCTTGGATCAGGGTGCTCCAGGGTTGGTAGATGATGGTGTATTTGGGGACTCAACCCAGGCTTTGCAAATTGTGGGGAGTCAGCAAATGGAGATGGATCAGCCAGGTGTAGCCTAGTTGGGGTCCATACGTAGTGTTGTAGTGGAGTTGGTTGGGGGGTAGGTCTCTCCTTCTGCTAAAAAAATGGAACCTATTGGGGCCAAAAGTAACAAGATGGGTGCACACTTGGGTCTCCACCAGAAGGACATTAAGAAAGGATCATCGGAGAAGAGTTCTAAGGCTGGAAGAAAAAGGACTTAGAGAAGATCAAATTGATGGGGGAGAATTTGGTTGATTCAGGGTCAGTAAAGACTCTAGATACACACTTTTCCAATCCCCCTAAATGATTTTTTTATCATGGAATGTGAGGGGCTTGAACAATGGCCCTAGACAAAAAGTTGTTCGAGAGTTGATAGGGAGCCATGCTCCTGATATTCTTTTCTTGCAGGAGACAAAACTTTATGTGGAAAGTATGATGGATTTGGTGCCAAAGATTTGGGGGAGAAGCCAGTGTCAGTGTATTGGTGTTGTGGGCTCCTCGGGAGGGGTGGCCTATCTTTGGAACCCTCTAAGGATCTGTCCTGACTGGTGGGTGGCCTCCAGATCTTTGTTATCTGGGGTTGTCTCTAGTCTTGAGATTGGGGAATATATTTTGGTTACTAACATCTATGCCCCCACTAATCTTCAGGGTAAGCAGAATTTATGGGTCCATATTTCAGGTATGAGGGGGTTGGCCCCTTTCCATCCTTGGATTATGGTGGTTGATTTCAATGCCATCCTTGAGTTGAGTGAGAAGAAGGGGGGTGTTATGCGGTTAGAACCTCCGTCTCTCCTTTTTCAAGATAATATAGCTTCATTGCATGTTGTTGATATTAATCCTGGTAATGGTCTGTTCACCTGGAACAATAGGAGGATAGGGGAGTATTGGATTGCTAAAAGGCTGGATCATTTCCTGGTTTCTAGTTTTTGGATTGGTGGGGAGTGGTCTACTAGCTCAGAGATTCTTGATTGGAGAGGCTTTGATCACTGGCCCATTAAGTTGGTTTCTTCTTTTGCTCCGGTCGCTTGCTCTCCTTCTTTCAAATTCCAACTTATGTGGCTTCGGGATCCTGATCTGCAGGCTCTTATTGCAGATTGGTGGAGACAAGGGAGGCCAACCTTCAACACTGCTATGTACACTTTTGCCAAGCAATTGTAATTTGTTAAGCTTCAGCTTAAAAAGTGGAATCATCAGGGTTACAGAAATATTTTCTATGCTAAGAAAGCTGCTCAGATTGAGTTAAATGCAATCACCAGTGACATCAGAGAGCATGGTTTGTCGGAAGCACCGCTTAGGGAGGAAGACAAGGTTGTCAAGGCTCTAGAGAAATGGAAGCATAGGGAGGAAATATTCTGGAAACAAAGAGCTCGCATTGATTGGTTGCAAGAGGGTGATAAGAACATGACTTTCTTCTTCAACTCGGTGAAAGCTAGAAGACATGGAAATGCCATTCCAGTTCTGGTTAATGATAGAGGTGAGCAGCTTTTATCACTTCAGGAGATTTCTAAGGAGTTGTTACTTTATTTCCAGGCCCTCTTCAAGGAGGAGGCTCAGGGGGAACCGGTGGAGGAGAATCAAGTTCTTGACTGCATCCCCCCTCTAGTTACTAGGGAGATGAATGAGCAGCTTATGGGTCCCATTTCATTTGAGGAACTGGAGAGGATTGTTTTTCACATGAGAAAGGGGAAGGCCCCTGGTCTGGATGGGTTCCTGATTGAATTCTTTCAAGAGTTCTAGGATATTATCAAATTGGACTTATGGGAAGTAGTTCAGGAGTCCTAGAGGAATAAGCAGATGCTTCAGGTGTTGAATGCAAC
The DNA here is from genome assembly GCF_030272615.1 of Cryptomeria japonica. NCBI lineage: Eukaryota > Viridiplantae > Streptophyta > Pinopsida > Cupressales > Cupressaceae > Cryptomeria > Cryptomeria japonica. The sequence goes on along the minus strand of NC_081414.1, from coordinate 406,773,768 downwards.
CTTCATCGCTCTCATCCCCAAGTGTGATGGGGTTGACCGGTTAGGCCAATTCTGACCCATCTCTCTCTGTAATATGATTTACAAGATTATCTCTAAGCTAATAGCGGATAGGTTGAAAAAGTGTCAACGGGATGTGATCTCTGAGGAGCAAAGTGGGTTTGTGGAAGGGCACCAAATCTTGAACAGGGTGGTTATAGCTATGGAGACTATTCACTCTATGGAAAATTCCAAGGAAAAAGCTATGTTCATTAAGTCGGATATGGCTAAGGCTTATGATAGAGTTCGTTGGTCTTTCCTTCAGAATATTCTCAGGGTGTTTGGCTTTGCTGATGAATGGATCCAATGGGTAATGAGCTGTGTGACGTCTACATCTTTCTCGGTGCTAATCAATGGTGACCATACGAAGCTGTTTGGTGCATCCAGGGGTCTTCGCTAAGAGGACCCCCTATCACCATACCTATTCATTCTTCTGGCTAAGGGCCTAGGGAGGTTGATTAAACATAATGTGGGTCAAGGATTTATTCAGGGATGGAGCTGGGGTAATGACTTGCAACCGCAGTCTCACTTGCAGTTTGTGGATGACACAGCCTTGATGGGTCTTGCTCGAATCAGAGAGGCCACTAATCTGAGAAAGGTTTTGGATGTTTATCTTGCAGCTTCGGGCCAGATGATTAATGAGGGTAAATCTTCCATCCTCTTTTTCAACACTTCGGGTCCTATTCAAAGAAGGATTGCTCTTATCTTGAGATTCCAAGTTGGCTCTTTGCCCTTGACTTATTTGGGTATTCCTATTTCTCTTGGTAACCCTCCTAAGGAATCCTGGCAAGGCATCTTAGATAAATTTCGCACGAAGGTTGATCAATGGACTAATAGATGGTTATCCTTTGTTGGGAGGGTTCAGCTAATTTAGTCGGTGGTTCAGGCCCTTCCAACTTTTTGATGTATACCTCAATTGGATCCTAAGTGGTTCTTGAAGGTATTGGACTCTCTGGCTAGGAAAATCTTATGGGTGGTTAGCCTCTCCTCCTCCAAATGGAGTCTTGTCAATTGGGAGTTGGTGTGTAGCCTGAAGCAATCAGGGGGGCTTGGTTTAAGGTAGTCTATCTTATTTGGGGAGGCTCTGGTGGCTAAATTGTACTGGAGGTGGTGTGTAGAGCAGGATCATGGCTGGGCTAGGATTTTGGCCTACAAATATATGCACAAGATCCCGATGGAGGAAATTCAAAGATATCCACTGGAGGGTAAAGGTTAAATGATTTGGAGTACTCTTAAGAAAGGGGCCTCCCTTATTAAGGAAGGTCTCTTTTGGATTTGCAGGAGGGGGAAGAGGTCCTATTCTAGAATGACTCTTGGGATGGTTACCCCCCATCCTGGAATAGTTTCCCAACCTTGGGACTCTTTCCCAGAGGTTTTTGGAGGCGGGGTGGTCTAGGGTGAGTGACTTCAAGGCTGTGTATAGGTGTGGGAAGCTGGAGATGGAGCGGTGGAAGACCCCTAATGAGTGGCCGATAGCTGGGATGTAGGAAGAGTGTGCGGAGTTGTATGACATTCTGGCGAATAGACACTGTAGTTCTCTCAAGGGTAGGGACGGACTTGCTTGGCTTCCAAATCCTAAGGGTGTATTTACTGTTGCCAGTGGATATCGGGTACTGTTGAACCAGAGACTTGAGGGAAGAGAGGTGCCTTGGTGGAAACAAGTGTGGAATAGTCTTTCTTGGCCAAAGTGTAATTGCTTTTCCTGGACTTTGGCCTTGAACAAATGCCTAACTTGGGACAATATCCACAAGCGAGGATTTTTGGGGCCTTCCATTTGTGCCTTGTGTGGTAATGGAGAGGAAGACTCTTCACACCTATTTTTTAGATGCCCCTTCTCTATGCTTATATAGCACTATTAGTGGGGGGTGTGGAAGCATCCCTGTGTTCACGTGGATTCACTGGTGGATTTTTGGAGCAGCTTGGGCAGACCTCCTATCTCCTCCTCCTTCCTCTAGACTGTTTGGTCCATTGGACCCATCTTCATTTTGTGGCAGATTTGGCTCAAGAGGTACAAGAGGATATTTCATGAGGTCGGACTGAAGGTTCAACAAGTGTGGAATTGAATCATAGTTATGATCAGGGAGACGGTAGAAGCCAAATGTGAGGTGCATTTTCCTTTGAATAAAGATGAGGCAGATATTGCGAGAAGGTTGGGGTTGCATGAATTGTCCCCTGCCTCAGGCTGTGTTAGGAGAGGTAGACATTCTCTGAAGAAGGTTCAAAGGATCGGAAGATGGATTCCTCCTCAGGATGAGATTATCAAAATTAATACCGATGGCTCCTCTAGGGGTAACCCAGGCCCTGCTGGGATTGGTGGTGTGGGTAGGAACTGTAAGGGGGAGGTGGTCTTCTTATTTTCAGTTCATAAAGGGTGGCATTCTAATAATTTTATGGAGGGCTTTGCTATTCTCTATGCCTTGGAGTGTGCCTGGGAGTTGGGTTACAGAAAGGTTATCTGTGAATCAGACTCACAAGTTGTGGTGAACTTGTTGTCAGAGCAGAAGGTGAGTGGGGTGCATTGGCAGTTGGTAGAGATTGTTTGCCAGATTACTCATATTAGCTCGGCTATGGAGCAGGTGTCTTTCATCCATATTCCTTGTGAGTGGAATAGAGCTGCAGATTGTTTGGCCAAGTGGGCCTTGGAACATGGTAGTGACTGGAAAGTTGAAGGGTGGGATCATCTTTCCCCAAATTATTGTCAAGACCTGCAGAAGATTCTTGCTGAGGATTGGGATCTGGGTATCAGATTGGTTGATCTTGGGATTGGGCTTGTGGTTCTTATCTAGGGCCTTGGGGCCTTGGGTCTCTTTGTAATTCTTGTGTCTGATTTTCAATAAAGTTTTTACCCCCTTTTTAAAAAAAAAAAGATCTCAATAAATAAAACCATTTTTTATTAAATATACCTCAATAAATAAATTCATTTCTCACTAAATTCGATTAATTTTCAACTATTAAAATTTATAATTATAAACTAATCCTAAATGATTTTTTTTAATCACCAAGTGCATAATTAAATTTCAAAGAACTATAAGATTATTAATTTTAATCATTCAAAATAACTTTCAATATTCTAAAACATTTTTAATTTTAAATTAAAATAAAAAATAAAAAAATAAATAAAAATGAACTACTTATTTTAATAATACAAATAAATTTAAATTACTTAAACAACTTAGAATATAAATAATTTTTTTAATTATTTGAATAATATATAAAATATATATATATATATATTGAATAATTAGTAATTAACTCAAAATATTTTTAATAATATAATAAATTATATTTATTTAATCTTAAAAAATAAACTAATTTTAAAAAAAAGAAGTAAACATAAATCTACAAACAAATTTAGAACATGAATTTAATACGATTTTAAATAAATTTGATATATATATATCAAGGCAAGATTTACTTCCTTTTTTTTAATTTCATACATGCACAGGGAATAATATTCTTTTTCCAAAATATAGATGAATATGTTTCCAAAAAGCACAAAGATGAATATTTTCCTAAAATCAACAAACATGAATGTTTTCCTAAAATCCACAGAGATGGATACTTATCTAACATACATAGAGATGAATATATTTCTATTTGTGTTTTCCTTATTCCGATTTTAGATTACTTTGGCAACAGATTTATTTTTGTTCATGTTATTCTAATATATATATATATATATATATATATATATATATATATATATATATATATATATATATATATATATATATATATATATATATATATATATATATATATATTACATTTAAAAAAAAAAAAATCTGATTTTTGTAAAAAAAAAAGAAACTTGATTGAGGAAAAGATAATAGATTAAACAATATTCAAATTTGTATATGCATATTTTGAAAGAAATCTATTAACCAATTTATTTCCTACATGCAGAATAAAGAAGAAGATTTTTTTTTTTCTTTTTTTGGATAGAAAAGCAATTTGTTACATGTATTTGATTAAATCCATCAACAAAAACTGAAAAAGATTTCCTTGCAAAAATCTAAAATGGATAAAAGAGATTTCTTTTAATAAAAATAAAAATAAAATATAAAATTTCTTATGTGCAAAATTCTGAAAGAGACGAGAAGAAGATTTTCTTTGAAAAGAAAAAGCAAGCAATGAATATGCAAGAGGGGAACCTGTATTTGAATGAAGAACCTTGCTGACCTCCTTCAATTCCTCCTTGAAGCTTGGTAATGATCTTCTCCAAAATTCTGCAACACATCTACAAAATTTCTCCTACAACTAACATGATATTGAAAATAAATTCATAAGAATTTCAAAACTACTTTATCATCCAAAAACAATGAATTCCTTCTTTTCAAAATCTAGAACTCAATATATAGAAAAGAGAGTCATTTTGCCACTACAAAAGAAATTAATTGATTTCCATATTCTTTTCCCAAAATAATTTCATGCAAAATGATTAATTGTCATAGTGGGGGTTACATGCAAAAATTGAATTTGAAATTCTCTTCTAGAACCTTCTCATTTCCTCCTACAACTTGTGCTAAATAGCATATTGAGAAAATAAACAATTTCTAAATTAACTTCATGCAAAAATGATTGTTGTCATAGTGGGGGTTACATTTGACCATGAATTCAAAATTCAAATTTGAATTCTCTTCCATTTTATCAAAATGCATTTTGTAACTCCTTTGTCATAAAAATGCCATGAATAGAATTATTCTTGTCATAGAATAATTTTGTAGCTCCCATGTCATATATTTGCTAAATACAATATTTATTCCTTAATATTAAAATTTCATTTCTAGAATCTTCTTATTTCTCCTACACCATGTTCTCAATTAGGATATTGAGAAAATAAGTAATTTTCAAATTATGACCTCATGTGTGTGTCATCACTTAGATTCCTTTTTATTTAAAAACTTCAACCTCATTTCAATTTATCTTCTCTATCTAACATTACTCATAATATTATAATAGTAGTAGTAGTAGTAATTCGACTCAACACAATACGATAGGTAACAACTTGGACACCTTAACAAGATAACTGGTTTAAAATTTATTGTAATTTAGGCTAAGGGAAAACGATCCAAGGAGTGTAGATCTAGACTAGAGGAAATCATGGTGATTTGAGAGTTTAAGTGAGGAAAACTGAAATATATTAGCTAGTTAAGAGAGTTATTCAAGATCTTGATTGGTTTGATTAGCCAGTCAGGAAGAAAAAATTGAGATTTGATAGGAAGTTACTTAGAGTTGACAGGAAGAAACTAGTAGTTTGACTCTACTCACAAAAACTCACATGTTTTAAATTTTTTTTTTAATTTTTTTTAATCAATAATGGGCTGTAGCCATAAAATTTTATTAATTAAAAGAGAATGTCTACATATTTCATTACAAGTTCGGTTCAGTGTGGGCATCGATAGGAAAGAACCGAACGAAGAAAACCTCTGGTCTTGCAGAAGGATAAAATCCTAGAACATAACTTCTTGTCTCGTTAATGATCGATACAAACCCAAATGAGCCAAATGAGCCATTGGTTGGCTGCAGTGGGTGGTGACATATTATATTTGCCCCCCATGTTGAAGATACTGCGTGAATAACCTTGTCCTTCTATGCTTGAGATTCCAATTAAAAATAGGAGAGCCTTTCCGATTATGGAAGAGTCGGTTCTGCAATAACCCCAAAAGAAGATGCTCTTTCTACCTGGTTGCAGAGATCAGAGAGTATTGGTTTCCTTAATTGCCTAAGGGTCCTGCAAATGACTGTAAAATATTTCTCCTGCAGAATGATAATTTATGTTAATCTTGAAAGGAATTAAACTGAAAGTATGAATGAAATTATCGAACAAGGGAAGATGATTAGCATTTGCCTAACCAACTTCATATAGAAAACCTCACATGCGAAGCCGTGTACCATTAATGCTTCATGAGTTCCCAGAACTGACCAATTTTGAGCCAGTCCTTAACACATAAAAGCCTAATACCTGCATCGACAAATTGTTAAGGAACCTTGATAAAGGCAAGTAATAATTGTGACCAACTGGACCAAGGCCATGACAGCCATGGACCACTGAAGATTAATTACAGGAGAGCAGAGTCCAGACAAAATGTAGTCGAAAGCCATCTCAGAATACAAGAGAGGAATATCAATTATATGAAGAAAACAACATAGGCCGAAAATAAATATGAATTTATAAATTATCAGATTAGAGTAAAGATTAATAATGAGCAAAAGAGGCTAATCTAAATAGATAGATAAGCCAAAAGATTTAAATGAAAATATGACTAGGATTATACAGTCAAAAATGAAATTGAAAATGACAATACGTGTATGTGTATATATATATATACATATTGTCATTATGAAGAGGGGTATTCCTATATATAGATGAATTTAGCTGTTAAAGCTTAAAATCATTGAAACAGGACAAATTTAAAACAATCACACACACACACACACACACATATTATGAGTCTGGATATAAGTATACCAACAAAGGGAAGCATTTATGTAGTTTACAAAGGGCACCAGAAAGATAACCGTACTTCAAAATATGAGAGTCGATAGGCTACTATAGATAATTACTAAAGTATTTCAAAAAAATTATGAGTCTGGGTAATAACAGAAAAGACTGAAGGTGGCATAACGTCTTGATCAGGTCAATCCCAAACCATTTCACAAAATCTAACTACAAGTGGCTAACCCTTTCCTTTGTTCCCTGCATGATCCGAAGGCAAGACCTTCGGAGAGGTTGAAATCTCCAGATTAGGCTCCTCCATTGCGAGACTTTTTGCTAGTTCCATGCTTAGACCCTCATCCCTCACGTAAACAACCAACCAATTCTTATAGGGGGGGAAATTCACATGAAGCCACCACATAAGGAAATTTATATGCCTCAGAATGATAGGGCGCTTGTTTGCGAATTTTGCAGGGTCATCAATTGCCAGAATTGGGAACCGGGGGACCTGACAATTATTCCACATTAGGATATCATAATGCCTGGGCTTAGGGGCCAAAAGATCATTGTGACATTTACCATTACTAGGTCTAGTTCTCCCATGATACTGTGCTTAAAGACCTTTAAGCATAGCTGCCTAATGTTCTCCCTATTGGGCTCAAAATGAAACACTACTGCTAAAAATATAAAGGAGATATCAAAGTTCACTATGGTTCTGTCCTCGTTGTAAATAAAATCCTCCCCTAGGATTTATAGTATGGCATTAATAACCAGGTCTTGAGGAGAATTGACAGTACCTTTCAAATGAGCTGCCTTAATCTCACCAAAAACAACCACTTGTCTCTTCAAGCACTTGCGCTTAAGGACTGTGTCCATTTTAAACAATATTGAGCTCTTTGTCGAAACTACACCCTGCAAATGAAGAAAGGAGCATCAATAAATGGCCAAAAAAGTCACCCGAAAGATAGAAAATCATGACACGAATAATGGATGGATTGTTTAAGCCAAAGTTAATTATCCATCATAATGATGTGCTGGATTGAGGTACTTGACAGCAGAGCCAAAGTACCAACTCACTTAGAAGTGATTGCCACTTTCTAATCATGATAACAATAATCTGGCACCGCACAAACCAAGTGAGTAAATAAGGCCTTGCACAAATGGCATGTGTGAAAGAATGATCAGAACCTTGGGGCCAGAGTTAGCTAAGAAGAGAGAGGTGGAGCCTTTAATGATGACATGGCAAATCTGAATAAAAATAGATACTAATAATGAAATCTGTGCGAGTACAATAGAATTTCCTTAAGTTGTGAAATAGTTGCAAGAGATGGCAGCGTGAGAAAGGACACCAAAATTGTATGAGGAAGGAAGAGTGGTCAAGTAAGTGTGCGAGGGAGGGAATAAAACAAGAGAAGAAGGAGAAACGAACAATGAGGCTGCGAGGAAGTTATGTTAAAACTATGGGATAAACAACAAAAACAGAAGGTAAGGAGAATAAATGAAAATAATATGAGTATACAAATATATACCTATTCATGTTGGCAAAAGTTCATAAAAATTATATGTGAATATATATTCCTTCATATTCTTACACACACACACACACACACACACACACACACATATATATGTACATATATATATATATGTATATGTAAATATATATATAAATCTATAGGGATGAAGGGGAAAAATTCAAATGTTAATGGAGATCTAAACATGCCAGATCTCTATCCTATGCCTCGATTCACAAACTCCTTGCAATCAACTCCCTCATTGGCTAGTTCATCTGCTCTTTTGTTACCTTCCCTATAAATGTGATTGATGAGGATGGAGTTAAAGTATGACAGGAGATCCCTAGACCTTCTAATTAAGTTACTTATCTTCCAATTGAAGGACTTGCCTGATCTAAGAGAGTTTTGATGATCGTGGAATCCCCTTCAAGATTTTGAATTCCTAGCTTGTGACAGAGCAACATGCCTTCTAATACTGCATTAGCTTCTGCTACATTGTTAGTAACTATCCCTAGAGGTTTTGCGAGTGCAACAACCTCTTTCCCATCCCAAGAGTGAATAACACAACCTAAACCTGTTGTGCCAGGGTTTCCCCGAGAAGCTCCATCAAAGTTGAGTTTGTGCCAACCTAGAGGCGGAGGAGCCCAAACACACTTCTTCCTAACTGCTGAATTGTGGCTCTTCCCTAAACCAACATACAAGGGAAGAATGAGGCCCTCCCAGCATTTACTAAAGGCTTCGTCCCTAAGTGAAAATTTAGAATTCTTCAAAGTCCATTTCCTAATATAGTTGTTGGCAATCTCTATAATGGATGCTTCGATTTTAACAAGGAGAGCTGTAGAGTTGAGGGATTTCTCCTTAAAAATTATTCTGTTCCTTTCTTTCCAGACTTCCTAGAGGAGGATAGAGGGGGAAATAATCCATATATGCCCGCAATGACTGAAATTTTGGTAGATGGGCCAGCTCTGCAGGAAGGAAAGTAGGTCATTTTGGAAAGCTAGACTCAAGTTAAGTTTACCAAAAAGCCATTGCCAACAGGAGGCAGTAAATTCATAGTTAAGTAATAGGTGATTTGCATCTTCCTCCATCTTGCAACATAATTGACATCTAGAGGGGCCGACGTAACCCAGTTTCCTGTAATGCCTCGCTAGGAAACCCCGAAGGGATAAAGCTAAAACACACGAATGGAGTGCAAATAATTTAAAAAAAAAATTAAACATAACATAATGATACAGTGAGTTATCAAAAGCTTAGATAACACAGCGGAAGACTAAACAATACCTAAGGAGTTTCCCAACATGATTACTTAATCTAACATCTAACTCAACTCACGACATTTGATCCAATCAAGCAGGTTAACTTAATTTCATGTTGTTACTTTAAACAAAGATATAAGTTGTTCAGTAAATTAAAATTATAGATAATAGGATGCGTTCATACATTATGGTTGAAGATGTAGCTAACATGAGGAAATTCACCCATTAAAGTTAAAACATAGATAACATGTGGATGTTCATCCATTAAAGTTAAAAGATAGATAACTTGATGTGTTTATCCATTATGATTTAACCAACCCTTACGTTCAAACTTTCATTAACACTTAAGTCATGCATCTGGTTTTATAACACACTTTAATTTCAATATAAACTAATGAGTTCTTTCCATGCATACTTAATTTCACTATCAATAACTAAATATATTCCATTATTCTAATCTACATTCTTTCATGATCCAATTTTTTCATTTAATATGATGACTAGACACATGCATTTAAAATTAATTTTATCTAATCCACTTGATACATTCTAATATAATGCCATCCATACATGTTAAAAACTAAAAAGGAACATAAGAACATAAGCACCACTTAACACCAAATTGATATAGGAGTTCACCCCTAGAGGGCTACATCTCCGGGTCTGCTCAACTGCAAGACCCCTCTGATCATTAAATAAGTTAAGAATACATAAGGTTCACATCATTTACAATCCTACCATAAAGGTGAACATAACCAATATACAACGACCATGTCGGTCAAATAAATACATAAATGATCCCTGAATAGGAAAGGATCCAACTGAACATAATAGAAGCAAATACAAAGGTCCACTGAAGCATCCACAAAACTAAGTCATCGCAACCCAAGGTCTAGCATGACATCAGGTTCTCACAAGGGCATAAGCAACAGGACGACTCCACAAAAGTGCTCCCATCAAGACAACACAACCACACACTAGTGAACATAGGGGACAAGTGTCATCACACAACCTGGTATGGTTACCATGGCAAGTCTTCATAGGTTCCGGCCCCATCCACTGGGTTACCCTAGCAACCTATTCTGAACCTTCAGCCCATCCAAGCCTCATGTGGACCCACACATCCTTTCATGAAGACAAGGATGATGGTTTGCTATTTCAGGCCTTCTCACAGCATGTTGAGTCTGTGTTAGCACTCGTCCCACGTGTGAGGCACAATTATCTTACTTAGTGATTCATTAACTAACTCTCTAATATGCTATTAGGTTATCACTTATTAGACACACTTCTGATGGGTTACCCAACAACCACTTTCCCATATGACACTAGACCATACTCAATGAACTCCTAAACCCAGACATACACAAGGTCAAGCAACCAGAGTTCAAAATGGAGGAAACAACCATTTGGTCAAACACTACTTCATATGAGGTGCACTAATTGATGGTACTCTATCTAGAGACCTGACCAACTATGGTCAACCACAAATCATCATTCGACACCCGCATACTGAACATGACCAGTCATAACACCATCACAAGACAATAGTCAAACTTGAGATCAAGGACAGAAACAGGTATCCCAAATCAACCAAACGACAGGGTCCAATCAAACAAATCAAGGTCTTGCCATTACTTAAGCAAAAGAGAATACAAAAATTTAAACTTGCATAGGCAATAATCGGTAGAGACAATCTTTTCCCATATTGATTTAAACATAAAAGTCGATCAAGTTTTCTAAATGATCTAAGTTAGATTGTAGTTATCTACCTCATCTAGGTACAAGTTGTTCTTGGTTTTCTAACTCACTAAGTTCATGTGCATCAAAACATAACATAAATACATCATTACGAGTTTCTAAACCATGTTACTATGAATATAATTAAATAAATATTAACCGACTAAATATGATATTTAATCTTCAAATAAAACATCATTGTCATATTGGTTCAAAAATAATTTCTCCAAGTTCATCTTTCCAGAACCAAGTTACACTTTTCTGATTAAAGAAATATATATTTAAAATAACCAAAAATAGGCAAACATTTCCCAAATCCACAAATTACTTCCTTATGCACATATAGAAAAATACCAAAATTAACTATTAATTAATATATATTTATTAATCCGCGATTAATAAAATATAACAAATTAATAATTAATAACGAAATTAACAAATCAAGTATTTAATTAGAAAAAACTGCATTAATAATAAAATAGAATTTGAAAATTAATTAATGTATATTTACCATTTATACAATTAATTAATAACAAATTAATCATAAATTATTAATTAATGACCTGTAGCGTCGTAAATTGTACGCACTTGCTAGGGTGGTACAATTTCACACCTAGTTTAGCACCCGCCTTGGCACATTTTGCATCTTGCATTGCATTTCCCCTTTAGCACTTAATTAATTAAATTAATTAGGTCTAAGGTCCTATTTTATCATTTCCCACATCATAAAGTTGGGCCCTTTCATTAAAGTGTGCCCTTTTCATTTTATTCCTCCTATACATCATTTAATCAAAAACCCTAATTAGGCCCTATTTCGAACTTGGGGGCTTGGTTTCGGGGGTCAAAACATCTCGAAATCACCTGTAACTTCGGGATTCTCTCTAAAATCATCATATCCGATGGCCCTGAAAATTTGGTGAAAAATTGTCGGGACCGTGGCGCCCGGTGCACATGGTCCCGGACATTTTTCCCGAAATTTTGGGAGCACGATCCAATCATAAAATAAAGCTTAACCCCAAGAAATTGGCGGGATATTCAATCTCTAGGTCGGCCAAAAGTCGAAATTAAGACCTAGGGTTTCATATATAAGAGCTCTCTTTCTTCATTTGAAAGGATCCGAATTTTGGCTTTCAAGGACCTTCTAGGCAGCGAAAGAGAAGATCTTTGAAGACTTCAACAACATTCAACATCCTTTTATCAAGCATTTATCAATTTCATTCATTCATTTAGGGCTTGGAAGACATTGAAGAACAATAGGAGATTACTGACTGAAGATTGGCTTGTACCCCTCCCTTGAGGGTTGGGTTTCGGGACTCGGACGACGCTGCAGGTTACAGATCCAGAAGAAGCAGACGGAGACCAAACAACACACCAAGTTTCAGAGAAAAAGACCAGGATAGGGGCGTGGAGCGCCCTAGTCCTGCCAGGACAGGGGCACTGGGCGCCTTGGTCCCTGGGACAGGGGCGCTGGGCACCCTAGTCCTCCTGACAGACAGCATTTTCAGCATTTTGATAGCTTTTTCCAAAGTGCAAAAATAGCAGTTTCCGGAGCAGTTTCAGGACAGTGGCGCCCGCGCCCCCGTCCCAAACATTTTCAGTCAGATTTTAACTCCGGGTACACATTTGCATTCTTGTCTTGTCCTTGTGTTTACAGCTTTCCATCATTTAAGTTCAATTCTGTAATCTTGTTATTAGTTCATACTTGCACTTTGGGGTTAGGGATTGAACTTGCATCATTTCATCTTTCAATTACAACAAAGGAATAGAAATCCTAATAGGTAGCCCGTGGCTCTCTCTTCCACAAGAAGAAGTAGCCAATTGTGTGATACCTCTAGGCTCTTTCGTATTCCACAAGTGTGTGGTTGAAAGTGAGATTTGGGCATGTTTGCTTAGTGTCACTTTTTCTCCTACACATTTTGGTGAACCCGACGTGAACTCCAATCTTCTCTAATTCTGATTTATGTTTTCAAATTTGAGTGTTTATGCTATTTCCAATTCAAATTTGTATTTACAAGTCTCAATTTCTTGCAAGATTCAAAAAATTTTAGAGGAAATTTTTGCTAAAACCCTAATTTTTCAATTCAAAGTTGAACTTGTGGATAGCTTAATTGGGATCAATAATTTCAAATCTGATTTAGGAACTCATTTGAATCATAAATTTCATTTTCTAAATCTACATTCTAAGTGCTTGCATTGGTTAAAATTGAACATTTCCTTCTATTTTGCATGTGTTATCATTTGAAAGAGGAAAATTGTTGTCATGATGCATTCATTTCATAGATGTGATAATGGGTTAGCTTCCCTTGTTTCAATTTTTCCTTCTCCTAAAGAACCTCTCCCCATCTATAATAACATTTTAGTGCCTAAAAGAGTTGCTTCTGATCCCTTTGAGACTCTCCCATGCTCTAAGGATGAAGACTTTAAGAGTGATCTTGACAATTCTCCTAAAATGTGCCCTTCCTATGTAGCTATCCTAGAGGAAGAGAATAATATCATAAACACCTTTCTTAATGTTACTTTACCTTCCCTACATGATGTCTCTCTAAGTGAAAAGGTATTGATGGACATTGACTTATTTTCTCCTAAAGTTGGTCCTTCCAATGGGGGCATGTTAGTGCAACAAGAGGTTATGAACACTTCTTTCAAAGATCTCCTTCCTAAGCATGAATCTTTGGAGAAATATGTTCATGTTCCTCCTAAAAAACACTCCCTTCATGAGGATCCTTTTGTGCAAGAAGATGACATTATCCCTACATTTCCTAGTGATGGCATTTCTTTTTCCAACAAAATTCCCACTAGAGATGATGAATTAATGATAAATGCTTACCCTTCTCCTAAAGTTTGTCTTACCCATAAGCATCCCTTAGAGAAAGAAGATGAAATAATAAGCAATTTCCTTAATTCTCTCTCCCCTAAAGATCATATTGAACATATTTTGAGGAAAGAGGATGAGTTTAACACATCTATTGATGCTCTCCCTCCTAAGGATGAGGAATTAATAAACAGTGTTACCTCCTCTCCCGAAATTGACAATACTTCAAACATTCCTTTCAACAACTTCACTATTTGGGATGAACCATTAGAAGAAGGTGTAGATTATTCTCTACCCTGTGAGAGAACCCTAGCCAAAAGGGATGAAATCAAGATTCAAAACTCCCTTGATAGTTTCTCACCTTCCTTGAATCTCAATTATTCTCCCTCTAAAAATAAAGCATCTCCCTCTCCTCAACTTGGTTCTACTCATAAGGAAACCCTAGTTCAAAGAAAGATGGTTAACATCTCTTTCAAAGATCTCCCTCTCAAAAGTGAGACTTTAGAGAGTAATGTTGATCCTTCTCCTAGAGAGTTTATTCCCCATGTAGATCCTTTGATGATAGAGGATGATATGACCTTTCCTAGTATTACTCTCCCTACTAGAACATCAATGCCTATTCCTTGTCTCTCTCCTAAAATTGATTTAATCCATGATAAGATTTTAGTGCAAGAGAAGACTATCAATAATTCTTCCAACACTTTTGTTCATTCTTCTAAACCATCCTCAATCAAATTGATACATGTGAATGAGACACCTAACAAACCTCTCTTCACTGTCCAAGGTGCTTGTCCTTCTCAAAATTCTCAACCTTTAAATAAGCCTATCTTAGTGGTTCAAGGTGGTTATGCTAATGATTATTTTTGCACTCCTAAGAAACCTATTATTACTGTGCAAGGAGGTTATTCTTCTAAGAGCCCTTATGAGTATGCTAAGCAACTAACTAGAGAGAGTTATCATGCGGTTGCCCATACCTATAATACAAGAAACAATACACAACCTAATCCTCCTCTAGTTATCCCCACTTTGCTTCCTCCTTCCCAACCTATTCTTCCTCAAGCTCCACGTATTTCACAAGTTCTTGGTAAGGAATATGATCTCATAGAACAACTTAAAGCTACCCCTGCTAAGATATCCCTTTGGGATTTGATCCAAACTTCTTCTGTTCATCATGGAATGTTACAAGATGCCTTGAAAGATTTGAATGTTCCTCCACCAAATACATCTAGTAATATAGCATCTTTAGTTAACTCTGTGATGAATCCTAAAGCTCAAATTGTGTTTACCCAAGATGAGTTGCCTACTAGTGAAATTCAACATCAATATGATCCCTTGATGATTGTGGTTATCATAAACGACACTGCTATAAGACGAACATTGGTAGATAATGGCTCTGGCCTTAATGTGTGTAGCATTAATCTATTGCATAAGATGAATGTGGATACATCCCTTATTGAGCCTAACTCTCGTCCCATTCGAGGCTTTGATAATGTGGCTAAGTCTTCATTAGGTATTATCACCTTACCCATCACAGTGGGACCTGTTACTTTGCCTACTCCTATCCATGTTATGTCGGGAAATCTAACATACAACTTGTTATTAGGGAGACCTTGGATTCACGGTATGCAAGCTGTCCCCTCTACATTGCATAGACAAGTTAAATTCATTTATAACAATAAGACATATACCTTGATAGGTGATACTAATTTTCAAGCTTGTTTGCAAACATTTAAGCCTTCCTCTTCTAGTAATGACTCTTTGAACAAGATACCTATGGATGAATCATCATCCTTTGATAATCAAAATTCTTTGGATGAAGATTCTTCTCAACTTCAATCTACACATGAAGAGGCTTTTGATGCTGAGAAGGTTCTCACAGAAGACGATTGGGGATCTCTTGATTTTAATCCCACCTTTGTAGGTGAGTATAGGGTTCCTCCTAGAGAGCTTAAAGGTAAAGAGAAGGAAGAAACTAAAAATCAATCAATCTTACCTGAACCTATGAGCAATAATTTTGTGGCCGCTTCTCAAACTTCTTCTCCTCACACCTCTAATTATGAAGAGTTTGATTCTTTGTCTTATGAAAAACCACCTTCTCTTCCTGAAATGGTTGATCGTTATGGTCATGGTTTTCGCATTTTTGCTAAGCATGGGTATCATGGAAATGGTTGTGGCGCTCATGAACAAGGGATAAAAGTTCCTCTAGAGACTAATTTTCACAATTATGCCTTTGGACTCAGCTATAATCCCTGCAAACGTACCAAAGCATCTAAAAGACCATCTCTCAATGTGAATGCTATATTTAGTAGTGATGATGATCTCACTTCAACTAAATCATCTTCTACTTCTATCAACTCTCATTCCCCTCATAAGGAAATCTTGGCGATGAACAAATCTCTTTATGAATCCCCTCAAATTTCTAAATCCACTTATGAATCTTTATCTCCTATTCATCATAAAGTCCTTTCCTCGAGGGATAAGGCTCTAATAAATTACACTCATCCCTCTTCTAAGATTTCTTGTGACTTTTCTTCTTCAATT
Source organism: Cryptomeria japonica (assembly GCF_030272615.1). Lineage (NCBI taxonomy): Eukaryota > Viridiplantae > Streptophyta > Pinopsida > Cupressales > Cupressaceae > Cryptomeria > Cryptomeria japonica. The sequence continues at coordinate 406,757,433 of NC_081414.1, read as the reverse complement.
TTTATCATTTTATACATGTTTTTGATCTCACTTATAGTTGAGCATTTAGCATGTCATATTCAAATACCTCATTCAATCTATCATGTCTTTAAATAACATTAATGGCTATTATGTTGCTCATCATTATGTGACATTGGTAGCTCATTTACTGGGGGCTCATTGTCATTCACGATGGTACAATTTCAAGTGCAATCATATTTTTTTGAAGCAACATAATAGCCTAATTTTCTTGTTCCTATGGGGACAAGAATGATTTCATACATCTCTTCTTTTACTTATGTCCAAATCTCTCCCTAGAAGATTGTGTAAGTCCTTCTCATTGTCCTTATCCTTGGGAGGCAATGATCTTTTCTTATTTTTATCTAAGGATCCACTTTTTTCCTATTTCGTGGATGGTGTGAACTTTATTACTTGATGTTATGCCTTGTACGATTTGTTGTTGTTTGTTCAAGGATTCTCTCTTACAAGAGGTGTAAGTCCTTGACTACAACCTCTTTTGCACTTGGTAAAATACATCCATAATGAATTCACTCTCCCGATTGAGTTAAAAGGAGCGTCATCCTTCATTAAGAATCACTTTCACCTCGCAAAAGAAGGAAGTATTGCATTCTTATTCTCTTCTTTGTCTTATTCTAGAAGATGTTATATTTGTCTAAGACAATTCCTCTCGGGGATAGGTGTCTTTTGTACAAAGATCTCTTCTCCTCTAAGGATCTCCTTTACACATACTACAAGAAATCCCTTTTCAACTATCTTATCCTTGCTTAAAGAGTGCAAAACTCTCTTGCTTGGATCTATGACATTGTTGCATTTTTGGGGTATCTTCTTTTGTGATGAAGGTAGGTATCCTTGTTCTACTTTGCTTATGACATAAACATTACACTTTTTGAGAAATGGGTCATTCTCGGAACCAGAGCACAGACTCTTAGAGCGAGATGTCTCCATTTTTCTTTTATGCAAGGTGATTATTTTCGGAACCAGAGCACAGACTCTTAGAGCGAGATGTCACACTTTTGTACTATACATATACAGGTTGTAGCATACTCGGGCATAGACTCCTATGAGGTGCTTCTAACCTCACTTACACACACATGCACGAGGTTGAGTGGAACTAGCGGCATAAGGCTAGACTTTCTCACTCTCCTCCCTTACATGGATCACCTAGATAGACTCTAGGGGCTAGTTTTCCATGTCCTTTTTCCCATGGATCACCTAGACAAGATCTAGGGGCAAGAAGTCCGTGTTTTTCTCTCTCATTATTCTTCTCATGGATCACCAATGTGTGTATTCATTCTTTTTTTCCTTTCTTTTCTTCTCTTTACATTTTGTTTCCATTTACATCCTTCATCTTGTGTTAGAGAACTCTCAAATCCTCACACTCTTTGTTGTGTTGGAATTGAGGTTTAGTGCTCTTTCTTACCAAATGATTCTCCATTAGTTTTTTGATCTCATATCAAATCTTCTTGTGAGCATTTGTCATCAATATTCTTTAACAATTCGAAGTGGTAAACATGATACCCTGTTTCAACTCACTAAAATTAGCAAGCCGAAACAGGGGGGGCATATAGCTACCCTCGAATTTTCATCACCTTCCTTAGTAAGCATTAGGTGATTTTGTGATCTAACGTGTGTTTTGTAGGGTACGGTTCCTAACTGTGTACTGCAGATACCGCTGGGGGCTTCGTTCAACAGACTTATGGATATATCCTTTTTCAAATAATGTTTACTTTTCTGTACTTTAGCTTGCATATGCACGTAGTGTTCATATGACCGCTAAAGTGGGGGCTAAATGTAGCGTCGTAAATTGTACGCACTTGCTAGGGTGGTACAATTTCACACCTAGTTTAGCACCCGCCTTGGCGCATTTTGCATCTTGCATTGCATTTCCCCTTTAGCACTTAATTAATTAAATTAATTAGGTCTAAGGTCCTATTTTATCATTTCCCACATCATAAAGTTGGGCCCTTTCATTAAAGTGTGCCCTTTTCATTTTATTCCTCCTATACATCATTTAATCAAAAACCCTAATTAGGCCCTATTTCGAACTTGGGGGCTTGGTTTCGGGGGTCAAAACATCTTGAAATCACTTGTAACTTCGGGATTCTCTCTAAAATCATCATATCCGACGGCCCTGAAAATTTGGTGAAAAATTGTCGAGACCGTGGCGCCCGGCGCACATGGTCCCGGACATTTTTCCCGAAATTTTGGGAGCACGATCCAATCATAAAATAAAGCTTAACCCCAAGAAATTGGTAGGATATTCAATCTCTAGGTCGGCCAAAAGTCAAAATTAAGACCTAGGGTTTCATATATAAGAGCTCTCTTTCTTCATTTGAAAGGATCCGAATTTTGGCTTTCAAGGACCTTCTAGGCAGCGAAAGAGAAGATCTTTGAAGACTTCAACAACATTCAACATCCTTTTATCAAGCATTTATCAATTTCATTCATTCATTTAGGGCTTGGAAGACATTGAAGAACAATAGGAGATTACCGACTGAAGATTGGCTTGTACCCCTCCCTTGAGGGTTGGGTTACGGGACTCGGACGACGCCGCAGGTTACAGATCCGGAAGAAGCAGACGGAGACCAAACAACACACCAAGTTTCAGAGCAAAAGACCAGGACAGGGGCGTGGAGCGCCCTGGTCCTGCCAGGACAGGGGCGCTGGGCGCCCTGGTCCCTGGGACAGGGGCGCTGGGCGCCCTGGTCCTCCTGACAGACAACATTTTCAGCATTTTGACAGCTTTTTCCAAAGTGCAAAAACAACAGTTTTCGGAGCAGTTTCAGGGGCAGAATCAGGACAGTGGCGCCCGCGCCCCCGTCCTGAACATTTTCAGTCAGATTTTAACTCCGGGTATGCATTTGCATTCTTGTCTTGTCCTTGTGTTTACAGCTTTCCATCATTTAAGTTTAATTCTGTAATCTTGTTATTAGTTCATACTTGCACTTTGGGGTTAGGGATTGAACTTGCATCATTTCATCTTTCAATTACAACAAAGGAATAGAAATCCTAATAGGTAGCCCATGGCTCTCTCTTCCACAAGAAGAAGTAGCCAATTGTGTGATACCTCTAGGCTCTTTCGTATTCCACAAGTGTGTGGTTGAAAGTGAGATTTGGGCATGTTTGCTTAGTGTCACTTTTTCTCCTACACATGACCATATTTAATCTTCATTACGAAACTTTATTAAAATTAACATTTATAATAATATTAAATTATTATATTTTTTTTTGGCAATTAAAAAAAATTACAATTACAAAATGTAAAAGGGGAGGGGGGTGAGGGGGGGGGGGGGGGGGTACCCACGTGGGCCCCCTTAATAGCTCACACTACCTTTGGTAGCGCTGCTACCAAAAGGTAGCAGTCTGTTACCATTGGTAGCGCTGCTACCCTTTGGTAGCAGTCTGCTACCATTGGTAGCGTGCTACCAATTGGTAGCAGCCGCTACCCTTGGTAGCGTGCTACCTCCCACATGGTGGGGGGTTTTTCCCCGCCACGTGGGTTAATTGATATATATATATTTTTTTTTCATTTTTGATTTTTAATTATTTACTGTAAAAAAAATTAGCTCATAGTAAAAAAACAGTCTCAATCAGAGACTTAAATCCATTTTCCAGAAAACTATGACTTTTCAAATATTTGCAATTTTTAGAATACCCAGATCTAGGAAAGGGAAAATTTCTCTAAACCAAACACCATGTTGGCAAAATAAGAATTATTTACACATATGTAAACAACAAATCTGCCAAACCCCAAATCTAAATTTCAATTTAAAACTTAACCAAGAAACCTTCAGTGGAGTTAAACAAAAACTCATCAAGAACAACCAAACCCCCAAACTTTGTTCTATTTATTTTATGAAAACCAGTTTATACAAGCAAAAATGACATTTGGAGGTTTGGAAAGGAAGCAAGGAGGGTTTTAGATTCAAAATTTCAAACTACAACTCCATCATTTCCCAAATACATAAGATTTTTAATTTGTACAAGCAGATTTCTACAAAAACACCAAAAACAATTTTCTTTAAGCAAGACATTGAAGAACAATAGGAGATTACCGACTGAAGATTGGCTTGTACTCCTCCCTTGAGGGTTGGGTATGATTTCATGTTGTTTTCATGTCTTTGCATAAGCTTCAACATATCCTTTATTCATGCTTTAGATCACTTTGCATCTTGATTTAGAGCATTTACATTATCATTTATGAGCAATTAGGGTTTACTTTCTAGGTTGCTCTAGTTTGCTTACTTGCATCTTAGGACCTTGCACACACACTAGGTCTACACACACAATACATTTACAATACAACTTGGCTATTCGTGGAGGTGGAAATCACCGAAGCGAGGGTTTGACTAAGGCAAAACCCTATATAGCCGCCCAAACATCTTTTCAGATATAAGTGCAGGTTTCGGGACTCGGACGACGCCGCAGGTTGCAGATCCGGGAATAGCAGGTCGAGACAGTACTCCGCACCAAATCTCAGAGCAAAAGACCAGGACAGGGGCGTGGGGCGCCCTGGTCCTGCCAGGACAGGGGCGCTGGGCACCCTGGTCCCTGGGACAGGGGCGCTGGGTGCCCTGGTCCTCCTGACAGACAAGATTTTCAGTATTTTTGACAGCTTTTCCAAAGTGCAAAAACAACAGTTTTCGGAGCAGTTTCAGGGGCAGAATCAGGACAGTGGCGCCCGCGCCCCCGTCCCGAACATTTTCAGTCAGATTTTAACTCCGGGTACGCATTTGCATTCTTGTCTTGTCCTTGTGTTTACAGCTTTCCATTGTTTAAGTTCAATTCTGCAATCTTGTTATTAGTTCATACTTGCACTTTGGGGTTAGGGATTGAACTTGCATCATTTCATCTTTCAATTGCAACAAAGGAATAGAAATCCTAATAGGTAGCCCGTGGCTCTCTCTTCCACAAGAAGAAGTAGCCAATTGTGTGATACCTCTAGGCTCTTTCGTATTCCACAAGTGTGTGGTTGAAAGTGAGATTAGGGCATGTTTGCTTAGTGTCACTTTTCCCCTACACATTTTGGTGAACCTGATGTGAATCTATCATTGCTTCCTCTTGCATTGCATTTGTTAGATCTAGATCTAGATTTAGTGTGTTTTCATTTCATTTTCATTAAAAAAAAAAAAAAAAGTGTGTTTCTTTGCATTGTGTGTTTAAATTTTATGCAATTTCAAAATGTCAGATTTTTATTTGCAAGATGTTCATATTTGTGATGATTATGAGTTAGATGAAGCTTTAGATGAATTTTTGAAACCTAAATATACCAAGCCTTCATTTTACCAAAAACTCATAAACATTGTTACTATGCCATTTCGTTGTGATGAGAAAGATAAGTCGAATGATTCCTGTCAAGGGTACATTCCTATCAGCTCTTCCACTAAATCTAGTAACATGGTTGTTTTCAATGATCCCCTCTATGAAGAGATATCTCCTTTTGATAAACCTTTTAATAGATATGATCATGATTTGTTAGATGATGCCCTTGATGACTTTGTGGCTCCTAAAAAATGCTCCCTTCATGAGGATCCTTTTGTGCAAGAAGATGACATTATCCCTACATTTCCTAGTGATGGCATTTCCTTTTCCAACAAAATTCCCACTAGAGATGATGAATTAATGATAAATGCTTACCCTTCTCCTAAAGTTTGTCTTACCCATAAGCATCCCTTAGAGAAAGAAGATGAAATAATAAGCAATTTCCTTAATTCTCTCTCCCCTAAAGATCATATTGAACATATTTTGAGGAAAGAGGATGAGTTTAACACATCTATTGATGCTCTCCCTCCTAAGGATGAGGAATTAATAAACAATGTTATCTCCTCTCCCGAAATTGACAATACTTCAAACATTCCTTTCAACAACCTCACTATTTGGGATGAACCATTAGAAGAAGGTATAGATTATTCTCTACCCCTAGCCAGAGGGGATGAAATCAAGATTGGAAACTCCCTTGATAGTTTCTCCCCATCCTTGAATCTCAATTATTCTCCCTCTAAAAATAAAGCATCTCCCTCTCCTCAACTTGGTTCTACTCATAAGGATACCCTAGTTCAAAGCAAGATGGTTAACATCTGTTTCAAAGATCTCCCTCTCAAAAGTGAGACTTTAGAGAGTAGTGTTGATCCTTCTCGTAGAGAGTTTATTCCCCATGTAGATCCTATGATGATAAAGGATGATATGACCTTTCCTAGTATTACTCTTCCTACTAGAACATCAATGTCTATCCCTTGTCTCTCTCCTAAAATTGATTTGATCCGTGATAAGATTTTAGTGCAAGAGAAGACTATCAATAATTCTTTCAACACTTTTGTTCATTCCTCTAAACCATCCTCAATCAATTTGATACATGTGAATGAGACACCTAACAAACCTCTCTTCACTGTCCAAGGTGCTTGTCCTTCTCAAAATTCCCAACCTTTAAATAATCCTATCTTAGTGGTTCAAGGTGGTTATGCTAATGATTCTTTTTGCACTCCTAAGAAACCTATTATTACTGTGCAAGGAGGTTATTCTTCTAAAAGCCCTTATGAGTATGCTAAGCAATTAACTAGAGAGAGTTATCATGCGGTTGCCCATACTTATAACACAAGAAACAATAGGCAACCTAACCCTCCTCCAGTTATCCCAACTTCACTTCCTCCTTCTCAACCTATTCTTCCTCAAGCTCCACGTATTTCACAAGTTCTTGGTAAGGACTATGATCTCATAGAGCAACTTAAAACTACCCCTGCTAAGATATCCCTTTGGGATTTGATCCAAACTTCTTCTGCTCATCATGGAATGTTACAAGATGCCTTGAAAGATTTGAATGTTCCTCCACCTAATACATCTAGTAATATAGTGTCTTTGGTTAACTCTGTGATGAATCCTAAAGCTCAAATTGTGTTTACTCAAGATGAGTTGCCTACTAGTGAAATTCAACAACAATATGATCCCTTGATGATTGTGGTTATCATAAATGACACTGCTATAAGACGAACACTGGTAGATAATGGCTCTAGCCTTAATGTGTGTAGCATTAATCTATTGCATAAGATGAATGTGGATACATCCCTTATTGAGCCTGACTCTCGTCCCATTCGAGGCTTTGATAATGTGGCTAAGTCTTCATTAGGTATTATCACCTTACCCGTCACAGTGGGACCTGTTACTTTGCCTACTCCTATCCATGTTATGTCGGGAAATCTAACATACAACTTGTTATTAGGGAGACCTTGGATTCACAGTATGCAAGCTGTCCCCTCTACATTGCATAGACAAGTTAAATTCATTTATAACAATAAGACATATACCTTGATAGGTGATACTAATTTTCAATCTTGTTTGCAAACATCTACTTCCAAAGGGAGTTCTTCTAAGCCTTCCTCTTCTAGTAATGACTCTTTGAACAAGATACCTATGGATGAATCCTTACCCTCTGATAATCAAAATTCTTTGGATGAGTCTAAAGCTCCTGAAGAAGATCCTTCTCGACTTGAATATACGCATAAAAAGTCTTTTGATCCTGAGAAGGTTCTCGCAGAAGACGATTGGGGATCCCTTGATTTCAATCCCACCTTTGTAGGTGAGTATAGGGTTCCTCCTAGAGAGTTTAAAGTTAAAAAGAAGGAAGAAACTAGAGATCAATCAATCTTACCTGAACCTATGAGCAATAATTTTGTGGCCGCTTCTCAAACTTCTTCTCCTCACACCTCTAATTATGAAGAGTTTGATTCTTTGTCTTATGAAAAACCACCTTCTCTTTCTGAAATGGCTGATCGTTATGGTCGTGGTTTTCGCATTTTTGCTAAGCATGGGTATCATGGAAATGGTTGCGGCGCTCATGAACGAGGGATGAAGGTTCCTCTAGAGACTAATTTTCACAATTATGCCTTTGGACTTGGCTACAATCCTTGCAAATGCACTAAAGCATCTAAAAGACCATCTCTCAATGTGAATGCTATATTTAGTAGTGATGATGATCTCACTTCAACTAAATCATCTTCTACTTCTATCAACTCTCATTCCCCTCATAAGGAAATTTTGGCAATGAACAAATCTCTTTATGAATCCCCTCAAATTTCTAAATCCACTTATGAATCTTTATCTGCTAGTCATCATAAAGTCCTTTCCTCTAGGGATAAGGCTCTAATAAATTACACTCATCCCTCTTCTAAGATTTCCTGTGACTTTTCTTCTTCAATCTTTATCATTTTATACATGTTCTTGATCTCACTTATAGTTGAGCATTTAACATGTCATATTCAAATACCTCATTTAGTCTATCATGTCTTTAAATAACATTAATGGCTATTATGTTGCTCATCATTATGTGACATTGGTAGCTCATTTATTGGGGGCTCATTGTCATTCATGATGGTACAATTTCAAGTGCAATCATATTTTTTGAAGCAACATAATAGCCTAATTTTCTTGTTCCTATGGGGACAAGAATGATTTCATACATCTCTTCTTTTGCTTATGTCCAAATCTCTCCCTAGAAGATTGTGTAAGTCCTCATTGAGGCAATGATCTTTCCTTATTTTTATCTAAGGATCCACTTTTTCCTATTCCGTGGATGGTGTGAACTTTATTATTTGATGTTATTCCTTGTATGCATGTGTTGTTGTTGGTTCAAGGATTCTCTCTTACAAGAGGTGTAAGTCCTTGACTACAACCTCTTTTGCACTTGGTAAAATACATCCATAATGAATTCACTCTCCCAATTGGGTTAAAAAGAGCGTCATCCTTCATTAAGAATCACTTTCACCTCGCAAAAAGAAGGAAGTATTGCATTCTTATTCTCTTCTTTGTCTTATTCTAGAAGATGTTATTTTTGTCTAAGACAATTCCTCTCGAGGATAGGTGTCTTTTGTATAAAGATCTCTTCTTCTCTAAGGATCTCCCTTACACACACATGCACGAGGTTGAGTGGAACTAGCGGCATAAGGCTAGACTTTCTCACTCTCCTCCCTTACATGGATCACCTAGACAGACTCTAGGGGCTAGTTTTCCATGTCCTTTTCCCATGGATCACCTAGACAAGATCTAGGGGCAAGAAGTCCATGTTTTTCTCTCTCATTATTCTTCTCATGGATCACCAATGTGTGTATTCATGCTTTTTCCTTTCTTTTCTTCTCTTTGCATTTTGTTTCTATTTACATCCTTCATCTTGTGTTAGAGAGCTCTCAAAACCTCACACTCTTTGTTGTGTTGGAATTGAGATTTGGTCCTCTTTCTTACCAAATGACTCTCCATTAGTTTTTGACCTCATATCAAATCTTCTTGTGAGCATTTGTCATCAATATTCTTTAACAATTCGAAGTGGTAAACATGATACCCTGTTTCAACTCACTAAAATTAGCAAGCCGAAACAGGGGGGGGCATATAGCTACCCTCGAATTTTCATCACCTTCCTTAGTAAGCATTAGGTGATTTTGTGATCTAACGTGTGTTTTGTAGGGTGCAGTTCCTAACTGTGTACTGCAGATACCGCTGGGGGCTTCGTTTGACAGAATTATGGATATATCCTTTTTCAAATAATGTTTACTTTTCTGTACTTTAGCTTGCATATGCACGTAGTGTTCATATGACCGTTAAAGTGGAGGCTAAATGTAGCATCGTAAATTGTACACACTTGCTAGGGTGGTACAATTTCACACCTAGTTTAGCACCCGCCTTGGCGCATTTTGCATTTTGCATTGCATTTCCCCTTTAGCACTTAATTAATTAAATTAATTAGGTCTAAGGTTCTATTTTATCATCTCCTATATCATAAAATTGGGCCCTTTTCATTAAAGTGTGCCCCTTTCATTTTATTCTTCCAATACATCATTTAATCAAAAACCCTAATTAGGTCCTATTTTGAACTTGGGGGCTTGATTTCGGGGGTCAAAACATCTCGAAATCACCTGTAACTTCGGGATTCTCTCTATAATCATCATATTCGACAGTCCTGAAAATTTGGTGAAAAGTTGTCGGGACCATGGCGCTCGGAGTGCAACATGGTCCCGGACATTTTTCCCGAAATTTTAGGAGCGCGATCCAATCATAAAATAAAGCTTAACCCCAAGAAATTGGCGGGATATTCAATCTCTAGGTCGGCCAAAAGTCGAAATTAAGACCTAGGGTTTCATATATAAGAGTTCTCTTTCTTCATTTGAAAGGATCCGATTTTCATTTTCAGGAACCTCATATGCAGCAAAAGAGCAGATCTTTGAGGACTTCAACAACATTCAACATCCTTCTATCAAGCATTTATCAATTTCATTCATTCATTTAGGGCTTGGAAGACATTGAAGAACAATAGGAGATTACCGACTGAAGATTGGCTTGTACTCCTCCCTTGAGGGTTGGGTATGATTTCATGTTGTTTTCATGTCTTTGCATAAGCTTCAACATATCCTTTATTCATGCTTTAGATCACTTTGCATCTTGATTTAGAGCATTTACATTATCATTTATGAGCAATTAGGGTTTACTTTCTAGGTTTCTCTAGTTTGCTTACTTGCATCTTAGGACCTTGCACACACACTAGGTTTGCACACACAATACATTTACAATACAACTTGGCTATTCATGGAGGTGGAAATCACCGAAGCGGGGGTTTGACTAAGGCAAAACCCTATATAGCCGCCCAAACATTTTTTCAGATATAAGTGTAGGTTTCGGGACTCGGACGACGCCGCAGGTTGCAGATCCGGGAATAGCATGTCGAGATAGTACTCCGCACCAAATCTCAGAGCAAAAGACTAGGACAGGGGCATGGGGCGCCCTGGTCCTGCCAGGACAGGGGCGCTGGGCGCCCTGGTCCTCCTGACAGACAGCATTTTCAGCATTTTTGACAGCTTTTCCAAAGTGCAAAAACAACAGTTTTCGGAGCAGTTTCAGGGGCAGAATCAGGACAGTGGCGCCCGCACCCCCGTCCTGAACATTTTCAGTCAGATTTTAACTCCGGGTATGCATTTGCATTCTTGTCTTGTCCTTGTGTTTACAGCTTTCCATTGTTTAAGTTCAATTCTGCAATCTTGTTATTAGTTCATACTTGCACTTTGGGGTTAGGGATTGAACTTGCATCATTTCATCTTTCAATTGCAACAAAGGAATAGAAATCCTAATAGGTAGCCCGTGGCTTTCTCTTCCACAAGAAGAAGTAGCCAATTGTGTGATACCTCTAGGCTCTTTCGTATTCCACAAGTGTGTGGTTGAAAGTGAGATTAGGGCATGTTTGCTTAGTGTCACTTTTCCCCTACACAATATATATGTATATATATATATATTTAATAAGAGTGTTAGCCCAAAATTAATAGCAGAATTCAGGAGAATAATAAACTTACATACAAATTGATGCGACAACCACATTAACAAGTACGCACATTAATTAAAACATATGACTATAACATGATTACATGATAACTAACTAAGGTCAAACCGAGATTAGAATCTGATTAGGGCAAGGGTACTACATTTCCAGAACCAGTCCATTGTGAGGATTCTCTTTTGTAGAGAAGCCCAGAGGACAGTCCTTTCTTTTGGAGAGCAAGAGTTATGCCAGCAGAGGGACAAGGGGAGTTTGGAGATCATTCTAGATTCTAGCTTATGAGCGACCCTATAGCCCCATTTTACACTATATTCTCCATTAGGGGATCCTAACCAAATTAAGTTGTCCTAGCTCAAGTTAAACGAGAGCTTCTTGGTCTAGAGAATATAAAATAGAAGGGAACACTCTCTTTGATTAGAAGGGGATACGGTTAAAGGTTTCCAGCTCCATCCTAGAGCAGGGTCTGAGTTGGAGAAGGTGACGTAGTCTCTGACATACTTTCCTACAGAGTTTTCCAGTTCCAGTTTTAAGGAATCATTGTTGATTATGCTGCTAATAGGGGGTACCCACCCCAGGAATCATCCCAAAACAAGGCTGAGTCCCCTTACCCAATATTCTAGGAGAGTTGGTTGTAGAGGACTCCTATGCAATTGGTAATGAAGTTCCAGATTCTAGAACCTTTGGGGAGGGAGGGAATTTTGAAGATGCTGGTCGGATCTGGGTTGCCCAGATACTTATTCCTAATTATTTTTACCCATTTCAGTTGTGGCTCTTTATAGTTTCTCCATACTAATTTTGCTTCAAGTGCCCTATTTTGACTTTCTAGATTTCTAAAGCCTAATCCTCCATTAATTTTTGGGAAGCAAAGGTTATCCCATGCAATTAATGCAAAGTTTTTCTTATCCTCCAGGCCATGCCAGAAGAAGGTCCTCAAGATCCTAATGAGTCTATCTCTGATACCTCCTGAGAGTTGGAGGCAAGACATGTAGTATTGTGCGATTGTCGAGAGGACAGAACGAATCAAGACAATTCTTCCTGCTAGCGACAACCATTTACCTTTCCATGATTGCAGTCTTGATTCCAATTTAAAGATAGTACTTCATCCCAAAGTTTGTTTTCTCTAACCCCTCTGTCCAATGGGAGGCCTATGTAATTACATGGGAGATTTCCTGAATGGATTCCTATGAGATTTAGAATCTCCTTTTCTCTCTTCTCATTAGTGTTGAGGAAAAAAACCTTGGTTTTGTCTTTGTTGACCTCCTGACCAAAGGCATTCACTTACCACTCTAAAATCAATTTAAAGATCCTAGATTCATAAATGATGTTGTTGCCCAGCAATAGCATATCGTCCGTGAATTGTTGATGAGTAACTGGATCAACATTACTAGTGACTCTTATTCCTTCTATGTTACTTAACTCTTGAGACTTCTGGATTGTCCTACCTAAGGCTTCTGCCATGATAATAAAGAGGAAGGGGGCTATAGGATCCCCTTGCCTCATCCCTCAGGAGCTTGTAAAGAATCCTTGGGGGATCCCATTTACCAAAACTGAAAAATGAGGAGCTAAGATACATTCAAATATTAGGTTAACCCAACTTTTGTTAAAATCAAAGGCTGCCATGCATTTGCAGAGGAATCTCCAGTCAACTCAATCGTAAGATTTCTTAATATCTAACTTAATAAGCATTAAAGGGAAAGAATTGGTTTGAGAGGAGTGGATTTCCTTGTGAGTGAGGATAACCCCATCCAAAATAGATCTATTAGGGACAAACCGGATTGTTCTTCCGAGATAATAATTGGGAGCAAAATTTTCAGCCTATTAGCTAATGCTTTTGTGAGAATTTTGTAGAGTGTATTGCAGAGGGCGATAGGACTAAACTCTTCCAAGCTTGCTGCAGAAGCTTTTTTTGGAATGAGAGAAATGAAGGTGTTATTGATCTCTCAAAGAATCCTTCCTGATTTTCTAGCACCTTCTAAAGCGTCTGCTAACTCCTTTCCCAAAAAATTCCAACACGAATGGAAGAAGGTTATTGGAAAGCCATCCGACCCAGGTGCTTCTTCTGGGTGCAGTTCTTTAACTGCTTTCTCAATTTCTTCTATTGTGAAGCTCCTATTTAAAGACAAGTTATGCTCTTGACTGATTAGTTTAGGGATATTATGCAGATGGCTTTCTTGGGCTACAAGGTTGGAGGATTCCGAGTTAAGCAGGAGTTGAAAGAAGTTAACAGTTATTTTGGCTATTCCTTCGAGATCTTCTTCTAGGTTGCCATTACTATCATTGATGCTAGTTATTTTGTTTGTACTTCCCCTAACTTTGGTACTAGCATTAAAAAAAATTGTGTTCTTGTCCCCCTCAGCGAGCCAAGTCTCTCTTGATTTTTGTTTCCAAAAGGTTTCCTCTTTTGACAGAATTTCTTCATATTTTTTCATCAGTGATTTTTCTTGCATATATCAATCTTGATCCATCTCAAGTTTGATCACTGTGTCATTAACTTTATTTAAATCAAGTTCAATTTAGGCTTTAGTGTCAAAGCTATTACCAAATTTTTCATGATTCCATGTTAAGAGAAATTGTTTGATCATTTTTAACTTAGATACAAAACAAAGTAGCTTGGATCAAGAGACCTTAAATGATAGCCACCACTTTTCTACCATGTTAATAATTTTTTCTTCCTTCAGCCACATAATCTCAAATTTGAAGGGATAGTTTAAGGGCTTATCATCTTCAGCTATAGTCAGTTGAATCGGGAAGTGATCAAAACCTGAGACAGGTAGTATGGATGCCTTGACTAGGTTTTTGTTAAGGGAGCCTAAGTTGTCCTTAATAAAAAACCTATCTAATATTTCTGCTATCATACTGAAACTAGATCTTCTATTGATCCAGGTAAAAACTCCATTATCTATAAGTATATCCATGAGGTTGTTCTAGAAGGACCAATTTCTAAAATCTACTAGGGACTGAGGTTCTCAGGAACAACCACCTGATTTCTCAGCAAGATTGCAAATGGCGTTAAAATCTCCACCTATAATGCAATTTTTATTAATATGTTTACTCATGAAAGTGGAAAGTTCCTCCCAAACCATTTGCTTTAAATCATTAGGGGTGGGGCCATAAACATTGATTAGTATAAAGTTTAAGTTATTACTAACACACTTAACTTTTGTACTCATCCAAAATCTATTGTTCTCTAAAGGGGCACAAGGCACAAAAAGACAAGTTCAAATGTTAGTAGATTAGTCACAACCAAAACTAAATACAAGTGAACCCAAAAACCTTAAGATGCATATCAAGAGAGATATAAAGCACACAATAAGCAACATACATAAATGAAAAAGGGAAAGAAGACCCCCAAAGATGCTCCCCAAAATGCTCATAGATGTTCCTCCCTTGTTTATCTCCTCTCCAAGTCCCACATGAGTGTAGCTCTCAACTTTTAACACTATCCATGGATGCCATATGAAGATTCAAGATGGTTGTAAAAATGAAAACAAATGCTTATGCAAGTGTGGATGATTTACTATGAGAAAGAACCTAATTAGTCTATGTAAATATTAGTATAATAACAATGCAAATGCTTCTTAATTCTCTCTAAAATGACTATAATTTTGATGCACAAATACTTCTAATTCTAAAAATGAAGAATAAGAGCTCTATTTATAGGGGAAATAGGGCAATGGATAGTCAAGATTGAGTAATCTTAAGAAGGGCCAAGATTGAAAGTTAATCAATACATGTGATGGCTTTCAACCCAATCCCATGATGAAAAATGTCAACATGAGATGGCTTGAGAGGAGAGGGAAGAAGCATTAAATGCTTGAGATGACATGAAGGTTACCTTGGGAGGGTATGGTTAGGCTTGAGTTAGTGAATAAAGCTTTTATCCAATGAATAATGCCTTTATCCAATGGATAAACTCTTGTGAAAGAGTTAGTGGGGATAACCATGGTCAAAGCAATGAATGCTTGAAGAGACCCATGAGTTAAATGAGGTTGAGTTAGAAGAAAAGCCTCTAACCATGTGGGTGATTTGAGGTTAACCATCAATGGTTATGTAAGAGCCATAAATGGTTATGTAAGAACCATAAATGGTTTGGAAGACTTTGGGGGTTAACTTGTTGAAGGATAAAAAGCCTTTAATACATTTCAAAGACTTTGGAGGCTTTGAGAAGTGACTTCGCTTTGCTTAGGAATGTGACAATAATTATAGAGGGGGATTAGGCTAATTTGGAATGGATTAGAAGAATCTAGTAGGGGTTTAGGAGGCAAGTGGGTTTGGTGGGTGAGAGAAAATAGGATTTTGATTAAAATAAAATTCATTTATTTCAACTAAAATTGTGCAACTTGCATTTGTAGGAATGTGCAACTTGCATTTGTAGGAAAATGCAAGTGGGGGGGAGTTTAGAGATTTAAATAAATATTTATTTATTTATTTTCAATGTGGAGAGGGGTTAATTAAACAAATATGCTTTATTCAATTAATTAATTGTTAGAGTATGGTTTAATGAATTAATTTAAATAAATTGAATAATTTATTTAATTAATAGAAGAAGAGGTTTAAGATGAATTAATTAAATATCAATTAAATTAACTATTGTCTGATGGTTAAATAATCAAATAAATACTAAATATTCATTTAATTAAGTGGACAGATTTATGTGTCTACATTTGCCCCTCTTTGAGACAGTGCAATTTATCACGTTTTTTCAAAGAAAGAAAGATAGGTATGAAAAATGTGCCCCGTAAATGTTAATTTAGTTGGTGGTATGCCCCCTCGAGAGATGGGCTGAAAAATTTCGAAAAATCGGGCAATCTCTCGAAAAAGAGAAAGAAGTTGGGGGGAGGTAGAATAGAAGAAATTAGAAATAATGGTGAAAGAATGGGAGAAAATGGGGGTAAAATGGAGAAATGAGAGGCTTTTGAAGTTCACAGGGACCACGATGGTGAGCGGGGTGAAGTAGGGTTAGGGCTGGAGGGTTTATATTTGGAGGGGAAGGGGTAAAATTGTCTTATTTGCACCTATCTCCCTGGCAGTTCAGAGTTTTGATAGTGACCTTTGGCGAAGGAGTGAGAAGAAGTCATCATGGTCGTTCCTATAGTAGATCACTGGCTAAAGCGGATCCGCCAATACCAATGGCCAGAGGACTATGGACCAGCGGTATGCAAATGCTGAATTTTGCTTTTGATGCATTTTTATCATTTTTTTCAAGTGTCAAAGTCCGAGGAAGACAATAACGTTAAACCTGTGTTTTAGCGCTTTTGTCGCCTAAAGTAGCACTATTGTGCCGCAATGGCACTTTTGCATAGTTGTTTTAGCGCATTTGTCCATTTAGCACTTTGGTATCATAGTTATAGCACTGTTGCAGTTTAGTGCTTTTCTGTAGTTGTGGCGCTTTTGCTACAAAAAGGTACAATTGTATAGCTTTTGTAGCGCTATTGTTGTTCTAGCGCGTTTGTATCATAGTAATAGCACTATTTTCAGTAGAGTGGCGTGATTGTGATAAAATACCCTAGTGTTAGATAAAATATCACTTGATGCCTATGTTGATTGATTTATTGGTTGTTTTGGTGAATCATAGCAGCCCCGTTGAGACTAGTTCATTGTGATAAATGTCTGTTGTAGTTTAGGATTGTCATAATCGATTACCTGTTGAGACCCGAAGATACTTGATTAAAAAGTATCTGTTGATAGTGTAAGTTGAAACTTAGGAAAGTTTGTACCAAAACAACTGATATTTGTTGATATGTGTAGGAGGATCTTCCCGCCTTACAGATGCGAGAGCGGCATCTTGCGACATAGCAGCTACGTGAGCAGTTGTCTAAGGTGGAGATCGATTGTGTGTGTGTAGCTGGGTTATATGATATGATGTACCTACCCGTGATTTGGACGAATCATGGAATACTAAAAGCGTTGGCCAAGCGATGGCACAACGAGATGTGATCCTTTCATTTGGTGATGGGAGAGATGACTGTGACACTGGAGAACGTCTAGAGGATACTGCATATCCCGATTAGAGGGGAGCTTGTGACATATGATCGTTAGCTAGGGACAACAACTGTACAAAGGATATTTGCCGAGGATATATACATTGAGGATGGCTCTATGGTGTGGGAGGATATAGCAGCACTCTATGAGCCCCTAACATCAGTATTAGCAGGTATCATTGGGGGTTTGCTTTGTCCCAATCGACATTCACATGGACTGGACATTGGTTGGGGCCAGGTGATAGAGAAGATGGTGACAGAGGGGACCCACTATGCATGGGGGCCACGTGTGTTGGCGCACCTCTTCAGGGATTTGCACGAGGCATTTTACTGAGAGAGTAGATCACTAGGTGTAGGGATCACTTTGTTACATATCTGGGCTTGGGAGCACTTGCTAGTCACACGGCCAGTATGTTTGAGGTTTAGGGAGATAGATCAGCCCTATGTATTTATGTATGGAGGTTTAATGACCCAACCCCATTTGGGGAAGTTGGAGTTTTGGTGGTGGGCATTAGATGACTTAGATACAGTCATATGAAGGCCTTACAGTGATCGTGAGGACTGGGAGGATGATGGAGAGGCCTTATCGTATGTATATGTAACTCATTTTTTGATTGGTCGCACATCCTATGTTGTGGGGAGACAGTTGCCAGGGAGAGTGATGAGACAGTTTAGGGGTTCGAGGGAGTATGCACGGGTAGTGTGGGAGATATTTTAGTGGGGGCTGATTTTTCCCTATGATCAGGCCCTTGTGGAGTTCCAGACATTACAGACAAGACCATGGTAGATGAGGCCAGAGATTGTAGATGCGGGGGTGGCAAAGGAGTATACACAGTATCACGTCGCTCATCTGATTCCACGGATTTCAAATCCTGTAGAGCCCATACCACCATTTGAGGATGACAAAGCACCGCGACATGGTAGGAGGAGGAGAGTAGGAAGGGGAGGTTTTGGAGGAGGAGGAGTAGGTGGAGGTTGAGCAGGTGGGGGAGGTTTTGGAGGAGGAGGAGGTTGAGGTGGATTTGGGGGTGGAAGTGATTTTGGAGGTGGAGGTGGTGGAGGAGGATGGTTATAGAGGAGAGATAGAGGTGGGCAGCCTTTATGACTGTCACAAGGTCTGCTGATACAGGGAGCAATGAGAGTAGGAGGAAGAGATGTTAGTGGTGGAGAGGGTGGTGATGAGGCAATGGAGATGGGACAGGGAGCCACAGGTGGTGGAGAGGAGCCTATGTAGGTGGGACAGGGAGCCGTAGGTGGGGGAGAGGGAGACCTATGAGATTTCATGATATTACAGTTGCATACTTGGCTAACAACAACCGAGGCACAGTTGGAGGATAGAGATGCAGAGGTTACAGCTAAGGATGTCCAACTTTTTGTACCGGAGGCTGAGTTAACTATAGTTGTGCAAGAGAGAGATGATCTAGTGGATAGAGTGAGGGAGCTATAGGATAGAGTTTGAGTTTTGGAGGGAGCATAGAGACAGGGTCCGACTGGAGAGGTGCCGAGGGAGATGCAGTGGGCAGGGGCAGAGATTGACTATTAGCGAGGATTATATGAGCGGGTTGTGCCGATTAGTCAGTGAGTGATGAGCTACTCCCAGATGTGGTGGGCGAGATGAGAGTGGTCACAGAGGGGTCAGAGCAGTGGTGTTGTGATGGGTCCTCCTCGGTGAGATGGTGAGGGTGGTGGTGGAGCAGCATCTGGTCAGAGTTTCATTTGAGGTGTTTCTATGCATTGTTACATTGTTATTAGATTGATACTTGGATGGCTCTTGGTAGCCGATATTTTTAGACATCATTGTACTCTGATATATGTATTCTTTTTTATGCAATATATGCTGAAATCTTATTTTTGTGGTGATGATATGATATGTATCCATGTGATGATATGAGTTATGCTTAGATACATGATATGGAGATGTTTACTTTCTAGATGTACATGTTGATGATATGATTTCTATATGTATGATATGGATGATTTGCTAACATGTGGATGCAGGTTAATAGATGGATGATGATTTTGTAATGATATTAATGTGATGAAATGATGGTTATTTATGCTAAATGATGAGATTTAGATAATGAATAATGATATTTGATAAATAATATTGTACATGTTGAAATGATGAGATGATGATATGAGTAAACTATGCATGTTTTGAAGATGAATCTAAATGAATGAAATGTTTATGAAAATGTCATGTATGTTTTTTAAATGAATGCACTGTTTTGAGAATGAATGTAAATGATTTGAAATGATGTGAAATGCAACTAAATGATAATAAATGCACTTAAATGAATGACTGAATGTATTTTAATGAACAAATGCATGTAAATGAAGGAAGGAATGCACTTAATGCAACTAAATGAATGAAATGTTTTAAAATATATCTAAATGAAGGAATGAATGCACTTATTTAAAATGAAACTAAATGATAATAAATTGCACTTGATGAAAGTAAATGATATGAAATGATTTAAAATGCGACTAAATGATAATGAATGAATGCACTTAATGCAGATAAATGATAATGAATGAATGTACTTAATGCAACTAAATGATTATAAATGCACTTAAATGAAGAAATGAATGAACTTTAATGATTAGATGACAACACTTAATGAAGAAAATGTAACTAAATGAGTAAATGAATGCACTTAATGCAGCTAAATGATGGAATGATTTGAAATGTCACTAAATGAAGGAATGAATGCACTTAATGTAACTAAATGATAATGAATGCACTTTAATGAGTAAATGAAAGCAACTAAATGGTAATGAATGCACTTTCACGAGTAAATGAAAGCAACTAAATGATAATGCCATTCCTACATGATGTATGAATGTCAAGTTGGTGAGAAAATGCAGATATGGAATGGAGATGTGAGATGATGTATCAGAGAACTCCGTCATGATTGTACCCATGACAAAGTTTATAGGCTTAGCTTTCTCATAGAAACTTGAATTAATTGCATGCGAACAACATATATGAACAATGAACGAGCAAATGGATGGGTGATATGCAATGAAAAGCAATATAAATAGATGAGATGAAATGGCGATCCATGGTTTATTCAGAGTGCTTAATTTTCATTATCGAGCATGGTAGTATCGATCTTGGCCTAGGTAGCAGAAACCAAGGTTGAGCATTTCACCTGTAAACAAAACGTCGTAGACAAGGAAAGTTCCCCCTCCATTTTGATTCATGTACAAATGATTAAGGTATATGTTGTAGTCAGTAAGCCATAGTGATCCATGACTATATTTTTGTATAGGATCACGTATATTAGTGAACTTCCCACGTAGACACCATTGGTATATGCCCCAGAACTTCATTGGAACAATCCGCAGACAACAAACAAAGAAAAAGATATTAGGAACCATCCCGACTACTCTAATCACTTCTGGATATCCTAGAGTAGCGTAGGAACCTGATATAAATAAATAAATAAATAAATAAATAAATGACCAAGTGCTTAGCAGCCAAACATAATTTTCTTGTCAAAGAAAATATTACTACGTCTTGTTTGTGGGGAAGGATGCATCCTTGTGAAGACATTTGTGTGCAGATGTTTTGATTGGTTGGTTGATTTGATAAGTGGTCCTCGTTTGAGTAGCTCAAAATGTTGTTTCGTGTCTTTTGTGATTTGTATGTACAAGGAATAATATACGTTGTAATGTTTTTGATTGATTTTTGATGTTTTTGGATTTTTTGAATGTTGTAAATGTTTTTGGTATTTTCTTTAGGACATTTTGCAAATGTTTTTGGGGTGTTCTGAGATTTAATGAATGTTTTTGGTATTATCTCAAGACATTTTGAATGAGAAACTCAATGTATCATAAGAAATGGAGAATCCACTTTAAGAACATTTGCCCCCAGTTGAAAATTGGTATGAAAGCGTGATGCGAGACACATGAAGTAATAACCCTGATTGCATATCAATAACAAGTCATGGTATAAATGATGGATGAATGGATGCAAAGGATGTTATCACAATAAGTCTAAAGTAAAATGGAGCCATAACATTTATGAATGGTGCTTTTTTACTAGGTTTTCACCACCGTACTTACCCAATGTTCCACCAGAGTGGTTTTCATCGTTTGGATGAATGATTTTTCTTTACTATTTTCTTGCTTTTTTGTATTTTTGTATTTTTCTCAGGATTGTTTTCTAAATGTTTTTGGTATTTTCTGATATTGGAGGATCTTGATGCTTTGCACAACTTATGTATGAAACCTTTTGAGATGCATGTCGTTGATCGGATCTGCTAGTGGTTCTCCTTTTGAAGTTGCTAATTGATATGTCCTAGACCCGAAGATGGTAGTGATGATATATGGACCCAACCAATTAGATTCAAATTTGCCCTAGTGTTCTCTGTTTGGTTGATTGTGAGAATTCTCCCTGAGAATAAGATCTCCTACTTCAAATGTGCAAGGTTTGACCCAATGATTGTAGCTTCTGATCATGCATTGTTGATAGGCTTTTAGGTGGTTGTAGGCAACTTGTTGCTTTTCATCAAGTAGTTCCAAGTCCTGAAGACGTGAGACTCAGTATTATTCATCATTTATTAGATTGTGCAAGGAGACCCGTAGAGATGGTAATTCAACCTCAATAGGCAAGATGGCTTCTGCTCCATAAACCAGTGAGTAAGGGGTTGCGCCTATAGGGGTTCAAATGCTAGATCAATATGCCCATAGTGCTTGATTCAAATGAATGTGCTAATCACGGCCAACATAATTGACTGTCTTTTTAAGGATCATCAATATATTATTATTTGATGCTTCGGCTTGACCATTGCCTTGTGGGTAATATGGGGTGGAAAAACGGTGTTGGATATAAAAGTTCTCACAAAGTTCACAAACATCTTAATTTTTGAAAGGAAGCCCGTTATCTGTGATGATGGACATGGGTATACCATACTATCAGATGATGTAATTGAGGATGAATGCGGAGATCTACTTGCCGGTGACTTCGGTGAGTGGAACGACTTCAATCCACTTTGTGAAGTATTTTGTGGTGGTAATGATAAATTTATGACTGTTGGATGAAGATGGATGGATTTTACCCACAAGGTCAAGTCCCCATTAACAAAAGGGCCATGGTGTTGTGATAGGTTGTAATTCTTGTGCTGGGGCATATATCAGATCTCCATGAACTTGGCACTTCTTGCACTTTCTAACAAAGTAGTAGGAGTCTTTTTCTATGGAGGGCCAATAGTATCTGGCTCGCATGCTTTTCTTTGCTAGTGAAGGACATTCTTTTCCTAGACAACACATTCTTTTCCTTCTGCATTATGTTGTGCAAGCAATACTCCTAATGTCGTGTTTGTAGCTGAAATGTATAACAATAGAGGTTTGCTTAGATCTGGTTGAATCAACAATGGTGTATTCATTAGGTAGTCTTTAAGAATTTGGAATGCTTGCTAGCATTTTGCATCCCATTGAAAGCAGATATTTTCATGTAATAGATGGGTGAAGGGATGACATTTATCAACCAATTGTGCAATGAACCATTGAATAGATTGTAGCCGCCCTTGTAATGTCCTCAACTGACTGATATTCTTTGGAGGTGGCATGTCCATGATTGCATTGACTTTCATAGGATCTACCTCAATGCCTTTACTTGAGACAATGTATCCTAAGAGCTTCCCGGAAGTTACTCCAAAGACACATTTCTTTGGATTGAGATGAACGTGGTATTGTTCCTGTATATGGTGAAAATGGATAACAATAATAACAATATTGAAAGGCTAAATGAATCCAACCACAAAACCCTAGCCTAACAATCAACAAAGATCCACCATAACATATGAAGATTACCTAAGACAATGCAAATAAAACAAAATCACAAAGATTATACCATCACATGTCCAATAGGGTTTTGATCTCCATTCTTCCTATCTTCATTGATCTTGCTTGATATATTTGCTCTCAGATTTTATGTGCACAAGAGCTCAACAAAGAACGGAATGTGGTTGCAAGTAGGATCGTAGTGTAGTCAAGTCCTCCAAATTGTCGATTAGGGTTTGATAATGAAGAAGGCATCTCCTTAAATAGAAGACACAATATGAAATGGAGGGATAAGATTGAGAGGTGTAAAAGGAGGTCGGCTAAGATTAGAGGGTAGGTAGAAGAAATAATAAAATAATGAAAGGGGTAGGTAGTGTAGGAATTAAGAGATGAATGACATGTGTCATAGGTAGAAAAGGCTAATGAATTAATTAAATAAATAAAGATTTATTTAATTAATAGAAGAAGTGGGATCAATTAAATAAATAAGATATTTATTTAATTTAGGAAAATGATAATTTAAATAAATAAATGTATTTATTTAAATGAGAAATAAGGCTAGAAGAGGATAAATGAATTAATTAAATAAATAAAGATTTATTTAATTAATAGAAGAATTAGGCTTAGATAATTAAATAAATAAAATATTTATTTAATTAGACATGACAATTTTAGGTGTCTACATTTTGCCCCTCTTTGAGACAATGCGGCTTGTCGCGTTGTTTCAAAGAAGATAATATGAACTGATACAGAGTTGCCCCAAGATGGGAATGATATGCCCCCTCGAGAGATTGGATGAAAATGTCTGAAAAGATTGCAGACAATCTCTCGATAATAAAGACGAGATAGAATGGACTGACCAGATAAGGTGACAAAGTCACGGGATAATGAAGACTGACTCAGAAAATGAAGGCTAAGGCTAGGGTAGGCTATAAGATAGACCACGGGCAAAAGACATCCTCATTGTCATCTACACCCTCACGAGATCAAAGTGCAGAGCGAGAAAAGAGCAGGAGCAGTCAGCAGCGATGGCTTCCATGCATAGATTCGACCGTGTTCGCCGATTCCAGAGGCCAGCAGAGGCAGGAGAGCTGGTAAGTACCATCAAACCTCCTCGTACTTTGACGCATGTATTTTTGTCATTAATGCATGCTAGTTAGAGCAATAAATGCGCTTAGGAATAGGGTACCAAAAAAGTCTGAAAGCGTGTAACCGCGTCTGCGTCGGTGCCAGGCGCGTCTTGTGTCCGACAGGCGCGTCTGTGTCTGTGTCAGGCACGTCTATGTCTGGAACTGCGTTTGCGCCAAATGCGGGCGCGTCTGCGATGTGCAGGGGCGTCTGCATTGTATAGTCGCATTTATGCACAGCCTAGGCACGTCTATGTCCTACAGGCGCGTTTGTGTTTTTCAGGCGTGGTTGTGTAGTCTGTAGGCACGTTTGTGTCAGTCAAGCGCGTTTGTGTTAAAAAAATGCAAGTTTGGTCTTCTAGGTCAAATCGACAGTTCTGTGATGAACATACGCTGTCGATTGGATAAGCTACTGAGAGGATACACTCAAGCAGGTCCTCTAGGAAGACTAGGATAGATCAAGGCACTTTGTGATGAACAGTGAGTACCAAGATAAAGTACTTTGTGATGAACAGGGAGTACCCCAAAGTATGAGCAACACTTTGTGATGAACAGGGAGTGCAAATGTGAGTAACACTTTGTGATGAACAGGGAGTGTCACACACGTAGTACTTTGTGATGAACAGGGAGTACTACTAGAATAGAAGTAACACTTTGTGATGAACAGTGAGTGTCACTAGGATAGATAACCATATGCATTTAGATAAAAAAGTAGCATTTTGTGATGAACAGTGAATGCCACCATAACTGACATGATTAATTTGCTTGACTGCAGGAGTACTTGCCTATGCTGGAGTCACGGGAGAGATTCCCATCGACATAGAGATTGCGACCTGAGCTGACCTTTGAGGACAGAGCTGCTATTGAGGCTATGGGTCTGAGACATATTCTGTATGTGCCTGAGTTTCGGGCAAACATGGGACTATTGACTGCACTTGCCGAGAGATGGCATTCTGAGACATGCACTTTCCATTTGCCGATGGGTGAGATGACAGTCACCCTTGAGGATGTCTACAGGATTCTGCATATACCGATTGATGGAGATTTGATTCCATATGATCAAGATGGTGATAGAGAGGCATTGAGATGGGTGTTCCAAGATCTCGGCCTAGAGATGAGGGCTGGTCATGTGGCATGGGACACCATGACAGCCACAGGGTTAGCATTGCCAGCTGTGATCAGAGGAGTGATTAGTGGGTTCTTGTGTCCAGATAGGGTGACACGGGGATTGGCAGTGGGCTGGGGCAGAGCATTGGAGACACTGGTGACGTAGCACACCAGATTTGCTTGGGGACCATGTGTGTTGGCCCACTTATATTATGAGCTTCACCAGTTTGTATACCATGGGTCAATTGGATTGGGCTGCGAGGTGACATTACTGCAGGTTTGGGCCTATGAGCATATGCTAGTGACGAGACCAATACACTTCTGAGGCAGGGGACATGGACGCAACTTTGTTCATTTGTACGACATGATCACCTCACAGCCGCAGATTGGCAGGTTAGAGCATTGGCGGTGAGTGCTGGATGATATTGATGTAGTCATCTGGAGACCGTATCTAGGATGCGAGGAGTGGGAGGATGACGCAGTGGAGTTGCCATACACCTTCCGGAGCAGGTACCTGATTGGGCGGACGCCTTATATACTAGAGAGGTAGCTGGTGGACAGGGTTGGCCGACAGTTTGGCCGGATTCAGAGGATGCCCCGGGGCTCGGGTATGTATGCCCGTACAGTTAGGGATCAAGCGCAGTTTGGGCCTTTATTGTCATATGATCAGGCGCTGACACAGCTGGCAGAGATGATACCTCTTCCTTGGGACATGTGGCCTGAGATTGAGGACGCTGGGATGAATGTAGAGTATACAGCGTATTGGGCAGAGCCTCCATTCCCCCGATTGATAGATCCAGGAGAGCTACTGGATGGAGATGGAGGAGGAGATGATGATGATGATGGTGGGGGTGATGGGGGTAGAGGCTGACGGAGGTAGAGGGGAGTAGTGGGAGAGAGGCGAGTTGCACCTCGGAGGGAGGGTGAGGAGGAGAGGCAGGCTCAGGTGGTGAGGGGTCGAGGTGGATTGCCCCTACAGGTACCAGTAGCACAGGGTCCTAGGAAGGTACAGAGACAGGGACATGGATAGGTACAGGGACAGAGACAGGGACAGGTCCCCGTATAGGAACCAGTACAGGTACAGGTATAGGTACAGGGGCAGGCACCCGCAGAGGGGGAGCCACAGGCAGAGGCAGAGGGGGGGGATCTAGAGGAGGATGAGCTAATTGAGCTCATGGAGATCTGCTAGGGCCAGGCAGATGAGATACAGGAGTTGGAGAGGGAGAGAGACCGACTCAGGATGAGGCTCAGGGATACTGAGCGGGAGAGAGATCAGGCGATTCAGTGCTACACAGAGGCTGAGACAGCGCTGAGGGCAGGGAGGCAGGTAGCGGAGGACACAGGGGCAGGCTATGCATATGTCCTGTGGGCCAGAGAGGAGATAGGGTATTGGAGGGACCTCTACTACGGTGCAGTGCCAACAGATCAGTGGGCGAGGAGCTTCCATAGACCGTCGCGTACATCGACAGCTACGGGAGGGAGTCGGAGGAGGCAGGCATCTAGTGGTGGGGTCATGGGTCCTCCACCACCACCAGATAGAGGGGGCAGGCGGGATGATCCTGGCGCGGGTCCTTCAGGGGCTCAGATTCCATCGAGGCCAGGCGGCTCCGAGGGAGGGAGTTCATCATAGCCTTAGAGGGCTCCCATTGTATCAGTGTTGTACCATTCTTTTGTATTGTAGACACCTGCGAGTGATTGTAGCCATATGATTTTGACATCATTGTATCATGACACTTTTGATTATATATATGAGATGATTCATCTTTGTGGTAGCTATATGCATGTGTACCTATGTGATGAGATGTTCTAATGTAATGCTTATGATATGGATGCAAATATGTATGTAATGCAATATTTTTGTTCTTTTATGTTTTAAAATGTTATGCATATGAATATGATAATGCCTATGAATATGATAATGCAAATGTAAATTGTGCTAACAGGTGTTGTGTGCAGGATGTGATGCAATTGTGATATCTATATGTATGTATGAAATGCTTATATGTGGTAATGCAGGTGCAACTACATGAAATGCAAATGTTTTTGGTGTGTCATTATACTCAGTCATGTGATAGTAGGCTACGCGGACTCCAGAAGGATGATGGAAGTCAATCAAGAAAGGGGGGATGAAAGACAGAAGATATGAAAGTGAAAGAGCTTCTTGTGCGTTATCATCATTGAGCTTTATTATGGCAAAATAGGTTATGACAATCGAGGCATATGTTCGACCCAGAAAGTCATTGTACCTGTTTGCATGGAGACAAGACAGTCACAAACAAGGAATGCCCCAGTTCACACTAGACTCACAGTATCCTCATATCCTTGGACAAGTCATAGCATTACTAAGAGACAATCCACAGACAGCAAATACAAATAGGTGATGATACCCCATCCTCGCCTTTCTAGTCAAAGACATCCTGGAGATAGAATCTCTAGTCAAAGACATCCTGGAAAAGCTAAAAGACATGTCACCAGAAAGATAAAATCAAAAGAAAACCAAGACTCGACACCAACATCCACTGTAGTCCTCAAGTTTAGTGTCTCTTGTCACTTGTATAAGTCTTATTTGATTGTGGTCACAATGTTTACTTTCACAGAAAGGATAGATAGCACTGAACCATAATGTTGTCTGAGTCTGTTGAAAGATTTGATTTTTTTTTGAAGCCCATTGTTGCTGCTGTGTCTCATCTGAAACTGACTGAATCCATGAAACTGACACTTTATTGCGGAGAAGATGAAACTTTATTGCGGATCTGTGATGCAAATGTTGCTTTATTGCAGATTGTGCGCGAATAGACTGAAGAAAGCTGGAAGAAACTGTACTCCTCGAAACATGTGATGTTCTCAGTTCCACACCCATCACTAGATGTAGGATTTGCCTTAGCCACAGATAGGATCTGATTTATTATGGATGGAAAGGGAGGTTTATTATGGATGAAATAGGTTGTGAGTGTGTGCAAAGTGAAAGGATGAAAGTGAATCCTGAAGGAGGGAGGAGCAATGTCTCTACACATGGCGCTGGTGACCCAGTTTTCACCATGGTACTTACCCAGGGCGCCACCGAAGTGGTTTTCACCGTTGGACGAAATTATTTCTCTTTACTTTTTTCGATTTTTCAATGTTTTTTGTGTCACAAGGCGCCTGTTTGCCAGGTTTTCACCAAGTAACGATTTTTTTGTTTTATAATTTTTTTTTGTATTTTTGAAATTTTTGATTTTTTTTTGTATTTTTGAATTAGGATATTCCGACGAGCTATGTGTAGAACCTGCGAAGGTGCATGCTGTTGATAGGATCCTCCAAAGGTTCAGCTTTTGTAGTTGAGAGCTGATATGCCCCAGAGCCATACACTGCTGTGATGATGTAAGGACCAAGCCAGTTTGGTTCGAACTTGCCCTTCTTCTCTCTGTCTTGCTGATTCTTGGGGTTTTCTCTGAGAACCAAGTCACCTACCTCAAATGTGTGAGGCTTGACCTTGTGATTGTAGCTGCGACTCATTTGTTGTTGGTAAGCCTTGAGATGATTAAAAGCAGTTTGTCTCCGTTCATCCAGCAGTTCTAGTTCTTGTAAGCGAGAGACTCTTTAATCTTCATCAGTGATGATGTTTTGCAAAGAGACCCGTAAAGAGGGTAACTCGACCTCAATAGGCAAGATGGCTTCAGAACTATATACCAGTGAATAGGGTGTAGCTCCTGTAGGTGTACGGACGCTTGTGCGGTAGGCCCAAAGTGCAGGATTAAGTTGGATATGCCAATTACGGCCAGCGTCATCGATTGTCTTTTTGAGGATTTTAAGGATTGTTTTATTAGATGCCTCAGCTTGGCCATTACCTTGGGGGTAATATGGTGTGGAGAAACGATGAGAAATATGGAAGCGATCACAGAGTTCACGAACATCCTGATTTTTGAAGGGACACCCGTTATCAATAATAATGGAAACAGGAATACCATATCGGCATATGATATAGTTAAGGATGAACGTAGCAATTTGTTTTCCTGTAACTTGTGTGAGAGGCACGGCTTCAATCCATTTTGTAAAATACTCTATGGCAGTGATAATGAATTTATGACCATTGATGGTACTCTCCTTGTCAGATTCAGGTGCAAAATTTGACGTGGGGCCTGTGGAAATTTCTTCTAGCTCAGGAACCCAATTTGTTTTAATCCATGCTTCTCCACAAACGGGTATATCCTTACGAGGTGGAGGAGGTGAGGTTTCTTCCTCATCTGAAGTATTTAAATGCACTAAATCCCATTCCCACTCATGTGAGTCTGTCTTAGAATCACTCTCTAGTCGATTACTATACAGGCTAGGATGTCTTTTTAATTGAATAGTGCATTAGTTACTGGCTTATGTACTATTGGAGGTGGGGTTGCTGGTGTTGTTGGTGATGTTGGTGCTGTAGATATAGTCAAGGATTGCATTCTTGGAGTAATTGGCTGATACATGGGTTTGCTGGGTTTTCCTTTGAATCGAATCTTAGGAAGAGATTCTCTTTGAAAATCTACTCTAGTTTTATCTCGTGGTTTCAACTTAGGTTGTAAGGGCTCTTGCCGTCCTTGCTTGCAAGGTCCTAAAGCACTATGGCCATCATATCCCATTCTTTGCATTATAGTGAAGCCTTTGTCATATTTGTTCGTGGGGAGCTTAGTCTTCGAGATTTCTTTATTGGGAGGATCTGTGTAGATCCGTTCTACCAGGTTTTCATCCATGGTTTCCTCTTAACTTTTACTAGGGGTGAATTGTGCCAAAGTGCAAGTTCTTTTGGCCAACGGTGTTTGAAGTAAACCTTGGGGTTTTCCATGAGTCTTAGGGGATGTGTGTAACTGCCCAACACAAAAGAGTTGGCTAAGATTATATTCCCTAGGACCTTCCTCAGCCATTTTCATTTTTAATTTCTCCTACTTTGGTGGAGGGGTTATTAAGTTGGAAAGAGATTTTGGATTAATATATGATGAGAAAGGGATAGCTTCTCTATTGTTAGTGTAGCGTCCTAAAATTGCGACACTTGCAATTTTGACTGCATTTCGGTCTTCACGATGGCGACACAACACGCAACCTGAATGGAGACCCCAAAACTTGCTCACGACACCAAAAACTGCATTTTTCAAGCACCTTGGCCTGAACCTCCTTGCACCCCGCTGTCCCGGAGGTGGGACCAGAGCGCCCAGCGCCCTGGTCCCTCAGGACCAGGGCACCCAGCGCCCTGGTCCCTCAGGACCAGGGCACCCAGCGCCCTGGTCCCTCAGGACCAGGGCGCCTAGCGCCCTGGTCCTCCAGGACCATGGCGCCCAACGCCCTGGTCCCTAGGTCCTATTTTGGGCCCGGTCTCCTAAGTGATATCAGGTCTTTTTGATTGCAATTTGGAAATATACTTCCCTGGTCGGCCTAAGGTCAGGAAAATCAGTCTATCAGCCCTAATTGACAAGTATATAAACTACATTTTCCTCTCTCATTTGATGGATGAAAGGTAGATGGAAAAAAAGGCAGAAAGCAAGATTCAAACATTCAAGCATTCAAGCATTCAAGCATTCAAGCATTCCTTCTAAGTCTCCATTCAAGGCTAAGTGTTGCATTCAAGATAAGGATTCAACCATTGAAGAGGAGATCACTTACTACATGCTACATACAACATACTACATACTACAACATACAACATCTAAACCTTCGCACATAAGGATACCAACATCCTTAGAACAAGGTATTAGTACTTGTTTACATTACAGTCATTTACATTTACAGCTCTTGCTCATTTCTTGGTTAATTCCAAAACCGGGGTTTGACCTAAAGGCAAACCCCTAATCCCTAACCCCCCAATTGTCTTCGCTTTTCTGTGTGTAGGTTGCAGGTACGCGGCTGAGATTGAAGATCTGGAATCCTTGTGCAGAGACGAATCGATCCCCCTTCGTTTGACGGATTTTTCGGAGGACCATGGCGCCGGGCGCCATCGTCCCGACAACTTTTGCTCAAATTTGCAGGACAGCGCCGTATCGACATTTTACTGCTAATTCTAGGTCCGCAGCTTCATCCTATAACCTAAACTCAGTTTATAAGCGAATCTTTATGACTTTCTATGCATGCTTAGCTTAATTCTTCTATGCACATTCTTTACAAAAGAGGGTAGCCTTGCTTTCCTAACCCTTGAAATTCATTTAGCATCCAATCTTACATTGTGTGGGATTGAATCTTATGAGTTTCAACCCCTCTTTTGAATGTAAAGTCTTCCCCTTAAGTGAAAACCCATCGAATCCTAGCGAACCTCCCTTCTCTCTCCTCGGAGTTGGAAGAGGGGAGAACAACTAGGGTTTGACCGCGATTTTCCGCTTTACATTTTGGTGAACCCGACATGAACATCCTTTCTGATTTTTTATGCTTAGATCTGAAAAGTTGATTACATTTCCATGTTTGATCTTTTGCAAAATTTTAGAGGTGATTGCATAAAAACCCTAAATTTTCTTTTTGAACATTGAACTTGCGAAATGTTTAATTGTTAATGCTTGCTTCAGATCTGCTTTTCTATTACAAATTATCAATTCATGTCTGTACTTTAATTTTGAAAATTAAGTGGTTAAAAGTCAAAACCCTAATTTTTGAAACCCTCTTGATTCAACCTTTGTCCGACAATTTCACTGATCAAAACATCTCCAAATCAGTTGTAACTTTGGATTCTGCAATAAAATCACATTATCCTTCATCCCTGAAAATTTGGAAAAAAGTTGCGAGGACCGTGTTGCACTCCGAGCGCCATCGTCCCCGACATTTTTTCCGAAATTTCGGGAGCGACATCTTACTGTGTTTTTCTGCTAAAATCCAGAATTTTGGCTGATTTTATCAATTATAACACCTTCCAAATTACAATCAAAGTTGGTCTTGCGGTTGCTTGGTCTAAGGCTCCTAATCATTCAAAAATTGTCGAAATTAAAATTTTGTGTCAAAATTGCGTTTTTATTATCATAAATCTGAAAAGTGTGTCTACATTCATTCGAAATTTCAGTGCTTTATTCAAATTCTTGCAATTTATGACTTTTGAAATTAAGTGCTTAATTACAACAACTTTGATTTCCGCTTTCAAAATTGAATTTTGCGTGAAATTGAGTCAATTTTTAATTTTCAAAATTTGCATTGCTTTTGACATTCCCTCTAAAATCATAAAATTCAAAATTTCAGTTTCCCTCTCTTTTTCAAAAATTCAAATTTTGCATTTTTCGACAATCTTGATAGGGTTCAATTTTGAATTTGCAACTTTAATTTGGCCTATCTACAGATCGTAAAACCCCTCAATTTTTTCAGATTAGCTCTAAAATCATCATACCTTTCATCCCTGCAAATTTCGAAAAAAGTTGCAAGGACCGTGTTGCACTCCGAGCGCCACGGTCCCAGACATTTTTTCCGAAATTTTGGGAGACTGTTGTGATTGTATTTAACAGCTTAAATCTGGAAGATTGGCTGGTTTTACTGAAAATTGCTACCCCTAAGATCAAAATCTTTTCTCTCTCTCTAGTGCATGAGTTTTACAACAGTAAGCCCTACTTACACTATTCCCGTTAGACGAAGCCGTAGAATTAAGTCCTTCCGAGGTTTAACTACCGAGGAGATGGAACCTAATTTGAGTAGCCTTTTTAACGAGGATATGGGTAATTCCTCTAATCCTCCTAATGATGAAGAAGCTCCCCATGAAGTTTCCGTTGAACAACTTTCAAAATTGGATAACCAATTTGACGATTTTCACCAATGGATGTCTCATGAGTATCCCGATAGTCAAGCTCTTCCTTTAATTGAGGGTCTAAAACGCATGCTTCAAAGTGATAAGAATGGAATTGATGTTTTACGTGGTATCGCACATATTGTGGATTCAAATATGATGCCTATGAAGAGTTGTGCTGAATCTTTAGGTTATACACAACCTCCTACACAAGTCAATCATTCTATTCCTTTGACAACTACTATTGCTAGTATACCTACCTTTACATCAAACATCATGGCTACCTCTATACAAGACATTCCTCCTGTGATCACTAGTCATGGGGGCAATCCTCCCTCTTCTTCAATTAATCCTCTTCCTTCATTCAATCCAACTTCTTCGTACATTCCTTCAATGAATGTTCCTATTACATCTTCACAAATGAACATGACGCAAGGGGGCAATTCATTTAACCATTCCATTCCTCCTTGTAGTGTTCCTCCTATCCAATCATCCCCTATGGTTGACTATCATAGGGTCCCACCACCTTACTCTTTACCTTCTTTCAATAACATCACACCTCCATCTCAATCTAACACACCTAATATGAATTCTTCGACTGAAGCGACCATTAACAATCTTGCACAAACTGTCTCTTCTTTACAGCAACAAATTGCCTCTATGAATCAATCTAAGTTTAGTGTGCCCACATTTGACGTTGCAAGCCCACTTTCTCTTGATATTGTTCAAGCTATTCCCCCTAAACATGTTGAAATTCTGCATTTGGAGCTTTATAATGGTAAAGGAGATCCTCTAACACATGTTAAGACTTTTCAAACAATATGTACTGATTTTGCTTATGACCGAAGGTTGCTTGCAAAACTGTTCACTAGAACATTAAGAGACAAAGCCCTACAATGGTATTGCTCGTTGCCTTCTTATTCTATTACTTCTTTCGAACAACTTGCAAATGCTTTCATTCAACAATTTCAAAACAATATAAGTCCTAAAGTTACTTTGATTGATTTAATGCATTGTAAACAAGGTGTTAAAGAAAAAGTGACTGATTTTATTGGTAGATATAAGCATTTGTATGCTCAAATTTCTTTTCCAATGCCTGATAATGATATTCAAAGAATCTTTATTTCTAATTTACAAAAAGATATTCGAGACAAACTTCTGTTTTCTGAGTTTACTTCTTTCCAACAGTTGTGTGCCACTCTTCACAATTATCAACTGACTGTGAGTCAAATGGAACAATCACATCCTATGGCTCCGAGTGATAAGGGTGATAGCAGTCAACAACCATTTGGGAAGATTAAACCGAACAGAGATTCCATCAAATTCAATGAAAACATCATCAACAACAATGTGAATGCAGCATCAGGTGTGCCTCCTATTTCTAAATTTTTCAGGAAAGAAAGAAAGTATACTCCTTTGAATGAATCATTGCATGATATTATGAATAAGTTATTGGGACAAAATGTGCTTACTCTTCCTCCTATACGACAAATTGATCCTGCAAAGATTACTTCACCTTATTTTGATCACAAAGCTTTTTGTCATTTTCATCGTCAGCCTGGTCATGATACTGAAAAATGTTTTTCTTTAAAGGGTAAAATTCAGGATTTGATTGATAATAATACTATTTCTGTTTCTTGAGTGAATGATAAAGGCAACACATCTGTAGCTCCTCCTAACCAAAATCTTCAGATTTTCACTGATCCATTGCCTTCTCATACCTCTAATGCAATTGAGGCTAATGATTCCTCTCTTTCATCTGATGGTCTTGTGTCTATGACTCCGAATGTGATTAACTTTGTCGAGCAGCAAGAAATCCCTAAAGAACCTTCCATCACATTTGATTCTAGTGAAACCATTAGAGCACCTGATGGTCCTTTATACATAGTGGCAAAAGTCAAAAATACACCTTGCCGTGGAGTGCTTATTGATCCTTCGTGCATGATTAATGTTATTACTGAAGAATTTATTTTTACTTTGCAATTGAATCAAGTGATCTATGACAAAACAGATGTGATTGTGAAACTATTTGATGCATTTTCTTCTCCTGCAATTGGTTCTATTACATTGCCTATGGAGGTCCATAATAAATCTCTTGATGTGAACTTTGCTATTATTCCTTCTTCCGAACAATTTCGTGTGAAGCTTGGCTATCCTTGGCTATCTTCCATGAAGGCTATTGCTTCTCCTATACATAAGTGTTTGAAATTTCCCCATAATGGTGAAGTTGTTACTATCAATCATAGTCTCTTTAAACCAGCTGAAAGAACCTCTAGTGTTCCTATTGATTACTTTTGGCCTAAACAATTCCAATCTCTTCCCCCGCGAAGTGATCATCTTTTCAAATCTTATCAAAAGTGGAAAACAGATACGATCCTATCTTTAAGTGAACCTAGAACACCTAAACTTGACATTCCTATCATTCTTGAGAAGGAAATTCTTCCTTTGAAAGATAAAACTAATGTCTTTCCTCAAGAAGATTCCCAACCCGTCCCCATGGATGTGACTATGTCTATGCCTGATAAATCTTCTAAGAGTAGATCTATACCTCCTCGTCATGATGGACTTGGTCTTCTCCCTAAACCAAAAATTCCTCCTTTATATGGAGCAGTTCCTCCTCCTGCCTTTTATAGAGAAAAGAGACCTTCTTCTTTTCCTATTATCCAGCCTAAGAGACCACAACCTAAACACCCAAGTGATAAGGATGAGAACATTCCTCCTCCTCTATCTTCTACACTTCCTACTAAGACTAGACGTAATCGTTCTGCACGCGAACGCCGATGAAAACGTCGTCTTAGGGCTCAAGCAGCCGCTTCTCAAAATTTACAATCTCCAAAAACACCTTCAACAAGCATTATTCCATTTTCGCCTCAGCCGGATATTGAGCCTAAATCTCCTAAACATAAGATGCGTGATGGTCTTGATCCTGTGCGAGTTAAAGATCCTATTTTTATAAATCTTGATGATGATATAGATGAAAATGTTATTCATGATGAAAATGTTACTCCTCTTGCTTCTGATAGTGAATATGAACTTGTTGATGTTGATAACCATTTATCTAATGAATTTTCTAAAGCACTTATCCTAGCTCCTAGACAAGAACAACGTGGCTTGGAACATGAACATAGCCCTTGTTTGGACCTTGTGATAGCTCCATCTGCTGTGTTGGATGTTCCTCCTCTAGCATGTTCCCTGCCTTCCCGAAACATTGATCAGCAAGATCGGGGGGTAGATGACATGCTAGACTAGTTACATTAGCATGGCAGATTCTCTCCCCCTCCCTTTTGTTACTTCTTCTATATGTTATTCTCATTCTTCTATTTGTCGTCCTTAGTGTTGTCTACTTGAGGACGATGCAAAGCATTGAGATCTCTTTGGTCTCTCTCATGTTGACTCAAAAGACACATGTGTTCCCTTCTTCTAGGTGACCTTCCTTGATTGGGGAATGAAGAACAATTATGCATACATACATATGATATATACATGACTTATCATACAGCATACTGACCCCGAGGAAAGTGAAGTCACCTCGTGCTTTGTGTTTTGTGTCTATTATCCTTGGGTTTATCTCACACTTGGGGGCTAAATCCTTGCGATAACGTGCTCCTTTCCTTTCTCATTTCTTATGTGTATCACTGCGTTAAAACAATCACCCCCGTTGAGGCACGTGCGATCGCTTTAACGTAGGGGGGCATACACCCTGACTATCCCTTCACGATACTTGAAAATTTCTTGGAGAACTTAGCTTTGCCTTGAAAATTTTTGGTATTTCTCTTACATGACTCATAGTGAGGGAACCTTACTACTGACAGTCATGGTTCTCCCTCGTGATCTTCCCTTTTACTTTGTCAATCGAAGTCGTAAGATCCTTAGTCCACTGGGGGCTTGGTGTATCTTGCCTCCTTGACGTGGTGAAAGTCTTTTTAATGTTGTTTCCTTGTACTTTACCAGAAGTATGAGCATACATACTCCCGCTAAAGTGGGGGCTAAATGTAGCGTCCTAAAATTGCGACACTTGCAATTTCGACTGCATTTCGGTCTTCACGATGGTGACGCAACACGCAACCTAAATGGAGACCCCAAAACTTGCTCACGACACCAAAAACTGCATTTTTCAAGCACCTTGGCCTGAACCTCCTTGCACCCCGCTGTCCCGGAGGTGGGACCAGAGCACCCAGCGCCCTGGTCCCTGGGTCCTATTTTGGGCCCGGTCTCCTAAGTGATATCGGGTCTTTTTGATTGCAATTTGGAAATATACTTCCCTGGTCGGCCTAAGGTCGGGAAAATCAGTCTATCAGCCCTAATTGACAAGTATATAAACTACATTTTCCTCTCTCATTTGATGGATGAAAGGTAGATGGAAAAAAAGGCAGAAAGCAAGATTCAAGCATTCAAGCATTCAAGCATTCCTTCTAAGTCTCCATTCAAGGCTAAGTGTTGCATTCAAGACAAGGATTCAACCATTGAAGAGGAGATCACTTACTACATGCTACATACAACATACTACATACTACAACATACAACATCTAAACCTTCGCACATAAGGATACCAACATCCTTAGAACAAGGTATTAGTACTTGTTTACATTACAGTCATTTACATTTACAGCTCTTGCTCATTTCTTGGTTAATTCCAAAACCGGGGTTTGACCTAAAGGCAAACCCCTAATCCCTAACCCCCCAATCGTCTTCGCTTTTCTGTGTGTAGGTTGCAGGTACGCGACTGAGATTGAAGATCTGGAATCCTTGTGCAGAGACGAACCGATCCCCCTTCGTTTGACAGATTTTTCGGAGGACCGTGGCGCCGGGCGCCATCGTCCCGACAACTTTTGCTCAAATTTGCAGGACAGTGCCGTATCGACATTTTACTGCTAATTCCAGGTCCGCAGCTTCATCCTATAACCTAAACTCAGTTTATAAGCGAATCTTTATGACTTTCTATGCATGCTTAGCTTAATTCTTCTATGCACATTCTTTACAAAAGAGGGTAGCCTTGCTTTCCTAACCCTTGAAATTAATTTAGCATCCAATCTTACATTGTGTGGGATTGAATCTTATGAGTTTCAACCCCTCTTTTGAATGTAAAGTCTTCCCCTTAAGTGAAAACCCATCAAATCCTAGCGAACCTCCCTTCTCTCTCCTCGGAGTCGGAAGAGGGGAGAACAACTAGGGTTCGACCGCGATTTTCCGCTTTACAGTTAGGTATGGTGATCTCTGGTTGATGGTGAATATTATTACAATATGTAAATGGATTAGCATCACTGAGGATTGTAATTTCTACCCCATTATGTGGAAACTTGATGCATTGGTGATAGGTGGATGGGACTGCTTGCATGGAATGTATCCAAGGTCTCCCTAACAATAGATTGTATGGAAAAGGAAGGTCTAGAACTTGGGAAACTATATGCTTCACCACTAGGCCAACCCTGATGGGTAATATAACAACTCCTTTGGAAGAACGTTCTACATCATCATATGCTTTGATGGTTATTTTCTTGCTGACATCCATTGATTCTGTTGCATAACCCAATGTTGTGACTAACTGCAAGGTGCATATGTTTAAGTCGGCTCCATTGTCAATCAAGACTCGCTTGATTCTATGTTGGTTTACGAACCCTTCAATATGGAGGGAGGCATTATGGGGTTGTTGGAAGGATGTGTTGTCACTTTCGGTAAAATTGAGACATGGTGATGACTTTAGACTACCAACCATGGCTTGGAACTGATCAGTGTTGAGGTTGGCGGGGATAGACACTTCTTGGAGAGCTTGGTCCAAGATTGTTTTATGTGAGGGGGATAAGCGTAAAATATCTAATATGGAGATGAGGGTTGACGTCTTATCCAATTGCTCTACAAGATTATATTGTTTGGGGAGGGGTGTCGTTCCTTGTGGAGCCACTCAAATAGTAATCTTGCTACGATGCGTAACAACATTGCATGTAGGATTTGGATCTTTTATGGTAATAGTTGCAACTTGTTCATCCACATCATAAAGGTGATTCGTAGTATAATTGTATGCAGCTTGTGTGTAATTGGTTGTGGTATCTGTGTTTCTCCCTGAGGTGGAAGGACCCCTTTGGTCATGTGATGGAAGTGGATTCTTGAACATTAAGTGATCATCATTGGATGTTTTTGGGTCATGTGCCTCAATTTTAATTTCTCCTCTATCGGTAAGATCTTGAACAAGATCTTTTAGCCGGTGGCAATTGCTTGTTTTATGCCCTCTTCCTTGGTGAAATTCACAATGTTCGTGATATCGCCACCATGGAGGCTTGACTTGAGGCTCATAATTGGATGTTTTTGGTAAGGTCACAATATTTGAGGATATTAATTAGCGTAAGATTGTTTTGATAGGTTCCCCTAAGGGTGTATATGTGCATTTTGGCTTGTAGTTTTGTTTCTTTTTTTTTGGCTCCTCTTGTTGTGTATTGAGACCTTGATTTTATGGATTATTGATGGTGTTGTTGTTAGGAGGGGGATTTTGTCCTGCAAACCTGACCACAGGTTGTGCAATTTTTACTGTTCTTGTGTCCACTATCCCATCATTAACAACGTTCTTGTTTTTGTTCCAAAATTTTGGTTTGTCGCTATTATAATGTGGACAAGGACCATCTTTGGGTTCATTATTTAATTTGATGTCCCTTTTTGATGAGGGCTCTTTCACATTTGAGCCCTTGAGTTTTCATTTCTTCAAAGGATTATGTGCCCTTCATGTCCAAATGAAATTCCATTTCATCATTTAAGTTGGAAATGAATATTTCCACTAATTCTTGCTCAAGTAGATGAAGAGAGCATCTACTAGATAGTTGTCTCCACCATTGTAGGAAAGTTGAGAACAACTCCCCTAGTTTTTATTTTGTGTTGCACAAATCTGCCATAGTGACGTCACGTTCTATGTTGTGTGCATAGTGAGTGAGAAATTTTTGGACCAATTATTCAAATGTTCTAATATCACCCCGCAGTCTTGAAAACCATTGTTGTTTGTGTCTCCCAACCTTTGAGGAAAGGGGCGCATCAGATATGTGTCCTCATAAGCCACCTCTAAGCAAGCTAAGTGAAATTCTTGGACATGGTCCCTAGGATCTCCTTTGCCTCTATATTTTTCAAATTTGGGTGTTTCTAACCCTCATGGAAAAGGTGGCATAAGCATGTTCCTATCAAAAGGATAGGGACAAATGTCATTAAGTGAGAATCGATTGGTCTTCACACCACTGTTCATTTGTTGGGTGAGATTTTTTACTTGTTGCCTCAACATGTCTATTTATAAAGGAGGAGGAGGTGGTGGAAGATTACCTTGATGATTAGGGTCATAGTAGAAGTAGTCTCTACCTCCTCCACCATCGTTATGGCTATGTTGCTAGGATGTTTGTCATAATTGTGTTGTATCAAAGTTGGAGGGAAGTTTGGCACCCTCTTGAGCGAGTCTTAAGAAATGAGCATTGACATTGTTTCTAAGAATTTCATCAAAGAGTCTGTTGAATTTTGGATTATGTTGTGCTCTTTCTATATCTTCTAGAGTTGGAGTGTTGGGTTCTTCATCATTAGTGCCTCCTCACAAGGTCTCATGAAAAATGTTGATGTTTTCATCCTCATCTTCAATTTCTAGTTGTCGATTCTTCATTGATCTTGTTTGAGCCATGGTTTTGAAATTTGATGTTGCGAAAGTGACTATGAGGTGGTGATGAAATTTTTGATGGAAGACAAGTTTTTTGTGAAATGTTTGGTGGAAGATAGATCTCTAATACTGAAGGTTGGATGCCAATAGAGTTCTTTGTGAATTACTTTTGTGTTTTTCAACAATTTGATGCGATGAGGTATAGCAAGGTTTGAGATGTGTTACTATCCAAGCTACCTAGTAATGAGAGGATGCACTCATAAACTAGTATTAACCTATCTATATGTGTATAAATGCCTCTTAGGATGATTGATCCTAGATGTAGAGACACCCTAAAAATTATTTGTTGGTTTGTTTAAGCAATATCTGAAAGGACTAAGGACAAGACCTCTTTGTGTTGAGAGTTGAGTGAATTTGTGATGTTTGAATGTGAAAGTGGATAGAATATGTGTCTCAATAAAACTCTTCCATTATGAAGGGGTTTTCTACTTATTCCTCTCTTACAGGGGTTGGTGGTTCCTCTCGAGCTTCGTTGTATGTGATACAATTTTTACAAAAGAAATCAGGATTGATCTTGCCCCCTTTGTTCTTTCGATAACCAAAAGCTCTATATTGAGGGAAAGCTCTATTTATCAAAGGCTCTTTGTCAAATTTGTTGGACTTGCCTTGAAGGTATAAGCGCATATGACGCAAGAATACTCTGTGTGAGAGAAAGAGTTGTCTGTTGATATAGAGAATTTCCTTATCTTGATAAAAGCCTTTGAACCAAGTTGTCTCTTCTTCAATTTGGTCTTTTGATGAAGACTCCTTTTTCTCAAGATATGAGTGATGGTCATACAAAATGATACTTTGTTTCAAGTGTTGAGGTAGATTTGTTTATCAATGTTTGATGTAGATTTGTTGTCAATGTTGATGTAGATTTGTTGTCAATTTTGATGTAGATTATTTTTGTATGGATACATTGTTTCAATTTGTTTTGAATCCTTTGACAAGAAAACACGACAAGAACACAAGCACATAATCTTTCCCCTTCAAAAGGCACAATAGGTGTGGGTCTAAATCAACCCAATCATGAAATTTTTGACCCTTATAAATGTATGTAAGTTCCCAAGGCCTAAAGTCGGCCCAAATTTTTACTGGTCTGAAACAAGATGAAGACAACTCAAACACTTTTTATCCCTAAGGTCATGGCCAATTGTGATATTTTCAGCCCACATCTTGATATTTCTTCGACTTTGGTACTATATACCTTATGTATCCCACCGTGGCAGGTAAGGATGTGATATACTAAGTCTTGCATGAGCATAACAAATATATGATCCCTATGATGGGGGAGTCGCCACTTTCATCAAGCTACAAGTAGCCTTTCAAAAAGCCTTGTTTCTACTCAAGGAAATATGTATGGTGAGTATCTTGGGAGCAAAACCATCTATGCTCTTGCACTGAACTTTTCATAAATATCCTCAATCAATAGAACGGGTGGATTTCTAAAATAAGAGGTGTCTAGTAATGTTCGATGTCTTTGGATGTAAGTTCATTCTGCAGTGACTCACTTAAGAGCCTTGTAACTCACGGTGAGGCCCATATGTCCTTTCGGCAAGTTACACTGTAGGAACAACTACACCCAAGGCTACAACTTTCTCTCTCACCTGATTTCTATAGTGGCTCGAAGGATTTACCGTGCAAGGTCGTCCCAAGAGTGATGTATCTCTTGGTGGACCTCTCTTAAAAATAGAAAATTTAGAGCGTTACTAACACTTTTCTTTTGCACCTAGGACCATGAGAGCCAAGGGAGAGGATAGTGTGTGTTAGAATTGGGACCACTCTATAGATTTGCACAAGTGTGCCAAACACAAAAGACACTTGTTCTTTTTAACCTTTTATTGCAATGTGATCTATTTGCTATTTGGAGATGTTGCTCCAACTGACATGATGTTCTTATTATCCCACAAATAAATTTGTTTTCTAACTAGAAAAGTGAAATCCTGGTCAACAAAATGAAAACACATTTGCTTGAAAGTAAAATTGCTTTGTAAACAAAATGGACAAGTTGATTGTTCTTTTTATAGCCCAAATTTGAAGTGTGAATTTGCAAAAAGAAATGTTTAAGCTATTTATAAATTTTAGCTTTGTAAATGATGTTCTTTTTAAGCCCAAAAGACAAGTTTTGATTTATTTTAAAACACCAAAAACTAAAATGTGAGGTTCTTTTTACCGAAAAAGAGGAAATATGAATTATTTTTAGCCAATTTTTAGAAAAGAAGTTAAAAAGGAAATAAAAAATCCTAAATATAACTCCTCCACCCTGTAAGAAAGTGTCAAAAACCTGCAAATGAAGAAGTTAGAAAAACCCAAAATCTTGTGTGGGCTTCCACAAGCCTCAGTTTAATTTTCAGGTTACAATTTTGAGCTCTCTGCTACAAAAGCGCTATTTTTGACAACAACGCCAAAGTACTCACAAAAGTGCCACATTATTAACAATAGTGCTAAAATTTTAACAAAAGCGCTATATTAAAATGTTTTGATAGGATTAAAACTGATAGACAGAGAGCACAAAAGTGCTATATCATTACAAAAGTGCTAATTAATGCACAAAAGCGCTAAAACTATAACTAAAGTGCTAAAACTCTAACTAAAGCGCTAAAACTCTTCTGACAAGGGTGCCAAAACGCAAAACAAAGGTGCTAAAGCACAACCGGTGTGTGAACATTCAAGAAAATTACAAAAATCAAAGTTAGAATCAGATCAAAAGGTTGCGTGTTCGATTCACGTCAGGTTCACCAAATGATGCACGTCAAAAGGGGCACAAGGCACAAAAAGACAATTTCAAATGTTAGTAGATTAGTCACAACCAAAACTAAATACAAATGAACCTAAAAACCTTAAGATGCATATCAAGAGAGATATAAAGCACACAATAAGCAACATACATAAACGAAAAAGGGAAAGAAGACCCCCTAAGATGCTCCCCAAAATGCTCATAGATATTCCTCCCTTGTTTCTCTCCTCTCCAAGTCCCACATGAGTGTAGCTTTCAGCTTTTAACACTATCCATGGATGCCATATGAAGATTCAAGATGGTTTTAAAAATGAAAACAAATGCTTATGCAAGTGTAGGTGATTTACTATGAGAAAGCACCTAATTAGTCTATGTAAATATTAGTATAATAACAATGCAAATGCTTCATAATGCTCCCTAAAATGACTATAATTTTGATGCACAAAGACTTTTGATTCTGAAAATGAAGAATAAGAGCTCCATTTATAGGGGAAATAGGGCAATGGATGGTCAAGATTGAGTAATCTTAAGAAGGGCCAAGATTGAAAGTTAATCAATCCATGTGATGGCTTTCAACCCAATCCTATGATGACAAATGTCAACATGAGATGGCTTGAGAGGAGAGGGAAGAATCATTAAATGCTTGAGATGACATAAAGGTTAACTTGGGAGGGTTTGGTTAGGCTTGAGTTAGTGAATAAAGCTTTTATCCAATGAATAATGCCTTTATCCAATGGATAAACTCTTGTGCAAGAGTTAGTGGGGATAACCATGGTCAAAGCAATGAATGCTTGAAGATAACCATGACTTAAATGAGGGTTGAGTTAGAGGAAAAACCTCTAACCATGTGGGCGAGTTGAGTTTAACCATTAATGGTTATGCAAGAGCCATAAATGGTTATGTAAGAACCATAAATGGTTTAGAAGATTATGGGGGTTAACTTGTTGAAGGATAAAAAGCCTTTAATGCA
This sequence comes from Cryptomeria japonica, assembly GCF_030272615.1. NCBI lineage: Eukaryota > Viridiplantae > Streptophyta > Pinopsida > Cupressales > Cupressaceae > Cryptomeria > Cryptomeria japonica. Next base: position 406,713,060 of record NC_081414.1, on the reverse strand, counting down.
TTTCAAAGACTTTGGAGGCTTTGAGAAGTGACTTCTCTTTGCTTAGGAATGTGACAATAATTAGGGAGGGGGATTAGGCTAATTTGGAATGGATTAGAAGAATCTAGAAGGGGTTTAGGAGGCAAGTGGGTTTGGTGGGTGAGAGAAAATAAGATTTTAATTAAAATGAAATTCAATTATTTCAACTAAAATTGTGCAACTTGCATTTGTAGGAAAATGCAAGTGGAGGGGGGGGGGGAGTTTAGAGATTTAAATAAATATTTATTTATTTATGTTCAATTTGGAGAGAGGTTAGTTAAACAAATATGCTTTATTCATTTAAAATTGTTAGAGTATGGTTTAGTGAATTAATTTAAATAAATTAAATAAATTATTTAATTAATAGAAGAAGAGGTTTAAGATGAATTAATTAAATATCAATTTAATTAACTGTTGACTAATGGTTAAATAATCAAATAAATACTAAATATTCATTTAATTAAGTGGACAAATTTATGTGTCTATAGAATCTACCTAGATGCTTGCCAAAATTATCTCCTCCAACACTATCTAACTTTGTTTCCTGAATAATAGTTATCTCAGCTTTAACCTTGAACATGCAATGCTTGAGGATGCACTGCTTGTTAGGGGCGTTGATGCCCCTCACATTCCATGTAATTATCTTCATGGTGACGTGGTTGGGAACTTCCCCCTCCCTACATTAAAGGCGTCTATTATCTTAGATTCGTCAAAAGCTTCCCCATCCTTGAGTCTAAGTTTCGAATTTGTTCTTCTCCCTCTTCTCTTCTAAGAATATCCACATTCTAGCTTAGGCCTTCCTACCAAATTAAGAGATAGGCCCAACAGGCCTTCCTCCATAGAGGTTTCAATGCATTGGTCAGGAGAGGCCTCTCCAAGTACCTCAATATTATCTGATCTTATCAAGGATCCTGGTGTTGGGGGGAGCAAAAGAGTGTTGTCTAATGAATCCTTATGAGCCTCCCTAAGGTTGAATTCCTTTGAGCCTCCTAGAGCTGAAATGAGCTCTTTGTCCCTAATTTCATCTTTGTTAGCCAAGTTGTGCTCCACAATTTCTGTTTGTTCCACTATATCAGCCTTCAAGACATTGGCGAATTCAAGTAAGTTGTTAAGGGCTTCTTTGTTAAGAGAGATAGATTGCTTGTCCAGATTATTGTTAACTTGGACTGAGTTGGGGAGATACTGATTATCTATTAGAAGATGGCTCAATTTCTTATTATCCATGGAAGGATGGTCTAAGTCTAAATGGGTATCCCTATGAGGGGGGATGCGAGTTCCTTTTCTCTTTGAAGTGGATAGCGAGGGTTTTTCCTTCTTTGATGCTAGTGCTGAGGGATGAGAGGATGAGGCAGAGGGAGGCGAGCTATCCTTGGTTTTTTTGGAGAGAGATAGACTAGCTATGGGCGTGGGTGGGGTAGGGTTAGGGCGAGGCTCAGGTGCTTTGACTGGCTGGCTGTTATGGGTGATTTGGTTGTGGATTGCAGAACTATGATTGATTACTATCTCCTTAATTGTGCTGCTCTAATGGCAGATAACCATATCCGAAGCATCAATAATTCCTTTATAGATCGAAGGATTTATCTCCCATTTCCTGGTTGAGGATATTAATTCGAAATGGTTCAATTTAGGGAAAATGGTTTTGAAATCAATAAATAATTTAATGTCTTTACCAAAGTTTTTATCCTGAATACCTTCAATAGCTAGACATTTCCCTAACCCTACCACAAGTGATTATATTATTTTTGAAACATGAAATTTGACAGCAAGTGGGCCAATGTTGACCCAATGCAGTTTTCTTTTGAATTCAAAAGCTTTAGGGTTAAAATTAGGAACCCAATCAATGCATGAAAGTTACAACCATTAAGCAATTTCTCCTTACTTCTAAGCAAATCCTACTTAACACTTGAGTCTATGCATGTAATTAGAATGCAATGAGAACCCAGATTATAGGTGCTTACCAGGTTGTGAAATTTAGTTTCCCACCAACCTTTCACATCTTCGAAGGAATAATGAGAGCCTCACCAATTAGCAATGAAGCTCTTTCTTTGGTGAAAGATGATGTTCTGCTGGAGAATCTCTAAATCCAGCCCGATCTCTATTTTTCGGCCTACTAGGTTCGATGGGTTTGACTGTGGCCGCTCTTCCTGCTTCGTAGTATGAGGAGGAGTTGCTTTCCTAAGTCTGTTAACTCTGGCAAAATCCACCGTAGTTTTTCCATGAAATTCCATGGTTTGTAGGATTCGCCTTAAGCCATCTATGGCTCAACACCTTTCTATATTCCCTAGCTTGTCTCAGTGATTTATTGAAATGGCTTGAGGGATGGGGGGAGGATGGGGGAAAGCAGGCATATTTAGTGCCCCTGAGAAATGGATTGTTCGAAATTGTAGATCAATTATGTGCCCTAAGGGGAATCAAATTAGGGCCTGTGAGGATTTGAAGGGCTTTCCTCCAATGCCTGGTCTTTTTGCCTTCCACCACCTGCCAAGCCCCATCCACTTTGCTCCAGGTTGGCTTACACTTGGAGGGAGAGAAAACCATGAGATGCATGATAGAGTATCGATTGATAGCATTAACTTTCTTGGAGGGAGAGAAAACCATGAGATGCATGATAGAGTACCGATTGATAGCATTAACTTTCGCTAATCACCGAAAATTTGCAGATGATTTTTCACAATATAAAATATTCTTGCTCCAACTATAACTCACATGTTTTGTTTTAAATCTTAATATTAAGTCATTAAATAAAATCTTTTAAATTCATTTTCTTGAAATCTCTTATTTAACATTTATATTTAATATTTTATGTTTTCAATTATTTCTTAATGTTATTTATTATCGATTTTAGAAATCAACTTTATTAATTAATTTATTTTATTATTACACGTGTGTGTGCGTGTGAATGCACAAGCCATATTCCCTAGGTTACTACCGATGAGCTAGGAGACCCCTCCTCAGTTATTTGTCCACCTTCAACGGTCGACCTTGCATTTACTTCATGCTTGACAAAGTTGTCAGATCATCATGATAAAAATATATCATTCAATAGTATCATAAAAAATATTAAATTAATATCATCACATAATTAACATTACATTAAAATGTCAATCATCACGTCATCATCATATTAATTGTCATTAACAACATCATAATATCATCAATTACTTCAAATATCATTAAAATATAAAAATGTTATCATGTGTAAATGTCTAGTTTAAGGTAAAAATCATTAATCTAATTTTTGGGTTGTGACATCCTTCGTCACTAGGAAGAGCCATCATCTTGATATCTTGGTACACATGCTGAAACAATATTGTACTTCTCTAATGAAATCATAAAAAACACAATTTGCAACCTATCGACATCTATGTGCTAATAGTTCGATCATATAGACATTTAAGCAAATGGAATCATGTCAACCATAGAGATCCAGTACCTTATAACACTTCTAAACAGATAGCCACAATACTCCTACCTCTGATTAGATTTCCTTTACCACCAAGTATTAATAGGTATATAGAAGATACTGATAGGCATAAGTCTTTAGTGGATTCTCCATTGTCAATTGTATAAGGATATGAAAAGGCCTCAAAATGTTTTCTAGAAGGTGTCATGAACTTTTCTCTTAGTAATCACAAAAAATGATAGCCAAAGGCTTTGGTTGCCTACTCACAAGAAACATAGCTCAATACCCAGTCTTGGTAAATAGAGTTAATAATAATAAAGAAGTCGAACAAGTTGCAATTCAACACATGCATACATGAAATAATCTGAGTTAGTTAACTCATGTCACCATTCAATTATGTGACCTAGGTTTTATGCACATCTCATCACATTTAATTATGTGACCTATCCCATCACATTTGGTTATCATGTGATCTATCTCATCACATTTAATTATGTGACCTATCCCATCACATTTGATTATCATGTGACCTATCTCGTCACATTTGACTATCATGTGACCTATCTCGTCACATTTTATTATTAATTATTAATGTCATGTCCATATTAAACCTCAAAAATGTCATCTTACAAAACTAAGATGTAAGCCTGCTTCACCCAATGTTATTCATGTGGGCAGTCATATCCTATACAATTGTTTATTCATTAAATATCATATTCACTATATTCATAGAAATGTGCATGCTACCACATATCAAACATGCCAAGGACCTCTTTAATCTATAAGGCTTATTTTCAATCCTCTCATTTTTAGGATTTGAATAGATCAACACAAAACATGATAATTTGAGTATCATTATGTGCAACTATGCACTCACTCATCTTGCAATATCTTCTCATTTCTCTACTCAAGAAGACATATATGAGGGAAAATTCTACCACAACTTCACGACATGTGATTTCGCAGTGACTAGACCCCCTTAAATGTACAAGGACTATTGTGATCACAAGGTATGATATACATGATTAGCTCTATAAAATGCTTCACATAACAAGTTCAAGCAAGTAGGCCCTGGTACAAGGGCCTTAGGAACAATTACCTTTAATGAAGGTTTCAACACACATGACCAATATATCATAATTTGACAAGCTATGACATTCACATCTTTATGAGTGCAACATATCGAATGCACTAGACCATATCACAAAATACCCTTTGGTAAGGAATTTATCTCTATTACTATGTAAAGTAGGGACATCACAACCACAATTCCCAAATGTGAAGAATAGAAGTTTCTGACAATGTCTTAAGGTAATAAATATCACAAAACCTTAGAAAGGTAACCTTATGTATCTTTACACATTTGCTACTTTCATTCTTGCAATATTTCATGATTTTCCTCAGATACCTAGTAAATAGAGCAATATTTATGCACAAGATCCATCTTAGATTTATTTCTCACTTTAGCCCAACCCTCATGCTTTGTAGTTATAATACTCCATATAAGATGTTGATAACAAAGCAATCATCCAAACATGAAGCATATGAGAGGGCATACAAGTCCACTCAAAATTTATTATACTAAGCAGGGTTCAAACATCGAGGAGACCATCTTCCTAGAGGAACTCCTGAACACACAATAATCTAGAAAAATAATTTACATAATCTAACAAACATTGTACTAGCTAGGCCCACATGACACATTCTGTCTCATTGGTGTGGCATGTCTTGTCACACATCACACTTTTATTCAAAATAATGGTACACCTGGCTTTACTTATATGAAGAGTCTTTCTTGTTTCTCCTAGATGTTTTATGGGGACAAGTTTTAGCATAGTGGTTCCCTCCATAGATATAACACCCATTTCTAGGCCCCTTCGGTCTGTAGTTATCATAACGAGTCCTCTTATTGTTTCCATACTGCTTCCTTCTGACTCTATCTCTATTATATTGATTATTATTTCCTTGTGGTCGATTCATCCAAGTTTTGAAAGTTCCTTCCATAACCAAAAATGTAGCCACTAGGTCATAGATCATACTGCCTTATTAGTTTTGGTTCCTATTCTGGTCTTTCATTCTCTCGATCTCTTGTTCTAGGAGGTGTATCCTTTGCCCTAGTTAATTCGGGGCGTTAATAGTTTTGTCCAACCTCTTGTCTAGAGTATGGTACATGTCATCCATGCTCCCACCACAATTATCATTTTGGTTAATTAAGGTTTCTCTTGCACCAAAATTTATCTCTTTTAGCGATATAGACCACAACGTCCTAGTATCTAGTGCATATAATATGTAAGAAGCAACCTTCATTGATTATGCCTATCAATTTCCATTGTTAATTTAAGTCACACAAGTGATTTTGGTCTATCATTTCTACATACCTTCTAATAATTTCATTTACAAATATTCTCAAAGAAATGTTTATATCAATAGCCAAGGAATAAATATCTAGTGCTTCTTTATTCTTAGTAATTATATTATCCTTATATGGTTTCTAGTGGATTCAAATAATATCATTTTACTCTTTCTATATATATAGCTTCTGATAATGAGATTAGCAGTATCATGCTCATTTTCTTTCTAGATGAGACCAAGATTAATAATCTAAGGCATCTAGGCAATTAAATTCAAATTTAAGCAAAGACCCATGTCTCTTAATTATGTTAACCTTCCTACCACTCCTACAAATGATAGACCATTTACTAGGGTATTTCCACTATTACCATAAAATAATGTAAGGAGGGTTAAATAGGGAAAAGTTATTATTCAATAAGGGATTCAATATGACTATATAACTTCTCTTTCTAGAGGAGGAAATCATGAAAGTATTAGTATATATATGAACAATGTGTTAATTTCTTGTATATGATACGTTAATTTGTTTCCCAAGCACTAATGATGTCTCACTAAAAGGGGTCATACTCTCCCTTGCATCACACATGTAGAATACATTCACATCTTGAAGTTCTATCAAATGCATCACTCAACACAAAAATTATCTATGGATATGCTATGAACATCAAATAAGGGCGATCATTAATCACACACAAATACACATAAATTGCCAACTAGAGATAACACTACCTAGTTGACATTTAAAGTGATCAAGCGTTGCAATCTAGAGTGGTGAACTCGAGGTCCTACTACAGAACCTAGAGCTCTGATACCCAAATGTAAGGACCCGCTAGTCCCAACCTTAGAAAAATTAACATGAATGCTTCCAAATTAAATCTAAGTAAATTTCCAATGCAAGATTAAAGTTAACTATCATGTATTTAAACATATGAGTAACAATTGCCATTAATATAAGTGCAAATACTACATTCAATGCAAAGAAAGTAATATCCATAAGCTATGAAAAATGATCAAATTAGATGATCTGGCCAATTAGTTAGCGCATATATGAATGATTTCAAATTAAAGATAACCAACAAGTATATAAAAATTAAGAAATATGATGAGTGTCTAACACGAGTGTCTTGCATTCAAATAAAATGCTTACGTAATGGTTCATGCATATAATAAATGCGAAGTTAAAGTATGCATCAATCTTAAACCAACATTCACAAATTGAAAGAAGACTAAGCATGCAAGCACACATACCACAAATCATACACAAGTAGGACACATGTTAGTGGTTAGTAGTTTCGCTTATTTTTTGTTAGTTACATCTTCTTGGTGACTTCTTGTCGCATTTTTTATAGTAGGTCTCATAGACCTTTTACATAGCTTACACAACATCATCATACATAGCTTACATAGCTTGATTATGAGAGCACATTGGTCTATTACAAGAAATCATTAATCATACAATATTACATAATATTTTACAATGATATACAAAAGTCTCAGTCTTCGAATGTTGTGTCTTCCTCGCCATCAGACTCACATCCATTTGCAATTTGGAAGATGGACAAATAACCTAGGTGTTTTATCCGCCCATCCAATCAAAGATTTTGCTTTCTGGTTCTCATGACAAGCTCCCAACCCTCACACCAGAGTGTCCTAGCAAGCCGACATCAATTTTTGGGAATTGGACTTGTGTGTGCATGTATCATCTAACAACCTAACCGGTTGAACTTATCTACACATGCTATGGCAGGGAGAAATAGTAACTTGGCCAAGCTTTAACCCTTTTGGGGTATGTGTAAACACCCTTCCCTGTTTGCCCATTATTCATCCCTCATAGACAAATCTATAAAAATTACCCCTCCCGGGTATATATATTTCTCTTTATATTTGCAGATAATTTTTTATTGTATCATGTTTGTTACTTCTCTTTCATTTACACCCTATTATGAAATTTAGACTCCATTCATTTGAAAACACATCTTGTGTATATAGATCCGATTAAATGATCACTTAACTTAGATGTACACCGATACTACTCCTTAGAAAATAAAGTAATGATGAAATTTTATAATCATGATATACATATAACTCGACCAATTAGTTTATGGTAGAAAACTAGTCCTATTGACCAAATAAATCAAGACTATTCATTTATTATTTAATAAATATGTCTTCTTGGTCATACCTAATTATAGAAAATTATTTAACACCAAGAATCTAAAGTAAATAGCCACAATCTTATGTACTTATATCTAAGAATTGATTAGAAACCAAATCAGATTTACTGATGGCGACAGGAACACATCCCTCCTTAGTGTGAAATTTATAGTCACAACCTACATATTTAATTTTAAATATATACATACTAAACCAATTGATTATTGTTAGGAAACTAGTCGTATTGATAATTAAATGCTAAAGGTACCAAAAATGGTGACATGAGGGTTAGCAAGAGTAATGTCAAAGTCAGTAAAGTAACCATAAATAAATTGATCCCTATCAATTATCACAGAGAAAGTTCAAATCTCCTGCAACTTCACCTAGATTGGAGGTTAGACAGAAAACTCATATCAACTAACGAATTAAAATAAAAAAGCATTCATAAGAGGATCGACCCAAATGAAAAATACAGAGGAGGTAGTGTGTGGGACGATTTATTTCCCAAGGAAAACAACTCTGGAGAAAACACAACCAGAAATAGATTTAGAAACAAAGTTATTACAGGTTATAAGAATATGGACGTTCTACAAAAAAAAAAAAAAAATGGTGGACCTATCTACACCTGTACATAACAATTCTTTTGACAGTCACATTGATTTTTAAAGGAAATGGAGGGACGATTCCACCCCCATGGGTATCGATCCAACCCAACAAAAAATTCAAACATGTTCCAAATCGATCCAAGCATTTTGCCAAATTGATCCACAGAGAAAGAAAGCAAAATGGTGGGGTATGATTTGTGCATTCAATCATTGAATCAACAACACACAAGTTAAAAACCTTTCAATCGACCTATACAATTTAACTAGCTGAAAAGAATTGAGAAAATACGATAGCTGAAATTACCTTCGCTCTGATTGAAAAAAAATCATATTATTAGAAGATCGATCCAAAAATTTAAGATTAAAAAAAAAGTGTGAAGAGAGTTTAGGGAGATAGCCTCTAGCTGCCCTGGGAATTCGATTCTAGAACAAAATAATTATTAGCTCATAAGTTATCTAGAGATGTGGAATAAAATCAAAGAAGACATATTCAACCAACAAACAACAGAAGGAACATTACCTGGCAGTTTTGACAATGAAAGAAGGGAGGCGACACAAGTTGTTGGGTATTAATCTTGCAGAGAGAAGGAAAGTATAGAGTGATTCACACAAAGATGGGTTAAGAAAACTTTCTACAGATCGATCCACTATGCAGCCAAGACATACCTTGCAAGGCTGAAGGAGATGGGACACCTTACTGTCTGCAACTATTCCAAAACATATCAGTTGACAACAAAGAGAGTGTGTGGCATGGTGAAGGAGTAAGGCACTAGAGCATTCTCCCTGTCAAACTGGTTTGTTGACCAAAATACCTTCACTCCCAAGAATTCGACTTAGCACAATATGATAGGTAAGAACTTGGACCCCTTAACAAGATAACTGGTTTCAAATTTATAGTAATTTAGGCTGAGGGAAATCAATCCAAAGAGTGTGGATCTAGACTGGAGGAACTCGTGGTGATTTGAGAGTTTAAGTGAGGAAAACTGAAATACATTAGCCAGTTAAGAGAGTTAATCAAGAGCTTGACTGGTTTGATTAGTCAGTCAGGAAGAGAAAATTGAGTTTTGACAGGAAGTTACTTAGAGTTGATAGGAAGAAACTATTAGTTTGACTCTACTCACAAAAACTCACATGTTTTATTTTATATCTTAATATTAAGTCATTAAATTAATATTTTAAATTCATTTTCTTGAAATCTTTTATTTAACATTTAGATTTAATATTTTATGTTTTCAATTATTTCTTAATGTTATTTATTATCAATTTCACAAATAGGTTTTATTAATTTATTTATTTTATTATTACACGTGTGTGTGAATGCATAGGTCATAATCCATAGGTTACTGTTGACAAGCTAGGAGACCTCTCCTCAATTATTTGTCTATCTTCGATGGTCGACCCTGCATTTACTTCATACTTGACAAAGTCGTCAAATCATCATGATAAAAATATATCATTCAATAGTATCATAAAAATCATTAAATTAATATCATCACATAATTAACATTACATTAAAATGTCAATCAGCACGTCATCATCATATTAATTGTCATTAAAAACATCATAATGTCATCAAATACTTCAAATATCATTAAAATATGAAAATGCTATCATGTGTAAATATCTAATTTAAGGTAAAAATCATTAATCTAATTTTTGGTTCATGATAGAAATCATTATTTATTGTATGTTTTTGGGTTTCAAGTGAGAAGATGTGAGAAAAACATTGGTTGATAATCTCTTTGAAGCTCTTTTTACAACATGATTGAACTTATATAAAGATAATTATGCAAACTATAAAAGGAAGGAAGAGCTCTAGTTGAGTTTGAAAAGAAGAATGAGAGTAGTGTAATAGATATTCTTATATAAATTTTATCAGAGGTACATAGTTTTCTTATAATCAAATCTTTAATCTCATGAAAAATGATACAAAATCTATGCAATTTATTCATGGATTGTTTGTAGGATATATATTAATACAATGATTGTGCCCATTCAACAAAATAATTAAATTAGAATGCATGTATCATCACTAAATTTAAATTTGATCTGTTTTAATTTAGATTTTTTTTGATATGCAAAATCGTTGTAGTGGAAGAAAGAAATTGGGATCACAGTAGTATTGATGAGTATAGATTCTTACAAATCAATGCACTTGATTGGGAGTAAGCCTATTACCAAGAAAACAATCAATACTTAGAAAGGACTTCATTAATCTCCTTATAAAGAATCAAATATAATTGCGATGAAAGTAGAGTGATGACCATCTATGTGAGTTAAGGCAATAATGTAGTTGGTAGAAGAGATATGAAAGTAGGGCTAATCAGATTGATATGATGAAATAATGAACTCTCCATCACAGAGTTTAGACACTTGGAAGTCTAATGATGGGTATCATGATCCTACTTTATAAATTGTAAAATAATTTATACTTGTTTTATTCCCTTTTTTTTTGAATTTAAAAAAAAACAATAAATTTTTTTTTTTAATTTAAATAATAATAATAATAATTACTAAGATCTTTATTAATTAAAATTAACCTTTTTTCAAGTTTTTTTTTTTTCAATAAAAGTGGATTATTCCACTAAACTTTTTTATTAATATTTTTTATTTTTTACACAGGATTCAAAGAGCATACCAGAGGAAAGAACCTTGGGAAGAAAACCTCTGGTCACAGCTCATAAAATAAACCTATAGTATCTAACAGATCAATTTATACACCCCACCCAAAACCACATACAAAACGTGGTCACAACACATATAATATCAGTTTTGCATAGAGCCCATATGACAATTTGCCAAAAAAACCCATTGGATAATTTTCAAATGTAGACTCCATAGCTGCTATCAATGGAAGAAGACAAAATTTTCCAAAGCCCTGTGCCAAATCCCATGAGCCAAAAATCTTCCTGCCAAAAAAGAAAGTATCAAAAAACCTTTGGAAAAACACTAATATATCAAATACCATGACCTCAAACTCTTCTCCAGACAACGAACATGAATACTTGAAATGAAAGGGGAAAGCGTAAATAATTATCATCATAAAATTTTACATCGACGTTACTCAAGAAAATCATATGACTATTGCTGCAAACCTTCCCATACCCTAGAAGGAATTTCCTCAAAACCCACCTCTCGCTGATTAGCATTGCTATCAATGGCTAAATTTGTGAAATAATCTGCAATCTTATTAACTTCTCTGTAACAATGGGATACCAAGAAAGATTCAAACAATTCTAATTTTTGTAAAATGGGATCAAGTATATACTGCAAATTCCAACAATTCGATTTCTTTTTCATAACACATTGAATAATCACCATAGAATCACCTTCAATTATTAAGTCCTTAATTCCAAAAGACAAAGCATGAAATTCCGCATAATTGTTAGTTTTAAAACCAATAGCATGACACTTAGCTCGAATAAAATTTGCATTGTGATCATAAATTACCATGCCTACCCTAGTCGACCCAGGGTTACCACGAGAGGCCCCATCAAAATTCAGTTTAAGGTGCCCCTGCGGAGGAGGTTTCCATCTAGTAGAGCATCTCTTACCTATTGCATCATTCTTTTTAAAAATTGAACCATGAGAGGGTAAAATTGACAGCAACTTCTAAACTCTAGTAACTCTACTATCCCAGTGTGAAAAAGAAGTAAGATTTTCCAAATTCTTATAAATAAATGACAAAGCAACCTCAGAGATTGAAGACTCAATTTTTAATAGAACCTCAGACAAAGGAGACCTTGTTTTTTTAAATATCCTATTGTTTCTCTCTAGCCAAACATTCCAAATCACAATAGATGGAGATATGATCCAAAGGCGTGCATAAAAAGATGAGGCAAATATAAAGGGCCGAGATCTAAAATGGGAAATGAGATCCTTACCAATAACAAAGGATATATTTAACTTCTCAAACAACCACTGCGAACATTCATAAGCATAATCACAATGTACAAATAGGTGTGAAGAAGATTCCAAATTTTTGTTACAAAGGACACAAGGGAAAACAACAGTAATACCAAGCCTATCTAGTCTCATACCTGTAAGGACTCTATCCTGAACTGCCAACCAAGCAAAGGCTCTAGCTTTGGGAAGACAAGCCGAATGCCAAAACAACTTATACGGCCAATAAGATAAATCTTTAGCAACCATAAGAGAGTTGTAACCATCTTTAACAATGTACTTACCAGAAATATTCTTTGTCCAAATAAGTTCATCCTTAAAATAAAAAAGAAATACAATTCTATCCCCCAAAATCTTTTCAAAATTTAATTTCATGCTTTGATCAACATCTAAGAAATCAATCGGCTTCCATCTAGCTAGCTTAAGGGGTCCACTAGTCACAATTTCAAAATAATCTGCTACAAAAACACCCCAAAGGGAGGAAAGAACAGTGATCGGAGGAGACCAATCCCTAATATTCACCAAAGGTGTGTGTCCATTCCATACTTCATCCCAGAATCTGACCTTTCTACCATTATGAACAATCCATGAGAGATGAGGCAAAATAACTGATCTACATTTACAAAGGAAATTCCAAATAACAGAACCCGAAGGCATATTTTAGACTTTAAAATTGTACTCTCTCTGTCCATTATTTAAATATTTGGCAAACATAATCTGTGCCCATAAGGAGCTAGGCTTGTCATATAATTTCCAAACCAACTTAGCACCTAAGGCTAAATTCTGATTCTCTAGACTCCGAATTCCTGTTCCCCCAAGTTCCTTAGGCAAACATACCTTATCCCATGCAACTAAAGGGAGTTTCTTCTTGCCATCTTTATTATTGTTCCAAAGAAAATCTCTAAGAGTATCCTGTAAACTAATAATGGTTGCTTTTTGAGACTTCAAAACAGACATGAGATATATGGGAACAACATTCAAAATAAACTTGATGAGAACAATTTTACCTGCCAAACTCAACCATCTATGATTCCATGAGAGAATTCTTTTAGAAATGACCAAAATAATCTTATCCTATTTAACAAAGAAAGGAATCCCAAGGTAAGTACATGGAAGATTTCCAGTCTCAAATCCCCAAAAGGATTGCAACCTATGCTGAACCAGTTGTGATGTATTAAGGAAAAAATCTTTGATTTATTACCATTCACTTTCTGACCAAAAAATGATGCATAATTTTGTATTATTTCTTTAATCACTTTTGCCTCAACTAACGAAGCATGTCCAAATAATAGAGTATCATCTGCAAAGAGACAATGAGAAATACTTTGGGGAATATTCTGAATCCTTATACCTTTCCAAAGCCCCCCCCACTTTAGTAGCCCTAATAGCCCAACTAAAGGTTTCAGCTAGGAGAATAAACAAAAAGGGAGAAAGGGGATCTCCCTGTCTCAAACCCCTAGAGGAAGTTAAAAAACCACAAGGAGAACCATTAATTAAAACCGAGAATCTTGCAGAAGAAATACATGCATGAATCCATTTGACCCATGCCTTGGAAAAACCTAACTTCTCAAGAACAACACATAAAGCCCCCCACTCTACTCTATCATAAGCCTTCATCATGTCTAGTTTAAGTATCATGGTCGGGGTTCTTTGGGTGGAAATAGAATGCAGCACCTCATGTGCTATAATTGCACCCTCTATCGTCTCCCTTTCGGGAACAAAACCACCTTGCTCCAATGAAATGATCCTAGGTAGAATTTTTGCCAACCTAAGGAAAATTGCCTTCGTAAATATCTTATAAAAAGTGTTACATAAAGCAATGGGGTGGAAGTCAGCAAAAGTCTTAGTATCCTCTTTTTTAGGAATACTTGCAATCATTGTAGTATTAAGTTCTTTTAAAATGGACCTATTTCTCTTAGATTCCTCGAGAGCCAATAAAACATCATTTCCCACAAAATCCCAACATTTCTGAAAAAATAAAGGAGTAAAACCATCTGGTCCCGGGGCTTTATTTAGATTCATGGCAAAGACAACACTCTTAACTTCTTCTAAGGAAAAGGGAGACATCAACATCTTATTATCTTCCAAGGATACTAAAGGAGGAATATTAGATATAATATCATTGCTGAGATTTCCATTTTCCGAAGACAATAATGACTTAAAAAACCTAACTGCCTTTGAAGCAATGTCCTCTTGCTCTGTCAATAAATTCCCATTCTGACACTGAATACAACATATCCTATTCTTACATCTTTTAATCTTAGTTGAAGAATGAAAAAAAATTGTGTTCCTGTCACCATCTGAAAGCCATAACTCTCTAGATTTCTATCTCCAATAGATTTCCTCTTTAGCTAACACCTCCTCAAGCTATAATTTTAGTGACTTCAATTCATCAAAAACTTGTGGCACCATATGTTGAAGCACATGAGTATTAAAACACTCAATCGTATCTTGAATCCTTTGTTTCTCCTGAAAAATGTTCTTAAAATGCGAGATATTCCATTCCCTAATATTCAATTTCAAATAACTTAACTTCTTAGCAATCTAAACCATACGGGACCCAAAACAAAAAGGAGCAGAATTCCACCATTTCATAAGCAGGGGCAAAAAGGAAGAATCCCTAAACCACATGGGCTCAAATTTAAATGGAGACTTAAAAGGAGCCTTATCCTCAATAACTGAAAGGGAAATTGGAAAATGATCAGAACCTGAGACCGGTAGAATAGAGGAAAAGAATTCAAAATCTGAATCAATCCAATTCTCAGATAACAAAAACCGATCTAATCTCTCAGCAATCTGAGAAAAATCCCTTATCATGTTTGTCCATGTGAAAACCCCATTCTGAGACTTACAATCAAAAAGGCTCATATTAGAAATGAAATCCCCAAAGTCATCCATAATCCTTTTATTAGGGAAAACACCTCCTCTTTTCTCATCTAAATCAGTGATAGCATTAAAATCACCCCCAAAGATAATAAAGGAACCATGTTTTAAGGGAGAAGAAATCCTCTTTAATTCACCCCATAACTTACTCTTCCCTTGAATTCTTGACGGAGTATAAATGTTAAAAAGTCAGAATTTAACCTTCGAAATCTTGCTTATAACTAAAGCCAACATCCAATTTGTAGCAGATGCCACTAACTGTACCTCAATATTATAATTATTCCAAAGCAGTGCCAAACCTCCTGAAGCACCACAAGCCGGAGAAGAAAGAAAATTCCACCTTGTCCAAGATGAAAAAACCAAATCAGCAGACTCCTTTGACAACTTTCTTTCTTGCAACATAAAAATATCACACTTAATTAAGTCCATTTGGGACTTAATTAAGCGTCTCTTGTTAGGGGCATTTAAGCTTATTATTATTATGAATCTTGATTAAGAAACTTGTTGTTTAATTGAATAGTGCATAGAAAAAATAGAGAAAATGAAGGTTTGATTGGGATGCAAGACAATTATGTTTGGGGAGTATAAATGTAGTTGAGCAGGCACAAACAGGAGAGAGACAGTCCCATGGGTGACCTCTCTTTCATCTAAACAAGTTAAACCATATCTTGGCCGCCAATTTATCGATGATCAAGATTGGCTTGAGCTTTAGAACCCACATACTTCACTTCATGTACTAGCAATTAGACCCATAAGTTCAATGGGCATGCTCATTTAAGCTCCTATCATATTTGAAATGAAATTTTGATTATAAATTATGAAAGAAGACAAAAATGGTATGGGGATTTTTTTAGATTTATGGGTGATGTATCAATTTTGTTTTAATTATGCATTGAATTGTATGCAAATATTACAAGATCATTTGTGTACTAAGCATTACATTGGTGGCTGCATACGATATCTAGTAGTTTTTCATCATATGTAGCATATCATTTGAGATTCATTTGTTTAACAGACCCTAGATCAAGTTTGACAATAAGTCTTCTTGTTCAATTTCCTAATTAAAAATTGTGTAGTCATCATCATGAGTCTAGAACATTTTAGATTGAAAAGAATTTTGAGCTCATTGCTAATTACCCATGTTTTGGCCACCAAGTTGGGTGCAAAGTTCATAAAGATTAGAAAGAATGTCACCTACTCATTATTGAGACTTAAATATATAGGTTACAACTAAGTAGATAAATGAAAAATATATTTCATTTAATTCCATCTAGGCATATTTTGATTGGACACCATATGGCAATTATCATTTGAATATACAAGTCGATGTGACATATGAATGTCTGATTAGAGTTTTAGAAGCATGTACATTTGAATTTACCAAATGAAATTTAGTATTGAATACTCTATTCTTTTTAACTAGTAGTAAGCCTTTCTTTTTTTATATCTATTTCTAAGATGGAACAATACAGGCTTCCCATAGTTTAACTTTCTTACCAAAATCACTATTTATTGTATGTTTTTGGGTTTCAAGGGAGAAGATGTGAGAAAGACATTGGTCGATAATCTCTTTGAAGCTCTTTTTATAGATAATGATGCAAATTGTAAAAGGAAGGAAGAGCTCTAGTTGAGTTTGAAAAGAAGACTGAGAGTGTTGGTGTAATTATTTATTCATGTTCGATATAATTACACTTTACTTAAGTTAACTTAGGTACATGCATAACATTGCAGTTTACATATGAGACACTTAAGGAGATGTGCATACATTGCGAGTGTGTATGTAGGATAATATCCACCTTTTATGGTGTGATCTTGTTGTTACATTCCACCTTCGATGGGTGATCCACCTCATGTGGAATATTTTACTATTTCTCCTACCTACCCCTACCTACCCTTGCATCTCATTGATCCACATGTCATCATTTTATGCTCTCTTGTCACCTTGCCTTTAAAAGCAAGCTCATCATTCATTGTATGTAATTAATGATGATCCAATTGATCTCTTTTGCATCTTGATAGGAATACAGTTTATTCTTGTCATATTTTATCTCTCTTATCATTGTGTTATCTTTTGGTCTATTTGATCTTGGTTGCTTCAAGAATAATCTCACATGGTATTAGAGCGGTTGGAGCACCTTTGCATAGCCTTTGGAGAGATTTTATTGCATTTTTTAAAGAGGTCAAGAAGCAGATCTGAGGAACAACATCTTATAGAGGTGTCCTAGACCAGATTCGAACTCACCATTGCGTCCGGGTGGCCGTTTCCATGAATTTTGACTATAAGTTTGCCTATATTGGGTGAAAATCATATTTTGGGCTTTGGAGGAAAAAATCAACGTATTAGGCTAGATGGCATGATTTTTGTAAAAAAATAATTAAATTTTTTTTCTAGGTTTTAAAAAAAAATTCAAATTTCTTTTCTTTCGGAGTTTAAAAATTGTATTGAAAAGTTTCATTTAAAATTTAAAAAATAAATTTTTTTATATTTGTTGGGCAAGTTTATTCACCCCGCCCCCATAGCACACCGTACCCTACATTAGATTTTGCAGGGTCGACGTTGCCAAACCAGTCAACGTCAGCCGCTACAGCTTCTCTGATGCCACTTCTCCGGTTTTCCAATAGCTCTCGCTTGTGGTCCCAGTCCCTGTCAGTCCTACCTCCTGACCAGTAGTTCTTGTCCACTGGTGTCTCTGCTTCAGTTACTCCACCGCTCTGGTCACTCCATGCATTGCCAACACCATCAAGCCACCACTTCGGTTGCCCCTGCACCAACCACCGTCGAGTCCTGCTGCTACCTTCCAGTTGCAATCGTTGGCCGCATCTGGCTTTTTTGGCAACTACTACATTTTGGCTCTGCCCCTGAAAGCCCTTCATCGGCTTTGTTATTTTTTCTACAGGGAGACACGTGGTAGGAGGTGATTCGCCCACGCGAGATTTTTTGCTACCAGTCTGACACGTGGCAGACTATCATTCGACCATGCAGTGCAAGGTACACCTAGTCATCGTATGACTGCCACATCACCTATCCAATTGGCAGTCCAAGTCAGAATTCACCTTAGTAGTCCATACAGCCATGCAACCCACCATGTCATCGGCTGAGTCACAGTGCCATGCAGACAGTATATACTACCACATAGGCGTCCATATGACTAGTCACTCACCACATCATCGGATGACATCATCATTTGTATAGTCAGTAGGAGAGAGGGGATGGTCATATGGTTGTCAAATTTAACCCAGTGTTGTGCTGACATCAACCTACATCATCATTTTTTTGAAATTATTTTGACCCCCTCTCATTGAGCTTTTCAGTTTTGCAGTGCAACTTTGGAAGGCCATATCTTGCTCATTTTTTCTCCTTTTTGGGTGCACTTTTTTTTAAATGGGCTATTTTTTTGTGTACTTTCACGTGGTAGTGTTATTTTCTGATTTGGGTGGACATATTTATCATAAAATTCAGTTTTGGTGACTATACATGTCCAATCCCCGTTTCTGCAACTTCCAGGACTCCGTTCGGGCTCATACAAACTCCTTTTTAGGTGTCGTTTTTTTTTAAAGTGCATGATTTTTTGTCTAATTTTATAATCTACTATCCATTTGTAGAGATTTTGAGTAGAAATTTTACTTTTAGCATATGGTCTTTTTTGTCCAATTTGGCACTTGTATTGCATAGATCTACACTTTTGGTCTTTTGCATTGTAGTTCTTAGCCTATTGGGACAAGTTGTAAAACAAAATCAGAAGTCCACTTTGTCATTGTTTGCAAGTGGCCTATTGTACATGCACTACATATAAAGTGCCAAAATCATCATTTTGGGGGTATACTTTGATTGAGTAAATTTGGGGGGGTGTCTCTTGTGCTCTTGTTCTCTTGTGTTCTTTCCTTTTGCTGCTATGGATTCTCCTAAGTTTCCTCTCTTAACTCCATATAATTATGCCACTTGGAAAATTGATGCATGGAGTAAACTAATAGAAAAAAGGATTAACTCAAATTACATTGATGGAACTATTGTTGCTCCCGTTGATCCTAAGGTTGATCCTAATACTCACTTGGAATAAGAACATCATGGAAATTGGTACCTTAAGGAAGTATGTATCAAAGGATCTCATCTTTCATATTGAAAAATATACCTTGATTAAGGATGCTTGGCAAAAGTTTCAAGACTTATATGGTCAAGTTGATGAGATTAGGGGATAGAAAATTGTGAGTGATCTCACCATGCTAGATCCCAAGAAATTTGATACAATACAAGATTATGTTAGAGTAATTGGGTCTTTACTTGATTAATTAAACAACATTTGTTTAATTAATTAAGTTCCCTTTATCTCTTTTACACTTAAGCTAACATTAGGTGCATAATAATTAATCCTTTAATTAATTATTATGTGCAAGCCTAGGGTTTTCCCTTTTAGGGTTTCTTGACCTATTAGAGATTAATTCTTTTCTTTGTATTATTCCATTATCACATTACACATTTTGGTGAATATTGAGCTCTCATCTTTTTGAACATATTTTTCGTGTATTTGTTTTTCCTTTGTTGCTTCCTTCCTTCTCCATGTAATAGGTTTATTCAGCTTGCAGAGATCATTTGGGCTCCTGTGGTGTTGTATTTCTCAACTCTCACATGGTATCAGAGCTTCAGATCTACAACTACCTATTCTTGTTTTGAGTATTTTGCATTGGAAGCAGATTTGGGGTTTTTTTTTCAGAAGTTTTTTTTATGCACCTAGGGATAGCCCTTTTTTCTGAGCACTTTGGGCCTAAACAAACCTCACCATCATGCTCAGAAGGCCCCAAAACCCTTATGGTCATATCAAACTTGACCATTTTTTACTCTTGAGCCTCTGGGGGTATTGTTTTCTTCAGTACCAGGTCGTACGACCCTAGCACACAGTTCGAGAAAAAAATTTCTAAAAAAATATTTTTTGCCTTTTTATGGCATGCAGGCTGAATTTTGATTTTTTTTTACAAAAAATCCAAAAATCATTCACAAACAAAGGCCAAAGTTTGTTTTTTGTAAAAAAATCAAAAAGTTTTTGGGGTTTCCCCATGGTACGCAGGGTACCGTGGGGCCTCGTGGTCCTGCTGATGGCAAGCCTGCCCTGTTAGATCGGGCCCTGCCGGCCCCCGCCGCCACCGACCTCTCCCAGCCCTGTCGACCGTCGGCCCCCGCCGGCCCCCTCCCAGCCCTCGCCGGCCCCCATTGGCCGCCGCTACTCTGCCCTGCGGCCGCCTCTACCCGCCTGACCGCCTCTGCTCTGCCCGCCGATAGTTCCCCACCCGTCGGCCTCCATAGCTCCGTCCGACGGCCACCGTAGCTTCATCCACCGGCCACCGCCGCCAGAGCACCACCCATAGGCCACCTTCGCTCGGCCCTGCCACCAGACAACCCCTCCCTCTTGCTTTTGAAGGGGGGATTGGTTTTTTCCTCATAACTTGGGCAAACAGAGTTGTTTTTTTGAAAACAAATAGGCATCAAAAAGATGGTTCCAAGACGGACCTTGTGGTGTTGGAATTTTTTTCCAATTTTGTTGTTTGACTATAATTTTTCAAGTCAAAGTAGGGTCTCTTTTCTACACTCCTGGAGACGTAGAATGAGCATCCAAATTCTGTTTTTTGAAAACTTTATATTGTTGGAAAGCTTGTTCTGTGCATTTTCCAGTCATATGAGTTTTCTTTCCAGATTCTACTCCAGGAATATTTTATTCAATTTTTTTGCTCTTCAGTACTCTGGTAAATCTCTTGGTTGTTTCAGGTCCTAGGATCTCTTTCTCTGAGTAGGATGTCTCAGTTTTTAATGTTCTTTTAGTTTCCATCCTTCTTATCATTGTAACATTTTCTTCATGCAAACACATTGAGATAAAGTCCAATCATGCATTGTTTACTTGGGATCTTTCCCATCTTGTGCCTTATTGTACATGCACTACTTATAAAGTGCCATGGGGGGTTGATGTTTGCCTTTTATTTTCCATCTACCTTTGTCCAGTGAGTCTTCCTTCCACGACACTAGCCATCAAGTGAGTGTTCCTTCCATGACACTATGTACTTTCTCTACACTTTCAATGTTCTTGGTTCTTCATCCTACAGTTCTTGTTGGCTGTTTTTTTCAGTGTACCTATCCCTCTCCCTTTTCAGCATTATGGGAAGGTTTGTCTTGTTGGTTCTAATGCTTCCTTGGTTTGATTGATCAGCTCTTCAAGCTTTGGTTTCTCATGCCATCTATATCTTCGAGTTCATTTGTTTGCCTTTTTTTGCCATCTGATTCAAGTAGTGTCATTTAAGGGCACTCATGTAGATTACAGTCTTCTCTACCTAGTCATGTTCTATTTCAGTGGAGGTTCTTCAGATCAGCAGTTACTCTTTGACATTGTTTGCATCTATTTCCTGCTTTAGTGGTGTTCTTCTTGCTTTTCCATCTTTGTTTGGAGTAGAGTTTTTTCCCACGTGGTTTTCTATATTTCTCCAGTTCATAGAGATTTGGTTGTATTTGGGAACCTGATTAGGCCTTGTTGTCGAGACCCATCTTTCCTTCTTTCAGTAGCTATTCTAGGTTTTAGCTTCTCCCTAAGTCTAGCTTGAGGGGGGGTGTTAGAGTAATTAGGTCTTTACTTGATTAATTAAACAACATTTGTTTAATTAATTAAGTTCCCTTTATCTCTTTTACACTTAAGCTAACATTAGGTGCATAATAATTAATTCTTTCATTAATTATTATCCGCAAACCTAGGGTTTTCCCTTTTAGGGTTTCTTGAACTATTAGAGGTTAATTATTTTCTTTGTATTATTCCATTATCACATTACACATTTTGGTGAATATTGAGCTCTCATCTTTTTGAGCATATTTTCTGTGTATTTGTTTTTCCTTTGTTTCTTCCTTGCTTCTCCTTGTAACATGTTTATTCAGCTTGCAGAGATCATTTGAGCTCTTGTGGTGTTGTATTTCTCAACTCTCACAGATTATGTCACTAAGGCAAATGAGTTGAGGGAACAACTCAATTATTGTGGCATTGATAAGAAAGATACTCAATTGATCTTCAATTTCATGAGCAAACTTCCACAAGAATATGCAACATTTATTTCTAGTTTCCAAACCCATAGGATGACAATGGGTTCTAGCTACACAATACCTACTTTTGATACTTTCATAGACATGTTGATGATGGAGCATTTGAACTAAGTTAATAAGAATGGGCATTCTTAAGACTTCTAAGTCTCAAGCATATGTGGCAACTCAAGGGAATAAAGGAAATCAAGGAAAGGACAACTCAAACAAGAAGAAAGGCCAATCAAAGCCTAAGGACAAAGCACCATCTTCTCCACAACAAGGAGATTCATCCTCTTCCAAGAAGGACAATTCACCAAAGAAGGAGAGACCTAATTGTGCCTATTGTAAAAAGGTTGGTCATGAGGAGTGTCGTTTCCATTCTAAGAAGATTGATGAGCTCATACATATCCTCAAAAAGCACAACATTGATTTGCCTAATGCCTACAAGAAGGAGGATTCAACACCTTCCACTTCCTCACAATCAAAAGGGAAAGGGTAAGCATTCATGGACTCAACAAGTGGGAAGACTCACTCTTTTTGGACAAGAAAAGGACAAGCTCTTTGTGCTACTACAAGTCATGATTCAGGGAGATGGCTTCTAGATTTAAGGACTTCTCATCATATGGAATCTTCACAGTTTATGTTTTCTACATTTGAGCCTTGCACCATGCCGCAAATTTTTATGTGCAATCATACATACATGGATGTGATTGGGAAAGAATCTATTTCCATTTGGGATAACTCCTTCAATGATGTGTTGTGTGTACCCCACTTGATAACCAATCTTCTTTCCATCTATCAAATCACACATGGGGCAACAAACAAAACTGTGGAGTTCATACCTAAGTCAGTTATCATTAGAGACTTGCAAAGTAGAGTTGTCATTGCGAATGGGGTGGTGGATCATGCATCTTGGTTATATTCCTTTTCAGATTTTGTTCCTATTGATGACGATGATTCTTCACATGATGATTTTACATATGATGATCACACTTCTTGTGATGATTCAGATTTTGAGGAGAACTTAGGGTACTTGAACTTGGGGATTCTCACATGTGACCACGTTCTTGACCCTTGTATTGTTGAACATAATGTACCACTAAGAGGGGGGTGAATCAGTGGTTCCTAAATTCTTTCCTTTTAAACAACCTTGGAATACCGGTTATCACCCTAAGCACTAAACAATCAAATCGATAAGATAAATATGGATATCAAAAGAAGCAAACACACAAATGCAACCCACAACACCAGATGTACAAGGAAACCCAATATGGGAAAAACCTCGGTGAGAAATGTTGGCATATGTGAACCGGTATGAAGACATGATGACATTGAATGTTGTCATTGATGTCAATATGTTGAAGAGTGAACCGGTATATGGAAGTAAGCAACTGGCAAGAGAACCGGTATGATACTAAGAGATGATATATGAGAGAACTGGTATATGTGAAAAGGTGAACTGGCATGTTGGTATGAGAACCGGTTTATGGAAGTTTTGCATGACTACCGGTTGGTAGTCTCAACCTCAGGGTTTCCGGTTGAAGTGTTCTAAGCCTATGTGACTCAACCGATGACATTGTGTGATGAGTTAGCATTGTAATGAAGATCCGATCGTGTTGCCACATCAACTTGAGCGCGTGAAGGATCTTACATGAAGGAGATTGATCCTATCTACCTCAGGAATATGCGAAGTCTCTGTAAATGGTGGAGAATGCGTGATGGGTTACAAGCTGCTATGAAAGCGGTGAAGAATGAACAATGGAGAATGTCGTGAGATATGTTCAAGAATTTTGTATTCAAATGCAAAGTGTTCAATGGCCAGGATTGAACTGCCTGAATTTCTTAACCTAAATGTTTAGGGTTTAGGGTTTATGTTACTGACCTATCTGTTTCCTACAAGGTCTATGTTGTGTTTCTTTCTGAGGTTGTTGGCAAATGGTGTGTGTGCATCTAAGTAAAAAGATACGTGATTCTTGCTAGACCAGATGAGATAAGAGGATTGATTCCTGCATTGTGTGTGTGCAGAAGGAAGGAACTTAAGCGGATCTGCATTAGGCATTGAGTGATATTATCAGATCATTGTAATACCTGTTGATCTTTAACCACTTCAAGAGTTGGAAAATCCCTTAACCAGGTAGCTTTAATCAGCTTGCTATAAAATCATTTAACAGGGTGACTCAAACTAATTGAGTTCTTGAAATCTTCTAACAAGGTAACCTCTAACAGGGTTTAACCCTTAACCGGGTATTTAGCCATCCCTTAACTGGGTGACCTCTAACAGGGTCGGTTCCTAGCAGAACCTATTGTAACAGTCTTTAACCAGACTAGGCTCCTAATAGAGCAGACTTCTAAAGAGTTCAAAAGTAGCTTGTGGGTATTCATCCCCACCGTGGTTTTTCCGAGTTGAGTTTCCACGTGAAAAATCTATGTGTCATGTGTAGTATTTTTCATGTGATGATTTAAGTGATTTGTGTCTGAGGGTAAAACATGCTGAGCTAGCTGTTATTATATTTTTGATGATAGATTACCTATTCATGCATAAAGGTGAAATGGAAGTGTAGTATTAAGTTGAGTGGAAAACTAAGTGATTAACCAATTAACACTTGTCATAGTCATTCCTAGCCTTATCGGTTACATTCTGTTTCAAACCGGTGTTACTATCTGTCAGACATTTGCAGTGTTTGCAGTCAAACTAGTTCAAGAAAATATTTTGTGACTGTACTGATTCACCCCCCCCTCTTAGTATCGGTTTGGTACTTATTGTTCATCATTGAGTTATCAATTGGTATCAGAGCGTCCTCCAGGTCCTCTGTGTTGTAAGCTTAACTGCTTGAGGGAAAGATTCTATTGTAATGATGAAGAGAGAAGGTCCAAAGTTCAACAGAGATAACTTCAAAATTTGGAAAGACAAAATGAAGATTTACATCAGAAGCATGGGTGCTCAACACTGAAGCTATATTGAGAATGTTTTTTTTATTCCTACCGATACTCTCATCGATGACCAAAAGAGAGAAATACAGGAGAATGGGCAACTCATGGAAGCCCTAATCACCAACTTATTTGACATTGAGTTTATTGATGTTCAGGATAAAGATAATCCCAAAGAAGTGTGGGACATTCTTGAGAATATCTATGGCAGTGATGAGCATGCAAAACAAGCTAAGGAAGAAAGCCTTAGAGGGAAGTTTGAAGACATGCAGATGGTTGAAGGTGAGACCATTCAACAGTATGGAATACAGATCAAAACTATTGTTTGAGATATCAAGAGTTCAGGTGGTAAAATGGAAGATTCCACTATGGTAAGCAAAGTTCTGAGATCCTTATTACCGGTCTATGCAATAAGGGTTGTTGCTATTCAGGAGTTGAGATCAATAAACAAGACTAAGGTATCCCTAGACTCCATCATTGCAAAGTTGATAGCATAGTTTTGATGGAAGTGTTCAAAAGACCGAATCAGCTTTTAGAGCTTCTATTGTACCATCCAAAAAAGGAAAAGAAGCAAGCAGCAATGGTGAACCAAGACAGAGCAAAGAAATGGATGATGAGGAGATCCTGATGGAATTTGAAGCTCTTCTTGCCAGGAAACTTCCTAAAGGAACTGGTAAATACAGAGGCAAGCTCCCTTTGAAATGCTTTTCTTGTAACCAGATAGGACATATTGCTATAAATTGTCCTAATGGTGACAACAAGGACAAACCGAAGAGGTTCAAGAAATTCAAAGGAGGAAACCGGAGAAACTATTTTGTTGCAGTTGATGAAGGTGTCACAGATAAGGAATCAGAAGATGAAGAGAATGAAGATATTGTGTTTGTTGTAGTAAAGGAAGATGTGTCAGACAAGAAGGCTCTTGTCTCCCACTTTGATAATTCCAATGAGTGGATTATTGATAGTGGTTGTTCTCATCATATGACTGGTGAACGAAGCAAGTTTTTGTCTTTGGAAGAATATGATGATGGTGTGGTTCGCTTTGGTAATGATGCACCATGTATGGTCAGAGGAAGAGGGCCCATCTCTCTGAATGGAAAGAGAAGTGCCAACAATGTGTATTGGATGGAAGGTCTCAGACACAATCTATTGAGTGTTGCCCAACTGAATGACAATGGAATCACTCTGGAATTCAAAAATGGAGCGTGCGAAATCAAAGGAAAGAATAGTGATTTGATGGCCACTGGTATGCAAACTAAAGGTAACTTATTTCAGCTAAATGAAAATATAATTACATGTCTTATCGCTAAGTTTCATGACAGTCGGATATGGCATAGGAGACTCTACCATGTAAACTTTGATAACATTGTGAAGGCCAGTAAGATCAAGGTAGTTAGAGGATTGCCGATGCTGAGCAAATCAAAAATTCCTTTGTGCAAAGAATGTCAATTGGGGAAAATGTCTTTCTCAACCTTCAAAGGTAAATCCTTCACAACTAACAACTTACTTGATCTTGTGCATACTGATTTGTGTGGTCCTATGAAAACTAGGAGTGTGCAGGGAGATAGGTATTTTATGATTCTTACAGATGATTGCTCAAGAATGATGTGGGTCACATTCTTGAAGGACAAGTCTGAAGCCTTTGGAAAGTTCCAAGCTTTCAGAGCATTTGTAGAAAAGAAAAGTGGTAGAAGAATCAAATGCCTTAGAACTGATCAAGGAGGGGAATTCACTTCCGGTGAATACAATAAATATAGTGAAGAGAATGGTATCAAGAGGCAACTATCTGCCCCCTGGACTCCATAGTAGAATGGCTTAGCAGAGAGAAATAACCGGACTGTGGTTGAACCAGCTAGAACTATGTTGATCCAAGGAAAAGTTGCTCACACCTTTTGGAGAGAAGCGGTGAGCACTGTAGTCTACACAATGAACCGGGTACTCATCAAAAAGGGAAAGGATAAGACTCCTTATGAGTACTGGACTAGTAAGATACCAATGGTAAGCTACTTTAGAATGTTTGGTAGCAAATGTTATATCAAGAGGAGTGAACATCAGAACAAGTTCGATGCAAAATGTGATGAAGGAATATTCCTAGGATATTCCACCAAGAGTAAAGCTCTCAAATGTTTCAACAATAGGACTCAGAGAATTGTTGAAAGCATCAATGTTAGGGTTGATGAAAACTCTGGGAAACCTGAGGAAACCGGTAGTGAGCAAGTAGGAGATGAACTGGTAGTAACCTTCTGGGAACCAGTTGTAAATCAGCCCAGTACTAGTAATTGTGTTCCTACACCGGTGGATGCTGATGCTAATGAAGATGAGGATGAAGAAGAAAAGCAAGAAGAATCTGTTAAGAACATACCTAAGTATGTCAAACTCAATCATGATCCAAAGAAGATCATAGGAGACAAAGATGCAGGAATTCTTACAAGAAGAAAGGTCAGAGAAAGCTCATGTATGATCTCTGAATTTGAGCCTAAATCATTCAAAGAGGCACATAAAGATGAAGACTGGATCAAGGAAATGGGGGAGGAACTTGACCAGATAGAGAAGAATGGTACATGGTCTTTGGTACCCAGACCAGAGCATAAAAATGTCATTGGTACTAAATGGGTTTTCAGAAACAAGCTGAATGAGGATGGCACAGTGGTAAGGAACAAAGCCAGACTAGTGTGTAAAGGATACGCCCAAGAAGAAGGAGAAGACTATGGAGAAACCTTTGCTCCAGTAGAAAGATTGGAAGGAGTGTGTATGCTTCTTGCATATGCAAATTTTAAAGGATTCAAGGTATATCAAATGGATGTAAAATCTACATTCCTAAATGGAATACTTGAAGAGGAGGTGTACATAGAACAACTAGATGGGTTTTGCCTATCAGAAGATAGTGACATGGTGTGTAGGCTACATAAAGACTTGTATGGACTGAAGCAGGCACCTAGAGCATTTGTGAAGTATTTGTTGATGACATCATCTTTGGAGGTGATGACAAGATGAGTCATGAATTTGCTGATGAGAGGAAAACGGAGTTTGAAATGTCACGCATAGGGGAGATTAAGTTCTTCATTGGACTGCAGATTCAACAAATGAAAGATGGAATCTTTATTACTCAGTCCAAGTATGTCAAAGAGGTGCTAAAGACCTTTGGCATGGAAGCTAGTAAATTGGCTGGTACACCAATGGTGACCGGTTGTAAGCTATCAAAAGAAGATGACTCAGTGGTGGTAAATTTGAAGGATTACTGATCAATGATTGGTAAGTTGCATTATGTAGTGCATAGCAGACCGAACATTGCACATGCAGTGGGTATTACCGCTCAGTTTCAGCAAAGCCCTAGAGAGTCCCACTTGGTAGCAGTCAAGCAAATTCTTAGATATTTGAAGGGAAATATTGACTATGGGTTATGGTATCCATACAATAATGATTTCAACCTGAAAGTGTTCACAAATGCTGATTGGGCTGGTAATGTAGATGACCAGAAGAGCACAATTGGTGGTGCATTCTTTCTCGGTGGGAGACTAGTCTCATGGATGAGTAAAAAGTAGAGTTGTATCTCTCAGTTTACAGCAAAAGCGAAGTATGTTGTAGTTTTTATAAACTGCAGCCAGACTATTTGGATGAAGCATGTATTGAATGGCTTCAAAGTTCTTGTATCTAAACTAGTAAGCATATTTTGTGACAATACAAGTGAAATTAACATTTCCAAGAATCCAGTTCTGCATGCTAGAACCAAGCACTTTGAGCTCAAGTATCATTTCTTGAGGGAAAAGGTTCAGAACAAGGAGGTTGTACTAGAACATGTTTCCAGTAAGGAGCAGTTAGCAGAAATATTCACCAAGCCTCTACCAAAGCCTTCATTTACCTATTTAAGAAGTGAATTAGGGGTGTTGCCCCTTCAAGAGGTGAACTGAAAGTATGTACTCCACATCAGTCAGGTATTGTAGTGTCCAAATTTTTCTGGATTGATGTGTTGAAAGCTTGTGCCTCCACTTTGGCATTGTTGTCAAAGGGGGAGAAGATGTGAAGCGGAGAAGATATTTGCAGGAATGGGGAGAAGATCTGATGCAGAAAGAGAGATCTTTGTATATTGCCATCAATGCCAAAGGTGGAGATTGTTGGCATATGTGAACTGGTATGAAGACATCATGACATTGAATGTTGTCATTGATGTCAATATGCTGAAGAGTGAACCGGTATATGGAAGTAAGAAACTAGCAAGAGAAGCAACTGGCAAGAGAACTGGTATAATTGTGAACCGATATATGTGAAAAGGTGAACCAGCATGTTGGTATGAGAACCAGTTTATGGAAGTTTTGCATGACTACTGGTTGGTAGTCTCAACCTCAGGGTTTCCGGTTGAAGTGTTCCAAGCCTGTGTGACTCAACCGATGACATTGTGTGATGAGTTAGCATTGTAATGAAGATTCGATCGTGTTGCCACATCAGCTTGAGCGTGTGAAGGATCTTGCATGAAGGAGATCGATCCTATCTACCTCGGGAATATGTGAAGTCTCTGTAAACGGTGGAGAACATGTGATGGGTTACAAGCCACCATGAAAGTGGTGAAGAATGAACGATGGAGAATGTCTTGAGATATGTTCAAGACTTCTGTATTCAAATGCAAAGTGTTTAATGGCCAGGATTGAACCACCTGAATTACTTAACCTAAATGTTTAGGGTTTAAAGTTTATGCTACCGACCTATCTGTTTCCTATAAGGTCGATGTTGTGTTTCTTTCTAAGGGTGTTGGCAAATGGTGTGTGTGTATCTAAGTGAAAAGATACGTGATTCTTGCCAGACCAGATGAGATAAGAGGATTAATTCCTACATTGTGTGTGCAGAAGGAAGGAACTTAAGCAGATCCGCATTAGGCATTGAGTGCTATTATCAGATCATTGTAATACCTGTTGATCTTTAACCACTTCAAGAGTTGGAAAATCCCTTAACCGAGTAGCTTTAATCAACTTGTTGTAAAATCATTTAACAGGGTGACTCAAACTAATTGAATTCTTGAAATCCTCTAACAAGCTAACCTCTAACAGGGTTTAACCCTTAATCGGGTGATCTCTAACAGGATCGGTTCCTAGTAGAACCTGTTGTAACAGTCTTTAATCGGACTAGGCTCCTAATAGAGCGGACTTCTAAAGAGTTCAAAAGCAGCTTGTGGGTATTCATCCCCACCGTGGTTTTTCCCAGTTGGGTTTCCACGTGAAAAATCTACGTGTCATGTGTAGTATTTTTCATGTGATGATTTAAGTGATTTGTGTCTGAAGGTAAAACATGCTGAGCTAGTTGTTATTACATTTCTGATGATAGATTACCTATTCATGCATAAAGGTAAAATGTAAGTGTAGTATTAAGTTGAGTGGAAAACTAAGTGATTAACCGGTTAACTCTTGTCACAATCATTCCTAGCCTTACCGGTTGCATTCTATTTCAGACCGATGTTACTGTCTGTTAGACATTTGCAGTGTTTGTAGTCAAACCGGTTCGGGAAAAGATTTTGTGACTGTACTGATTCACCCCCCCACCCCTCTCAGTACCGGTTTGGTACTTATTGTTCATCATTGAGTTATCAAGAAATG
Organism: Cryptomeria japonica; assembly: GCF_030272615.1. Taxonomy (NCBI): domain Eukaryota; kingdom Viridiplantae; phylum Streptophyta; class Pinopsida; order Cupressales; family Cupressaceae; genus Cryptomeria; species Cryptomeria japonica. The sequence continues at coordinate 406,682,190 of NC_081414.1, read as the reverse complement.
TTGCTAGAGTCTACTACTCCAATCCAGCCTCACAATGAAACAATGGATTACAATGATTTAGGGCACCAACCCAAGGAGCACCAACCCCTACTGATTTAGGGCACCGACCCAAGGAGTACCAACCCCTGCACCAAGCTCCAACTCGGTGTTGTATAATGAAATATAATTTGATATAGTTATAGCACCTGGTTGAAAATGAGTTTTGCAACACCTGATCAATGGATTTAAGTCGGTTAACAACCTCATTTTCTTCACTAGTTCTCACACTACCAGTTATCATATTACTCTCTCTGATCACTCACTGGTTATTCCTAGCCCCTCTTCCTTCTCCCTCAACCTCACACCACACTATGTCACCATTGGATGCCTTCTTGATCAATCACACCTCACCAATTTTCTTGATTTTTAGAACTGCAATAGTTTTCTAGTTACTCTGTCTCTACCAGTTAAACCCTTTCATTGGTTCACCTGCTAACTCACACTGCAACTTTCTCAGAATAAACTCTAAGGCTGATAATATTTCTCTTTGCTCAGGCTCTCTTTTCTCTCACACTTTGCATCAAGCATCAACTATATTCAGTCTCGAGCTCACATATTTATCTTCTAGGGTTCCCGCCAAAATAACATTCAAACAGTGTCACGTTAGGTTTTGCCTTCACCAACTTGATTCATATTAGATTTGATCTGATATGATTTTTCAGAGAGATGATCTGCACGCCATCGATCAGCACTGCCAACACCTCGCATTCCAATGTGCATTTTCTATATTTAGATATCTGCACTATGATTTTCTGTGTTTCTTTGTAATGCGCCATTAATGGCTCGGTTGTTTCCTTCAACAAACAGGTAGGAAGATCAGATCTTCTTGCAGGATTAGTTCAATTGCTTGCCATCTTGTCTTCCTCGAGCCGCAATCTTCTGCCATCCTCCCATGACTTGAGGGTTCATCATAAAAGTTGACCTTCTTGCTGACTGTTACGTCGATGCACACTTCACTGACCTGTGCATGATCACCACCTGACTTCTAGCTATTGTCTTTGTCGACATCCACCTCTGCTTGGTTTGCTATGTCGGTTTGACATTCTTCATTGACCAAGATTGACTACTAGTTTGACTCACCTTACCAATATAACCTAACTCCATCGGTGGGCCTTCATACTTGCATACCTCTTCTCCGTCAGTGGATCAACTTGGCCATCCATCAAACATGTTGGTCCCACTACTCAATCCATTTACAAGCAAGATTAATCTTCTCTAGGTATACCGGTTTACACCATTTAGTTCTTCTCTTGCTTGTTTTATTTTCCTTGTCGGTGGTCCTTCTTTACTGGTAGATGATGCATTTCATGTGTATCAGTAACCTACCTTCTATCTGCTTACACACATATGGATTGACATCATCATATCTTACTTCTCCTATACCGGTCACCACTTCTTACTCACTGGTGACCATGCCAAACTAGTTGACATCAATGACAACTTAATGCCAATAATGCCAACAATCTACCCCTTTGGCATTGATGTCAAATCACTGTAAGACTTCACACCGATAGATTTCTCCCCCTTTGACACTATATGCGGGAAAAGCGGGGTAATGAAACCTAAAATGTGAAAATTATGTTTAAAGAGGCTTGTCCACACACCCACAGGACTTCTTGGTGCAAGTTATGGAGTAATGAAGAATGACTCAACTTCCCAAGGATGTGTCCCATGGTTCTCTATCTCACAAGGTCCCTCAAGCCAATGCCTTCGCTCTTAGATCACTGAGAAAAGTGGCTTAGGGATGACAAATGAAAGAACGAGGGATGCTTATGATTGATTTAGTTATGAAAATTCATCCTATCTATGCATTATTCTACAAATGCAATAAACTAGATTATAAGATGACAAGATTAGTAGCAATACTATCCTAACATGATATACTAGTTTATGAATTAAGCTAATGATAAAGGAAGTAGTCTAAAATGCTTATTAGATTTATTCCTATAACAAAGAGAAACTAGATGTGTTAATAAAATTGAGCATACATGAGATACTAAAGCTTGCATGGATCTTTAAAATGGAGGAATGAGAGCTCTATTTATAGTGAAAATAGGGCAATGGATGGTCAGGATTGAAAGAGTTAATCAAGGGTCAAGTTTGAAAGTTGTCAATCCATGTTTTCAATTTTCACCAATGAAATGGTGACAATTGTCAACATAAGGCTAGTTGAGAGGAGAGGTAAGAAGCATTAAATGCTTGAGAAGACCTCATGGTTACCCTAGGAGGTAAGGGTTGAGGTTAGGTTAGGGTTATCCATTGGATAAAGCTTTTACCCAAGGGGTGAACTCTTGTGCAAAGGTTAAAGGAATAACCATGGTCAAAGCAATAAATTCTTGATGAGACCCTTGGGTTAGATGGAGGTTAAGTTAGTCAAAAAGTCTCTAATCATGCCACTAAGGGTTAGTTAACCATTAATGGTTTGAATACTTTGGGGACAAATTTGTAAGAGTCCTTCCAAATTTGGGGGCATTCAACAAGTTGTTGAATGGATAAAGGCTTAATGCCTTTTGAAGACTTTACTCCAAATTTGAGAAGTGACCTCCTCAAATTTAGGGAAAGGGGATAATGGATGGGTTTGGGGTTAATTGATTAGGATTAGATGGATTCTAGAAGAAATTAGGAATAGGGTTAGGAGGCAAGTGGGAGATGTAGGAAAATGCAAGTGGGTGAGGGAAAATAGAATTAATTGCTTTATTTCAATTTGGTTGCAAGTTGGGGATTTAAATAAATTAGATTTATTTAATTATGGTAAACTATTTAATTAAAAGTAGAGAGAAGGGTTTTAATTAAATAAAATGATTTATTCAATTAAATGATGCAAAAAGGGCTTAAGTGAATTTAACTAAATAAATTGAATAATTTACTTAATTAAATAGAGGAATGAAAATAAAATGAACATTAAATATTCATTTAGGAATATGGTCATTTTTATACGTCTACATTTTGCCCCTCTTTGAAGTGACGTGTGTGCACATGTTGATTCAAAGAAAATGATGTGTTGTCATGATTTAGTTATGATCAATATTTTATGTTGTTTTGAGATTTTCAAGTCGTGCTCCAGATTTGATAAACGATGTTGATAATGATGTTGATAATGCCCCCTCGGGAGATGAATAATTTTTTTTGAAAATTTGATTTGATTTAGATAAATTTGATAAATTTCATTGCATTGTACAATTTCGTCTATGTTGAATGTGGTAATTTGATTTATCTCCCAATATTGCCATTTGGTAGGGTTGTAGGAGATACCGCAAGCAATTTTACGCGTGCCTCCATGTAACCCTAATTTTGATTTACCCTATATAAAGGGAAAAAGTGATTTCTTTTGTCTCATTTGTGCTTGTTGACTTTGGAGAAAGTGATTTTTGGAGAGAAGTCAACATGTCGGTTACTTATGCTTCGCATCGATTCGAGCACGTTCAGAGGTATCGGAGGCCTGCCGCGTATGGAGCACCAATAAGTCAACCTTTTTTACCCCTTTTGGATTTTTTATTTTGTCATTTTTGATCATGTTTTTTATTTTGTCATGCAGATTTTACGTTTTAGCGCGTTGGGGTCAAAGCGTAGCACATACAATAAATTTCGTAGCGCGTAGGTTTTAATGAATTAGGGTAGCATTCGAAAGGTTTAGGGTAGTGCATTACTAGGTTAGGATAGTGCGTAGGATTAGTTCAGCGCACTGGGGTCACAGGGCAACACAGAGGGTAAACCGGGTAGTGCATAGGAGATACCTAGTGCATAGGGTTTCTAGGGGGTCACATGGGTAGGTCTACATAGCGCGTAGGTATGACCTAGCGCATAGGGATATATATGCAGTGCAAAAGCAGGATAGAATAGCGCATAGGGTAGTTTTAGCGCTTGGGGTAGGTTAGGTGGCACTTTGGAAGAAAAGGGTAGCACATTGGTTTCGGCTAGCACATAGGTTTTGGCTAGTGCATAGGGTAGATTGGGTAGCGCTTGGCAAGGACAGGGTAGTGCATGATAAGCAGTTTATCACGTAGACAAAATTGTTTAGCACATAGACAAAATTTGGTTGTATAGTGCGATGTGGGAATGAAGAAAATTGATAGGTTGGTGCCAATTTTATCAGGATAAGTGTAAATTATCGATCTGCGTGTCTGCTATCATTATTTTGATAAGGTTGCAAATTTGATATGATGTGGTTTTAGATATGAATGTGGAGCTTGAGTTGTTTTACAAGCTGTATTGATTGTGGAACTTGAGTTGTTTTACAAGTTGATATGGATGTGAAACTTGAGTTGTGTTACAAGTTGATTTGATTGAGGAACTAAATGGATTGATATGATGTGGAACTTTATTAGATTTTCAAAGTTTTAAGTTTTGATATGAATTTGATTTTGGTATCTATGTTATGAGGAGGAAACTGATATTGGACTTGTTTTGCTTTTTGACAGGAGTGTCTTGGAGTGGTTCAGTCACGTGAGCGAATTCTAAGACCGTGGTCCTTGATACCACGATTGACATAGGTAGATAGAGACATTATTGAGAGGTGTGGTCTGACCTTGTTGTTAGATATGCCTCAGTTTATCGTGAATCGAGGTTTATTGACTGCTTTGGCGCAGATGTGGCACAGTGACACAAACACCTTCCATTTGGTGACAGGCGAGATTACAGTGATGCCTGAGGATTGTTACTGGATTCTATGGATTCTTGTGGTAGGTGCATTTCTTCCCTATGAGCAGACCGAGTAGGGTGGGACTGAGGCACTTCGTCGGTTCTTTCAGGATGATACTATTTGTGGGTATAAGATCCCCTAGCAGGAGTTTTTGGATTTAGATTACGTGCCTCTACCATTAGTTCTAGCAAGCTTCATAGGTGGTTTCTTATGTCCCAACCATAGGTCGAAGGGACTAGCAGTGGGGTGGGGATTGGTTCTAGAGGATATGGTGATGCAGGGTCACTGATTTGCATGGGGGTCGGCTATACTGGCCCACTTATATAGGGATTTACATCAGGTGGTATACTTAGGTTATGGTAGTTTATCAGCTGGAGTGACACTGCTACAGGTATGGGGGTGGGAGCATATTCCCGCAACTAGGCCATTGGTGGACAGAGATAGGCCAGTTGGGCGTGCGTATGCATATAGATATAGAGGGATAGTTGTCCAGCATAAGCTGGGCAAACTAGAGCACTGGAGGAGAGTGTTGGATGATATTGATACGGTTGTCTGGCGACCATATACAGGTTGCGAGGTATGGTCCAAGGATGGGATGGAGATGCCCTATGTTTACATGACTAGATATTTGATAAGGTGGATGCCCTTTGTTATTGAGAGGTTTTTGCATAGCTGGGTGCTATGGCAATATGGTCGACATCAGGGGATTCCACAGGGAGCATGTTTTTATGCTCAACGGAGACAGGATATTCCAGATTGGGGACCTATGATTGATAGCGCGACAGTAGTGGAGGAGTTCTTTCATGTAGCCGGCCAGATTTGGGATTATGCCCTTGAGATAGTGGATGCAGGGATGACTGATGAGTTTGCAACACTCTTTGCAGCGCGTGCGATGGCCAGGATATCAGATCCAGCTGAGATGATTCCAACTTTTGATGACGATGAGGAGGTAGATGAGGGGGGTGGTGATGGAGGAGGAGGTGATGGCGGAGATGGAGGAGGAGGTGATGGTGAGGAGGTAGAGGGAGATTGGATCGGGGGAGGAGAGGAGATAGAGGGTGGATATGGTGGTGATAGGGAGATGCGTGCAGAGAGAGCTGTGCGGCGGGCTGTGATGGATAGAGGGAGAGGAGGTTTGGCTATCAGAGCTGGGGGTGAGGAGATGGTTGGGGAGGTAATAGCGGCAGTGGGAGGGTATGATGACATGCAACGACTAGCCCAGAGGAGGAGATCAGATGTTTTACCTCCACCTGCACTAAGGACAGGTAGAGGGATAGGGGGTACCCCTTCACAGGTACCCTTGCAGATGTGGATTTCGATGCATGTGAAGGATGCATAGATTAGATCACTATAGTTATCAGTGAAACACTTGCAAACATAGTTGTTGGTGCATCAATGTTAGATTACTCAGCTAACCATAGAGCATGATACTGAGATAGAGCAACGGGGTTGAGCAGAGGAGCTCGTAGTGAGTTTGCAGAGAGTTGTAGTAGGTGGTCCGATGAGAGATACCTTGAGAGAGTTGGCTTTGAGAGCCAAGGAAGCGGAGTACTATAGGAGACATTATGAGGATGCGGTGCCCAGGGAGCACCGAGTGCATAGTTTTATACAGTCAAGATCTAGTCGATCCTGAGAGATTGGGTCGAGGATAGAGAGCAGGGGCATGATAGGGCCTCCTAGACAGGATCCACCTGGAGATCCAGGTGCTAGAACATCTGCAACAAGACCATCGCCTTCAGGAGATAGTCATACCTGAGAGATGTTGTCTCCATTGTATTTTGATCATTTTATTGTATTGGCACAGACATGACATATTTTGTATATTGATCATTCTTTGAGATATATATGACACCATTTTCTTTGATCCTCATGTGATGTGTTATGGATTATGTTTTCTACACGTTGTTGTTTATTCTATGATGATGCAATATTTAGATAGATGCATGTGATGTGAATATGATGTGATAATGCAGGATGTTGTGAGATGTATCTTGAAAATGAGATGTATGATAATGATATGCTATGAGATGTATCTTGAAAATGAGATGTATGATAATGATATGTTGTGAGATGTATCTTGAAAATGAGATGTATGATATGATATGTTGTGAGATGTATCTTGAAAATGAGATGTATGATATGATATGTTGTGAGATGTATCTTGAAAATGAGATGTATGATGATGATATGCTGTGAGATGTATCTTAAAAATGAGATGTATGATATGATATGCTGTGAGATGTATCTTGAAAATGAGATGTATGATATGATATGTTGTGAGATGTATATTGAAAATGAGATGTATGATAATGATATGCAACTAATTGTAAAATGATATGCAACTACTTGATTTTGAGCATCCTCATTCTGCATTTGTCATCCCTGTATAGTCACATGTTGTTTGCTTTCTTTGTATGTATCATCATTGAGCATTGATTTGTTTTGGGATATGTTGAAAATTTATACAAGCATAATGGTATAATTGAACCATAATGACCTGAGAAAAATTTACATGATTTTTGATTTTGCAAGATAGCACAAGCATCAAGGTATAATTGAACCAGGACGACCTGAGTGCGGATTGCGTAGAAACAGACAAGATTAAATCATTTGTATGCATGATGTGGAATCATGTCTTTAGTGATATGCTGTGAATCACATCTCAACACAAGTATCGACACAGTACAGATGATTGCCTCATAGATAGAAAAACTAAGAAAATATTGGAGTCCCCCACAACGTTCTCTAGCTTTGAACAATTGAGAAAATTTAGAGGATCCAACAATTCAAAAAGTTCAAGTGCAAAAATAGTCAAAAATTTATGCAAGATGCAACATTTGATACTTCAGAAAATCATCCATCATATTTGTGAATCCTGTTAAGCGATCAATGTTTTGCTTTGCGATTGTGCGAGTGTTGTTTGCTGGATATGAAGTTATGAGTTTGCGACAAGTTTTGATGTTTCAAACGTGTTGCAAGTTTTGATTACTACCCCTAGTCAAGTGTACTTCTTAATGTGGATATGTAGAGTGATTACCAAACCATGGTGAGATGCGGTGAAAGGATATGCGGATAAACTAGAATAGTGACTACACTAAGTATGGCCTGGATGGATATTGTGATTAAAATGTCGGGTGATGGCCAATAGTGATTTTACTGTGGATATAATGGTATGGATATAGATAGAGGAGCTGTCATCTCACAATAGCACCTGTTGCCAAGTTTTCACCAGTTGCTTTTATTGTACCTTTTTATTTACCTTTTTCTTGATTTTTTTGATTTTTTTGACTTTTTCGTGCATTAGATTGCTCAAGTGTAGTATTTCTTCAGATGAATGTTGTTAGTTGGTTTGTTGAGCACATCTCCTTCTAAAGTTGTTAGCTGATAGGCACCTGATCCATAGCCTGATATGATGACATAGGGACCTAACCAATTAGGTTCAAATTTCCCTTCCTTTTCCCGATCCTATTGATTCCTAGGATTTTCCTTGAGTACTAGGTCACCTATTTCAAAAATTCTGGGAATGACCTTGTGGTTGTAGCTCCTGCACATACATTGCTGATATGCTTTGAGATGAGTGTAGGCACATTGACATCTTTCATCTAGAAGCTCGAGCTCTTGCAGTCGATTAACTTGATACTCTTCATCTGGTATTAAGCCTTTCAAAGAGACTCTGAGAGATGGAATTTCTACCTCCAAGGGTAAAATTGCTTCTGATCCATATACCAATGAATATGGTGTAGCTCATGTAGGTGTGCGGATGCTAGTTCTATAGGCCCAAAGTGCTGGATTGAGTTGTATATGCCAATCTTTGCCTGCATCATTCACTATTTTCTTTAGGATTTTCAATATTGTTTTGTTGGATGCTTCTGCCTGACCATTCCCCTGTGGGTAGTAAGGTGTAGAAAAACAATGTTGGATTTTGAATTTTTCACATAGTTCTCGTACATCTTGGTTTTTGAAAGGTCGTCCATTATCTATGATGATGGAGCTTGGAATGCCATATCTGCAAATTAGATAATTAAGGATAAAAGAGGTAATTTGTTTCCCAGTCACCGTGGTCATGGGGACTGCTTCTATCCATTTGGTAAAGTATTATGTTGCAATTATAATGAACTTGTGTCCATTTGAAGATGAAGGATGAATTTTGCTGACCAAGTCTAGTCCCCATTGATACAAGGGCCAAGATGTTGTGAATGGTTGCAGTTCTTGTGCTAGTGCATGTATAAGATTGCCATGGATTTGGCATTTAGGACACTTCTTTGCAAAGTGATAAGAGTCTTTTTCCATTGTTGGCCAGTAATATCCCATTCTTAGAAGCTTTTTAGCAAGAGAAATACCACTTGAATGTGTGCCACAAATACCTTCGTGAAGCTCATGTAAGGTGGAGTCAGATTCATTACGATCAAGACAACGAAGAAGAGTACCATCTAGACCTCGACGGTACAAAGTATCAACAGTAAGAGTATAACGAGCGGCTTGCTGGATAAAGTTGCATTTTTGGTTTCGAGACAGATCAATGGGTAGGATATTGTTCTTAAGATAGTCGTAGATGGGTCCATATAATGGAGATTCAGAACTAGTCAAGGTATAGATAACATGGGATTCTGAATGGTCATAGGCTGGGGAGAATAGTTGCTCTACCAGAAACTCGTAATGATTTCGTTGCTCTGGAATTTGTAGTAGTGAAGCGATAGTAGCCATGGCATCGGCTACTCTATTATCCAACCTTGGTATTTGCTCAAAGGTGATGTGTACAAAATATTGTTTAAAATCATCCACCATTCATTTGTATGGTAGCAGCTTGTTGTCCTTTGTCTGATAGTAATTGTTGATTTGATTGATGACTAGATGTGAATCTTCGTAGACTTTTAATTCTATGATCCTCCATTCTACGACCATTTCGATGCCTATAACCAATGCCTCATATTCAACAATGTTATTTGTGCATGGAAACATAAGCCTATATGATCTTGGTATAGTGTGTCCTTCAGGAGTGATGAACAGAATGCCAGCACCTGAGCCATGTTGTGAGTAGGATCCATCAAAATATAAGGTCCATTGTTTGGTGGAGATAGCAAGAACGTCTCTCTCTAGAAATTCAATCTCCATAGTTTGTTTTCTAGGTAGTGGTGCTTTTGCCAGTTGATCTACAATTGCTTGTCCTTTGATAGCTCGTCGTTCTATGTAGTGGACATCAAATTCACTAAGGATCATGACCCACTTAGCCAATATGCCTGTAAGAGCTGCTTTACTGAGTAAATATTTGAGAGGATCAATTTTTGCAATCAGCTTAATTGTGTGAGCTAGCATGTAGTGTCAGAATTTTTGAGAGGCAAATACCACTGTTAGACAAGCTTTCTCAATGAATGTATAGTTGAGTTCATATCTGTTTAATGTCCTGTTGATATAATAGATAGCTCGCTCTTTGCCCTGTTGATCTTCTTGTGCTAATAATGCCCCCAGTGAGATGTTTGTTGTTGAAATGTAGAGAATGAGTAGCTTCCCTGCTATTGGTGGTACTAGAACTGGTGGGTTCATTAGATACTACTTGATTTGATAGAAGGATTCTGCACATTTGGCTTCCCATCTGAACGGTACATTTTTATGTATCAAATGATTGAATGGTAGACTTTTATCTGCTAGTTGAGTGATGAATTGCATGATTGATTGGAGTCACCCTTGTAGAGATCTAAGTTGGTTGATGTTCTTTGGTGGTGGCATCTCCATAATGGCTTGTACCTTTGCTGGATCCACTTCAATACCTTTAGTTGAAACTATGTGGCCTAGTAATTTGCCTAATGTAACCCTGAAGACACACTTCTTAGGGTTGAGCCTGACTTGGAATTTTTCCAATCTATCAAAAATATTTTCTAAGATGCTTAGATGTTCTACTCTGGTGAAGGATTTAGCTAGTAAATCATCTACATGGTCTTCCATGAAGGTATGCATCATGTCATGAAAGATTGTTGTCATTGCTCCTTGATAAGTTGCTCCTACATTCTTTAAGCCAAAAGGCATGACATTCCAATAGTGTGTTCCCCATGGACAGGTAAATGCTTTTCTATTTTGATCCTCTGGGGCTATCTTTATTTGATTATAGCCTGAAAAACTATCCTTTAGTGATAGCATTGCATGGCCTTCTGTGAGGTCTACAATTATGTTGATACTGGGCAAAGGAAAGTCATCCTTTGGACGAGCTTTGTTGACATATCTAAAATCAGTGTAGATTCTGATACTTCCATCTAGTTTTGATGCTGGTACAATGTTGGAAATCCATTCAGCATAGTCGATAGGTTGAATAAATTCGACGTCTAATAGTTTCTTTAATTTAGCTTTAACCATGAGTGCCACATGTGGATTAATCTTTCACAGTTTTTGCTTGACTGGCTTACTTCCTGGAGTAATGGATAGGTGATGCATGATTAAGTATGGATCAATCCCGGGCATATCTACATATGACCAAGGAAAGTTGATTTGCTTTTCTTTAAAAAAATTGATAAATTCTGATCTTTCTGCTTCCATCAGAGATTCTGCAAGGTGTATAGTTTTGGCTGCTTCTGTAGTACCAATGTTGATTGATTGAGTGAGCTCAATCAATATGGGTGATTGCTCATGATAATGCTCAGGAACAGTGTCAAGTCTCCCATCCTTAGGTGCCTTAAAAAGGTTTTCACCCTCAGATGCATCCTTTATCTTTACTTTTGTGTGATCTATTGCTGCCATTGACTGGTTTTCAGCAGTAGATCTTTTAGTTTGCTCATTTTTGCGACTGAGAGACTTGGCACTCCCCAGATTGCAGACATCGTTACTTTGTTCACTGGTAGAGTCTGTCTCTGGGTTAATGGTACATAAGTAATGGATAATGGATCCGTCATTTGGAAAAATTGGTATATCATGAGTTTCAGGTTCATCCCAGTCTATGAGGTCAGGAAAGACAAGTGGTAAGGAATCGTTAGGTGGATCAAGTTCAACTATTGTAAGTGTCAAGATGGAAGTATCATCGATATTGGCCGAGGTGTTAAAGAAGTTAAGGATTTCATCAAGGTCTTTGATGGTATCATCTTCTGTATAGACTTGCGCATAATGTTGCTGCTCTTTTTCCTTGGCGTCATAGATATTTTGTGGACCAAATTCAAGTGGTCTAGATTCTATGTTGCGTTCTTCTTGAGAGATGGGTGTATTACTATCATTTGCACAAATATCTTTAGTAACATTAGAACAACTGCCCAATTCATATTCATTGGAATCAGTCTCAGAGGTATTCTCCCAAATTCTAGTAGTGTTGTGAACTGGTATGTTGCAGGGTGAGAACAAGTCTTTGATAGTTGAGACAAGTTTGATAGTTTTCTCTGATTCTGCGTCAGATCCTGCTTCCACTCTTTGCATTTGTTCATATACTGTCTCCCCTCGGGGAGGAATGATGTAATCCATAGGTGACTCTTCTTTGTTGGATATTGGTTCTTGAATATGATGTGCTTCTATAATAGATGCTTCCTTCTTTTGATTGATAGGCTGCTTTTGACATTGCTCTCATTCTTGATGTTCACGTTCTTTACGTATTGTCTCAGCTGACTCAAACAGTGCCTCCTACTAGGAGTCTTATTTGTATTTCTTCTTTTCTTTCCACTAAGGTTTTTGATATATGCATGGTGCCCTCTTTGGTAGTAGAGTGAGTTCAAAGCCCAATCCTTTTTTGCCTTTACTGAATTGTGAAGGAGGATCCAATGGTTCTATGATGCCTTCCTGATGCTTACCAATAGGTCCTTTGCCATTGTATCCCATTTGTTGCATGCTTAAGTAGCCTTTTCCATACAGGTGTGTGGGTATATCTAATTCCACAGTAGCTACTTTGTCTTCTTCCTCATCTTTGTATAGCCAACTAAGGATAACCTTTTCCTCGGATTCATGTGCTAGAGTGCCGAGTTGAATGAATGTGCCATCAAACTTGGTGATGGGCTGAGTTGCTTGATGTGTTGATGTTGTAGGTAATCCATGAAATCTAGGTGATGTTGGTAAGCTAGCCAAACACATGGGTTCCAAAGAGTATTCTCCCATGCCTTGTTCTTTGATCTTCATTTTCTGCTTGAAATCTCTAGGTAATGATTTAGACTTTTCTTGTTGAAGATCTTGTGCTGAGGAATTTTGTTTCTCTCTATTATGTGGAACCAAGCTATCTTGGGTTGCCCCCATAGCATTAATATGCTGAAATGGATTATGATCAGCTGATATAGAAACCTCCTGCCCATTGTAGGGGAATTTAACACATTAGTGATAAGTGGAAGGTACCGCTTGCATTTCATGTATCCAAGGTCGACCGAATAAGATATTGTATGTGAGGTCTATGTCTAAGACCTAGCATATGGTACCCTTTTGTATCGGTCCTACCTTAATTGGCAACACCACTGTTCCTTTAGATGATCTTTCTTCATCATCATATGCCTTTATAGTGATCTTTTTGCGTGGATCAATAGACTCCTCCGAGAAGCCTAATGCATAGATAAGTTTTAAGGTACAAATATTAAGTCCAGCTCCTCCATCTATTAATACTCGTTTAACTCTGTGTTTATAGACCATGACTTCAATATGGAGTGGAGTATTGTGTGGATGGCTCAATGAGATATTATCATGCTCAGAAAAAGTTAGGTTATGAGGTCTTGTCATATGAGCCACCATGGCTTGGAAATTGTCAGCATCCAGATCTTGCGGTACATTTGTTTCCAATATGTCTTTGTGTTTTGGCGAAAGTTTCAGCAACTCAAGTATAGATATTTGAGCAGGAGTTTTGCGTAGTTGACTAACTAGATCATATTGAATTTTGGGTACGGTGTTTGTTGTTGACATATGTCCCTTCAAGACATATTTTTTTTAGCTCTGGTTGTTACATTGACGGATTCATGTTCACGCCTGTCTTTGATTGTGATAACATTGACTTGATTTTCCTCAGCTGATATGTGATTGATGGTGTTATTGTATGTGTGATTGATACGAGCTCCACGTGTATCATTTGAGGTTGAACCTCCATTCTTGTTGTAGTTTGGAAGAGGATTTTTGAAAGCTCCATGGTCACCATTTTTTTTGAGACCATCGACCGTTAAATCACCTCTATTGATCATGTCTTTAACAATGTTTTGATTAAGCAAAAACAAGTATTTGAAAGGTACTTGAACCTTTTACAAGCCAGGAGAACAGAAAAGCTTAAAAAAGTGCCTAATCACTTCAAAAAGTCAAAATGAACCCACTGGAAGGGCACAACCTAAAACATCATTACATAAAACTCGGAACAAACAACAAAAGGAAAGCAAAAGACAACAAAGAGACAGAACCAAGGACAACAACTGGAACTGAATACTATTCAGCCTCATGTAATCATTTGTTTGATGACCTTTGTTGAGATGAAAATCACAAAAGTGTGAGTCATTCCACCAGGGTGGTTTGATTTGTGGTTCAAAGTTGCTGATTGCGAGTAAAGTGATAATTTTGTTTGCCAAGAGTTCTTTGAATGCCGACTCCAGTGATTGCCCTAGTGGCGTATAAATGCATTTCAGAAAGTTGTTTGTGTTACCCCGTGAGTTTGGATTAGGTCCTCTATTGGTGTTATTGTTTTGGGTATTGTTGGTGTTGTTTGTGTTGAGTTGATCTTGATTGGTATTTGGTGCATAAGTGTTAGTGCCTGGGTTAGAACCTTTGGGATTCTTTGTAAACTGAGGATTACCTGATAATGCGAGCACGAGTTGCTTTGATTTTGTATCTTTTGATTCAGTTCCTCCTTCATTTCCATTGTTTTTGTTTCTTGTCCAGAATATGGATTTGTCCAAGTTTTTGTTGTTTTGGTTGTTGTAATTGGATGAACTTGTTCCTTCTTTGCAAAATTTCAACATTCCCTTTTTGACACATGCCTCTTCTACTTGGATGCCATTCTCAATCGATTTAGCAAAAGATGGTATGCATTGGAGTTTGAGTCTATAACTCATCTTACTATTCAAGTTGTCGATGAAAATTTCCATCTTTTCTTTTTTGGGTACATCAGGAGGATATCTCGAAACCATACGCCACCATCGTTGAAGGAAGGCCATGAATGTTTCATTATTTTTCTGTTTGGTATTACAAACGTCTAACATGGTGATAGCATGTTGAATGTTATAGGAATATTGAGTTATGAATTTGTTGACTAGTTCATCGAGTGATTTGACGAGAGGTGTGATTTTGGATAACCATTCCATTGTTTGTCCTCCCAAGCTTCTTGGGAATAACCTCATCAAATAGGTATCATCATGAGCGAATTCAAGACTCATTGTGCAAAATTATTGAACATGATCATGGGGATCACTTTTCCCATCATATTTGTCAAATTTGGGAACATTTGAGTTTGGAGGAAAAGGTACCATGTTCAATCTTCTGTCAAACGGATAAGGATAAATTTCAATTAATGAATATCGTACTGTTGTCCCTTGTTGTATGTCTTTCATTTGTCTTTGTAACATTTGCATTTGTTGATTAAGAGCAATCAAAGGTCCATTATTTTGCCGAGGGAAGAATTCTTCCCTCGCATTAACTCTAGGCTGAAATGGGGTATGGAATGGTATGTTTTTCTCAGGGATGTTTTGCTCAGGTATATTTTGTTCTAGTAGTTTTTGTTCAGTAATATCTTGCTTAGGGTCACGTGCCTCTTCCTCTCGTTGTCGTTCTTGATATTTGTAATTTTGAGATCTTGTTCTAAAAATGTCCGTGTCAAAGTCTTCAGGAAGTTTAACCCCTTTGCTTGTGAGAATGAGTAGGTATTTTTCCTTGTCATTCTCCATGAGTCTTTCCACAAGTTTTTGAAATGAAGCGCTCTCTTGACACTCTTGAAGAAGTTCTTTAGAAATTTTGGTGTCCTCTAGATTTGGACGCTCGAAAGGATTTGATAATCTTCGATTCATGCTGGTTTCTAGTTGCATTTCTCTTTTTTTGTTTCGTTGAGAGCGAGTAACGACGGGCATCTAGTAGAAGCTCTCTGTGACAAAGGGAATGAACTCTTCTTCAATGTTTTGTTCAGGGGTTGGTGGTTCAAATCAGGGTATGTTATAAGTGATGCACTCTTCGAGAAAGAAGGCCGGATTGATCTTCCCTCCTTGATTTATGCATTGATTGAATGCTTATTTTTGATAGAGTGCCCTACTCCTCAAGGGTT
The DNA here is from genome assembly GCF_030272615.1 of Cryptomeria japonica. Classification (NCBI taxonomy): domain Eukaryota; kingdom Viridiplantae; phylum Streptophyta; class Pinopsida; order Cupressales; family Cupressaceae; genus Cryptomeria; species Cryptomeria japonica. Next base: position 406,666,339 of record NC_081414.1, on the reverse strand, counting down.
CCTTGTCAATTTTGTTTGTTTAGTTTTGAAGATACAATCGTATATGACGAAGGAATGTACGATGAGATTTGAAGAGTTGACAATTGATGTATAAAAATTTATTTATTTTGGCAAGTTTCAAAGAACTTGGTTGATGTTTCTTCAACTTAGTGTTATGATAAATATTCCTTCTTCTCAGAATATGAGAATTAGTCATGCACAAGCGATCAATGTTTTCCTTTGATTTGTTTTTGGATTCATTTTAGCTTGTTTTGGAAACTCAAGTTTTACTTTATCAAAGTGAAGGTTTAGATGCCCCCTCACGACAAAGTGCGTCAAATGATATGGAATACAAGCTTTCCCGATATGGAAACTCGATTTGACAACTGAGTTTTTAAACAAGTGTGTTTTGGGATAAAAATCCATTTGATTTAAAGGACCTGTTTGCTACTTGTGATGATGTTTCCCGATTTTGATAGGATAGATATGTTTATCTTGCGACTAGTTTCAGATTTCAGGCAACTTTGTTTGATGGAAACTTGCTTTTAGAAATAGCTTTTGATACTCTATTTTTGGTTTTTTGATTGATGAAGTTCAAGCTGATGAAGGGAAGCTTCCAAAATTGTTCTCAAAATTTTCTAAATTAACCTCTTCTTTGCCCCCTGTTTTTCTGGTTTTGACTACGCACTGAAACAGAGACGCAATGCGCTATGAAAACTTCTCTATGCGCTAGAGAAAAGACTCTATGCGCTACGCTGCCCAATGATACACGCTAACTAGTTAATTTTGTTTAGCTTTGGTTCAGCTTTGATTTAAAAGGCCATGTGCTAATATGGGCCTCCTATGCGCTAACAGTTAAACCCTACACGCTAAAGTTTGATTTCTACGCGCTAAGCTGATGCTTCAACGTGCTAAACTGTTTTTAAGATGCGCTAACTGCCACTGCTTGTTTTTAGATTGGGTGAAGCACTACTATTAAGACTTGATGTGCTAAAGAGAAGGTTTAATGTGCTAAAAGATGGTTCCTATGTGCTAATAAGTTGCTCTTACATGCTAAAGTGCCCTGAAATATATTGACTTGGTTGTTTTTCTGCAATTTTGGAATTTTGCCTTGAGTTTTTAGTGCTGATAGATGATTCTTTGAAATAACGAATGAAAGCATGGCACCAAAGAGACAACCATTTTGCTTAATCTAAACAATAAGTGTATGTTCTGCGAGGATGTGTTCAAATCCCCAATGTTTCAGCAGGTTTAGATATAACATGTATTTCAATCAGACTCTTTATTCAAGGGTCATAAGAAATATCATAGCCCACTAGTCTCAATACTCCGTCAGCTCAAACAGCCGTGTCACCCCCTACGGGGCACCCATTTTTTTTCCTTTTGCCAGAAATTAACCCAAAGTGAACTGCTTCACAATTGAGTAGTTATCTTGGTAGATATATGGTGAGCGATCTTGGGGGCAGATTCTTCCCCACCCTTGCACTATGATATTGCAAATGTCTGGTTACTGACTTCGCTCAAAGTTTCTATGCTAAGGTTTGTAATCAAGCTTCCTATTCAGCCGTCAGTGATAAAATCCCTTTGGAGGCTTCCCAACCTTTAGAACAAAGGCTTTACATATATCAAGGATATTGGGGGAAGGCTAATCATTGCGTGCAACCGTTGAAAAGGACTTTCATCACTTTCCACTTTTGATTATAGTGGGTTGGAACACTTGGCTTCAAAGTTGTTTCCCACTTAGGTTGTTCCCTTCACACCGGCCAAAAATGGCTTTAAGAGTTTTTCAACCCCTTGGGAAGGCAGGCCTGCTAAAGGATTTATTGTTTGAATTAAAGAAAGCTTTAAGAGTGGTTTGGCTTTTTGACCACCCAATTAAGGGGAGAGCATATACCTTCCACTTTCGTGACAAAGCACACAAGTTCTTTTTAGCCCTTCAAAGCAATGATTTGTTAATCCTATATGGAGATGTTGCTCCATGAAAACATGGTGTTCTTTTTAACTTTTCAAGGCAATGATTTTCTAATCTGAAAAGAAGAATTTGGTCAACAAAATGAACACGATGTTTCGTCAACAAAAGAAATCGAGTGAAAGGGGAAGATCTTCCCTCTTTAATTGCAAAACAAAAGACTTTTGGGACTTTGTGATTCTTTTCCTTGCTAAAACCTACAATGGATCCTTTTATACACCAAACGATGGTGAAGTTCTTTTTAATCCATTTGTTTGCAAAACTTGAAAAATTTTGATTTGTTCTTTTTTAAAACCCAATTTGAAAATTTTCTTTCCTAGAAAAGCAAGGAAAAATTTGTTTTGTGGTTCTTTTTAAAGCCCAAATAAAAGTGAGTTCAATTTTAACAAGAATCAAAAGAAGTTTATATCTTAACTAACTTAACTAAGTTAGTAAAAACCTAAACTATTTAATGATCCTAAAATTAAGCTCCTATTTGCAAGAAATTTGTTAGAACCCTGCAAAATACCAAGTAAAATTGTTAGAAAACCTGTGGACTTCAACAAGTCTAATTTTTTACATTCGGTTATAGTTTTTTTTGGGGGGGTTTTGCCTCTATCTGTGATGCGCTACAGAACAAACTGTACGCGCTACTGTATAGGCCGAATGTGCTATCAGATAGACCCGATGCGCTAAGCTGTTATTCTTCCATGCTGAGACCTACAAGAAAAAGTTGGTGAGGATGATGCGCTAAAGTATGATCTTCACGCATTGGGAAATGAGTCCCACGCACCAAACAGTGAGCTGGATGCGCTAAAAGGGTCACCAGATGCGCTAAGGGATGTTCCCTACGCGCCGATTCTCATTTCCCGCGTACCTGCACAAGTGTTTATTTTTAAAAACCGATTTGATTAATGGGGTCGAGCCCCACGGTGGGCGCCAGAAATGTATGTGGGAAAAGTGGGGTGATGAAACCTAAAATGTGAAAATTATGTTCAAAGAGGCTTGTCCACACACCCACAGGACTTCTTGGTGCAAGTTATGGAGTTATGAAGAATGACTCAACTTCCCAAGGATGTGTCTCATGGTTCTCTATCTCACAAGGTCCCTCAAGCCAATGCCTTTGCTCTCAGATCACTGAGAAAAGTGGCTTAGGGATGACAAATGCAAGAACGAGGGATGCTTATGATTGATTTAGTTATGAAAATGCATCCCATCTATGCATGATTCTACAAATGCAATAAACTAGATTATAAGATGACAAGATTAGTAGCAATACTATCCTAACATGATATACTAGTTTATGTTTTAAGCTAATGATAAAGGAAATAGTCTAAAATGCTTATTAGATTTATTCCTATAACAAAGAGAAGCTAGATGTGTTAATAAAATTGAGCATAAATGAGATTCTAAAGCTTTCATGGATCTTTAAAATGGAGGAATGAGAGCTCTATTTATAGTGAAAATAGGGCAATGGATGGTCAGGATTGAAAGAGTTAATCAAGGGTCAAGTTTGAAAGTTGTCAATCCATGTTTTCAATTTTCACCAATGAAATGTTGACAATTGTCAACATAAGGTTGGTTGAGAGGAGAGGTAAGAAGCATTAAATACTTGAGAAGACCTCATGGTTACCCTAGGAGGTAAGGGTTAAGGTTAGGTTAGGGTCATCCATTGGATAAAGCTTTTACCCAAGGGGTAAACTCTTGTGCAAAGGTTAAAGGAATAACCATGGTCAAAGCAATAAATGCTTGATGAGACCCTTGGGTTAGATGGAGGTTAAGTTAGTCAAAAATTCTCTAACCATGCCACTAAGGGTTAGTTAACCATTGATGGTTTGAAGACTTTGGGGACAAATTTGTAAGAGTCCTTCCAAATTTGGGTGCATTCAACAAGTTAGCTTGTTGAATGGATAAAGGCTTTAATGCCTTTTGAAGACTTTACTCCAAATTTGAGAAGTGACCTCCTCAAATTTAGGGAAGGGGGATAATGGATGGGTTTGGGGTTAATTGATTTGGATTAGATGGATTCTAAAAGAAATTAGGATAGGGTTAGGAGGCAAGTGGGAGATGTAGGAAAATGCAAGTGGGTGAGGGAAAATAGAATTAATTGTTTTATTTCAATTTGGTTGAAAGTTGGGGATTTAAATAAATTAGATTTATTTAATTGGGGTAAAATATTTAATTAAATGTGAATTTAATTAAAAGTAGAGAGAAGGGTTTTAATTAAATAAAATGATTTATTCAATTAAATGATGCAAAAAGGGTTTAAGTGAATTTAACTAAATAAATTGAATAATTTACTTAATTAATTAGAGGAATGAGAATAAAATGAACATTAAATATTCATTTAGGAATATGGTCATTTTTATACGTCTACAGACACAATGACAAAGGGCTGGGGTACTTTATTCTCCCCCTTTAATTCAAACTTATCTCCCCCTTAGTCAAATCTTCTCTTAGTGATTACAGCCGGTACTGAGACATACAACCCTGAACTTTCCCTATGATCAACATGTGGTTCAAGAGATATAGATGTTTCTATGAACTCCCCCTGAACCATATGACTCTTGACAAACCTAAGTGCATGAGGCAGGTGACACAACTCCCAACTTTTATTTTAAGTACTCAAAAGTGCTAACCGATAATGGTTTGGTGAAGATGTTTGCCACTTGTTCTCCTGTAGGGACATATTCCATCTTTACTTCATGTCCTTCAACCTTCTCTCTAAGAAAATGATACTTGATGGCTATATGCTTTGTCCTTCAATGCATCACCGGGTTCTTTGATATGTTGATGGCACTTGAATTATCACATCAGATGGAAATAGGATTAGAGGTGTCCACCTGTATGTCCTTGAGGGTTTGCTTCATCCAAAGCACCTGAGAGCAGCATGTAGTAGCAACAATGTATTCTACTTCAGCAGTTGATAGGGGGACTAAATCCTTCTTCTTGCTATGCCATGAGACCAACCGATCACCTATGAAGAATGCACCACCACTTGTGCTCTTCCGATCATCAATGCAACCTGCCCAATAAACATCAGTATATGCTCCCAAGATGAATTCCCCTTGTTTAGGGTACCACAATCCATAACAGAGTGTTCCTTGCAAGCACCTAAAAATTCTTCTTACAAAATTCATATGTGACTGCTTAGGTGTAGCTTGAAATCTAGCCACCATGCACACTGCCTGCACTATATCCAGTCTAGAAGCAATAAGATACAATAAGCTGCCTATCATGGATCTATACAATGTCTGATCCACCACCGGTGATTCATCATTCTTGCTTAATTTGCTTTCGGTCACCATGGGGGTACTCACCGGTTTGCAATCCTCCATTTGAAATTTCTTTAACATACCCTCTGCATACTTGGTTTGTGAGATAAAGATTCCCTTATCTTGTTGTGATATCTGCAAACCAAAAAAGTATGTCAATTCTCTGAGCATTGACATCTCAAATTCTGACTGCATCTGATCAACAAATTCTTTGCAAAGGGTGTCCTTGTTGCCTCCAAAAAAAATGTCATCTACATACACAACCACAATGATCATGTGCTTTCCATCTCTCTTGATGTATAAATTGTTGTCAACTCTCCCCTTTTTGAATCCTTTCTCCTTCAGGTACTGATCTAGCCTTGAATACCATGCTCTAGGAGCCTGCTTTAAACCATACAGGGCTTTCTTCAACTGGCACACAAAGGTTTCATCATCATGTAACAAAAACCCTTCCATTTGCCCCATGTACACTTCTTCTTCCAAATTTCCATTGAGGAAGGCGGATTTAACATCCATTTGATATACCTTATAACCCTTGTAGGCAGAAAAATCTAAAAACATTCTAATTGCTTCTAATCTAGCTACTGGTGCAAATGTTTCTTCAAAATCAATGCCCTCTACTTGAGAGTAACCCTTGCACACAAGTCTAGCTTTATGCCTAACAATTTTACCTTCTTCATTCATCTTATTCTGGTAGACCCATTTGGTGCCAATGATGTTCTTGTCTTCCGGTCTAGGGACTAATCCCCAAGTCTTGTTCTTCTCAATCTTCTGCAACTCTTCTTCCATGGCATCCATCCATTTTAGACTTTTTTTGGCCTCATTGAATGTTTTAGGTTCTACTTCAGTCATGAGGCAAAAGTTGACTTGTTCATCATTCCGAGAAAGTCTTCTCCTATTTTGCACACCATCACTTTTATTACCTAAAATTTTCTCTTCTGAGTGGTTCATCTGCACATACCGGTTAGGAGCCTTTTTAGATGCTTCTTCTGGTTCATTGTCGATTGAGCTTCCTCACCTTCATCACCAGAGTCATCATATTGGTTTACCTATTATTGTCTTCCCTTGTGCATGTCCTCATCAACTCTTACATGGAAACTTTCAATGACTATTCTTAATCTTTTGTTGTAGCATTTATAGGCCTTGTTGTTAGATGAGTAGTCAAGGAAGATTCCTTAATCACTCCTGGAATCAAAGCTACCTAAACCATCCATATCTCTCTTGATAAAACACTTGCTTCCAAATACCTTAAAGTACTTGACTGATGGTTTCCAATCATACCACAGCTCATAAGGTGGCATTCTATTGTTTGTTCTTGGTTGAACCTGGTTCAAGGTATATGCAGCAGTATGAACTGCTTCCTTCCAATATATGTCTGGCAAACTGACCTCATTTAACATGGTTCTGGCCATCTCCTTGACTGTCCTGTTCTTTCTTTCTACCACACCATTTTGTTGTGGTGTCCTAGGGGCTGAGTATTGCCTTCTAATTCCATATCTTTCATAGTAATCTTCAAACTCATTTGATGTGAACTCTCCACCCCAGCCCGATCTTAGACATTTCACCTTGCACCCACTTTCCTTCTCCACCATCTTCCTAAATATCTTGAATATGTCAAATTCTTGTGATTTATCTTGTAGGAAAGTGACCCATGTCATTCTTGAATAATCATCAATGAAGAACATAAAATATCTTTCACCGGCAAGAGCTCTTGTCCTAGTTGGACCACACATATTTTTATGTACTATTTCAAGTGGCCTTGAGGTGTTGTGTTCTTTTTCCCTGAAGCTCCCCTTAGTTTGCTTACCTTTCATACATTCATCACAAAATGTGCTCACCGGTTTGATAGTTTGTGGTATATTTCTTACATACCCCTTTTTGCTTACTGTAACTAGATTATCAAAATTTATGTGGCCTAATCTTCTGTGCCACAACCAGCTTTCATCCACTTGTACCAACATGCATTGTGATTCAAAACATTCTTTTAGATTGTATACATTACCATATGTCCTCTTGCCTTCGGCTATAGTCTAACCGATACTCTCCTTCTTTATTTGGCAGCTGGTAGAATCAAAGGTGAATTTATAACCTTTGTCACACATCTAACTCACACTCAGCAAGTTGTGCTTCAAGCCTTCCACATAATACACGTCATGTGCTTTTAGTTTTCCATCAATGTTTAGAGTACCTTTTCCCTTTATTTTGATGTATGAGTTGTCTTTGAATCTCATTGAACCATCATTCCAATCTTCAAGCTTGATAAATTTCTTTTTTATCACCGGTCATGTTGTTGGAACAACCACTATCTACAACCCATAGATTTTTCCTTTCAGCATGTAGGGTAGTTTGCACTATTAGACTTGATTCTGCCTTGTCCTTTTCTTTCTCAACCCATACCAGCTTAGTTTCCTTCTTCTTGTCAGCTGCAATTTTGTTCTTTGGTTTAACTACCAGTTCTTGATCAGGATCCATCCTCTTCTACTTGATTTTCCTGTTCTTACAAAACTTTTCTATATGCCCAAACTCTTGACAGTTATAGCATTTCACATTTTCATTGAAAGATGAATCTTTGAAACTATTGTAGGACATCAGTTTACTCTTCCTACATTTAAAAATCCTATGACCATATCCATTTCACTGATAATAGACAACATTCATATCCCATAGTGCATTAAATGGATTTCTACTTTCATAACTCATAGTGGGCTTATTGGTTAATCTATAGTCAGCTAACCTATGTCCAAATTCATTACACCGATAACAATAATCATGAAAGTTTGGAACATACCAGTTCAATTGCCTTGATCCTGCAAACGTTTGCCTCACCGAGGGTCTTCCTTTCATGTTGTTGACTCTGGTAAATCCTTCATGATCAACTCTTGCATTTCTCCTAGGATCTGCATGTCGGTACATTGAGTGTGGCCTCCGGTTCATTGATTGTGTATGCTGGTTTGTGGGGCAGTTTCTAACAGTTTCTTACCAGTGTCCTTTCTTACCATGAATGTCTTCTTCTCTTCACCTTCACTTGAAGAAGTGAACTGTATCTCCTTACCGGATGTGTCTTTTCTATTTGAACTTTGACCTTCTTCAAATCCTAATCCATCGATATCTTTAGATGGCTTCTATTTTCTCAACATCTTGTCTAAGGCTTCGGTGTTGCCTTCATGTTTGTTTCTCACTTTCATTTCTTCCTTACTCTTTTCAAGCTCCTTTTTGAGCTTCATTATTTATGCTTCCAGATCTTGATGCTCCTTTTCCTTCTTCATCAGATCAGAGGATGTAACTTCACATATCCTCTTGGCTTCTTCCAACTAGAGTTTCAAGTTAGATATAACTTGATTGGACTCATCTAGGGATTTCTTCAAGATACCTTGTTCTTCTACTACAACAAACTTGAACTTCTTGAGTTCTCTTCTTGTTTTACTCAGCTCCTCAAGAGAACTTATGAGCTCACCTTCTAGATCCACTTCGGCCTCGATGTCTTCTTCTTCCTCATCTTCACCAACTAGTTCATCAAGTGCCATAAAGATATTAACTTCTCTTTCAATCTCATGATAGTCATCTTCTGATGCACTTTCTTCATCTGTGGCATCATCCTCAATAGTATATAGGTTGTTCTGCTTCCGGTAGCCTCTTCTTCCTTGCTGGTAGACATTTCTTTCTTTGTCTTTACTAGCAGATCTGCTAAAACTTCTTTTCTTATCTCCACTTGTTTCATTATAAGAATATTTTGCAGCAAAGTGTCCAACGTTACCACAGTTGAAACATTTAAGTGGTAACTTTCCTTTATACTTGTTGGATCCTCTCTTGAGCTTTCTGACAAAGTTTTCTACCTCTGCATTTGAGTCTTCACTCGAACCTTTATGAGAAATGTCTTCCTTGCCCTTTTTGGTTGTTAGAGAGCCAAATAGCTCATCCATAGTGAAAGTCTTTAGATCCTTGGCAAACCTTAGTATCATACTTAGATGTGAGAGATCTAAGTACCTTCTTGACAATAATCTCATCTACAATTTCTTCTCCAAGTCCTGTGATGGTGTTCACAGTTTCAACTATTCTATGAAGGTAGTTTGCAATCTTTTCTTCATCCTTCATCTTGATGCCTTCAAGTTGACCCGTTAGTGATTGCAGCTTGGCCTCTTTGACTTTGGCATCTCCTTCAAATAACCTCTGCATTTTATCCGAAGTCTCCTTGGTGGATGCATAGTGCATGACCTTGACAAACTCATTATTAGACAACCCGCTTAAGATAGCATGTTTAGCCTTTGCATTATTTTCATACTCCTTCTTAGCATCCGGATCAGTGGGAGGAACACTAGGGACAATATACCCATTCTTGATAGACATCAACATATCAAAAACAAGGGAGGAAATATAGGTCTCCATTCTTCTGCTCCAGAAGGCATAGTTCGATCCATCAAACATGGGAGCTTTTAAGGAGGCAGACTCATTTCTTTCCATTGTGTTCTATGACCAGAATCTACCCAAGCTTTAATCAACCAGGAACCTAGGCTCTCATACCAATTGTTGAACACAGTGTACCACTGAGAGGGGGGTGAATCAGTTGTTCCTAAATTCTTTCCTTTTAAACAACCTTGGAATACCGGTTATCACCCTAAGCACTAAACAATCAAGCTAATAAGATAAATGTCGATATCAAAAGAGACAAACACACAAATGCAACCCACAACACCAGATCTATAAGGAAACTCCAATATGGGAAAAACCTCGATGAGAAATGTTGCTGGAGTATACTCCTCCAATCTAGCCTCACAATGAAATAATGGATTACAATTATTTAGGGCACCAACCCAAGGAGCACCAACCCCTGTACCAAGCTCCAACTTGGTGTTGTATAGTGAAATACAATTTTGATACAGTTATATCACCTGATTGCAAATGAGTTCTGCAACACCTGATCAATGGATTTTTGTCGGTTAACAACCTCCTTTTCTTCACTGGTTCTCACACTGCTGGTTATCAGATTACTCTCTTTGATCACTCACCAATTACTCCTAGCCTCTCTTCTTTCTCCCTCAGTCTCATACCACACCGTGTCACCCTTGGATGCCTTCCTGATCAATCACACCTCACCAGTTTACTTGACTGTTAGAACTGCAACGGTTTTCAAGTTATTCTATCTCTACCAGTTAGACCTTCTCACCGGTTCCCCTACTAACTCACACTGCAACTTTCTCAGAATAAACTCTAAGGCTAATAATCTTTCTCCTTTCTTAGGCTCTCTTCTCTCTCACACTTTGCATTAAGCATCAACTAGTTTCAATCTTGAGCTCACATATTTATCTTCTAGGGTTCCCGCCAAAACAACATTCAAACAGTGTCGTGTTAGGTATTGCCTTCACCAACATGATCTGTATTAGATTTGATCCGATCTTCTTTTCTAGAGATGATCTGCACGCCATCGATCAACACTGCCAACACCTTGCATTCCAATGTGCATTTTCTATATTTAGATGTCCACTATGGTTTTCTGTGTTTCTCTGTCACATGCAATTAATGGCTCAGTTGTTTCCTTCAACAAATAGGTACGAAGATCAGATCTTCTTGAAGGATCAGTTCAATCACTTGACATCTTTTCTTCTTCAAGCCACTATCTTCTACCATCCTCCCATGACTTGTGGGTTCTTCATAAAAGTCAACCTACTTGCTGACTATTACGTCGATGCACACTTCACCGACCTATGCATGATCACCACCTAGCTTCCAGCTGTCATCTTTGTTGACATTTACCTCTGCTTGGTTTGCTATGTCAGTTTGACATTCTTCATTGACCAAGATTGACTTCCAGTTCGACTCACCTTACCGGTATAAACTAACTCCACCGGTGGGCCTTCATACCTGCATACCTCTTCTCTGTCAGTGGATCAACTTGGCCATCCATCAAACATGCCAGTCCCACTACTCAGTTCACACTACTCATTCCATTTACCAGCAACATTAATCTTTTATGAGTGTACTAGTTTACATCCTTCAATTCTTCTCTTTCTTTCTTTCTTTGCCTTGCCAGTGGTCCTGCTTTACCGGTAGATGATGCATTTCATGTGTATCGGTAACCTACCTTCTATCTGCTTACACACATATGGATTGACATCATCATATCTTACTTCTCCTATACCGGTCACCACTTCTTACTCACCAGTGACCATTGCAAACTAGTTGACATCAATGACAACTTAATGCCAATAATGCCAACATGTATTTCATCTCCTCCTCTTGATATCACATCATGAAGCAGTCACTGGTGAGGAGGGACTTCAAACAGATCAATCCAGACCGATCAACAAGAGTAAACACAACAAAAACATAAATATATGATGGAGGAAATGTAGAGCAGATTGTTTAATTTCATTAAAATTGATTACAACCAACCAGTGATAACCGAGTTATAGTATACCGGCTCACAGGCCTAGGAGAACATACATAATAGGTCACAATCGAGACCTTGAATCGTGAGATCTATCTTCTACAAATAGTCTAGCTACTGTATTTTCTCCTTTCTTTTCACTCTAATGCATAATTATAATTATATATATCATCCAAAGGATCAAGTCAACCCAAAAGGGATCAAAATCCGAAGAACAAGAGCTAACGTGCAAAATAAACAAGGTCGACCTCTGCCAAGAGATTCCTCCGAAAAATCCAAAGGATGAAACGTAGATCACGGGAAAAGATCATCCGCACACCAAAGAACATCGAAATCAATGCCCAAGGCTCTGCAAGCTTCAGAAGGGGTTCTGGTAGATCACTGGAATAGGTCCAAGCAACCGGTAACAAGAACTATCAACTGTTAACAGGAAATTGTCAAGGAAATTGATAGCGATATCTTGCCAGAAAATGATCCAAATGCGATGTGGTCTGGAAAAAAGAAAGATGATCAAGTCTTCAAGTAGAATCTAACTCCACAGGATCTGGTGAGCCAAAAATGGGACACATGGAAAGCAAAACAAAAATAAAATGCTTTTAGTTGATGCAATATTTCTATGAACCGGGGATGTTCCTGCATCAGACATCTGGGGTTATTGAAAAAGTGAGCCTCTCACTTTGTCGGGGTCAAAGGAAAACCAAGGTGGTCTACCTCTGCCTAAGAAATCCAAGATGAATCTTCAAATGGTCTGTCCTTCCACTTCACAAGGTATTCTTTATATTGGCTACTCTGGGTACTATGCCCAATCCTACTGTCCAAAATCTCTTCAATCTGATCCAGTTCCTTCTGGGGTAACTGTTTCTCCAAGTCTACAATATTGTCCTTGTTGAATTCTGATTCACGATACTCATTAAGATCTGGAATGTTAAACACCGATGAAATACTCAAACTATCCGAAAACTCTACTTCATATGCATTTCCAGAACTGAACTTCCTCAAAATCCTGCAAGGTCCAAACTTCTTCATCTACAACTTGTTGTAAGCTGTAACCGAGAATCTCTCTTTTCTCAGATATACCATCACTTCATCACCAACTTCAAATTCCTTATGTCTCCTCTTCTCATATGCCTTCTCCTTATACTTGCTATTCATGTCTTCCAAATGTTGCTTAACCTGAATATGCAAGGCTACCATGTGATCTACAAAATCTTCTGCTTCTGAACTTCTTCGGTCTTCACTGCTAATGTCTCTCAATTATGATATACCTCTAGGATGCATTCTGGTAACAATCTTAAAAGATGTTCTTCTGGTACTTCTATTCATTGAATTGTTGTAGGCAAACTCTGCTTGTGCAAGGATCAAATCCCAACTTTCGATTTTATCTCAAACTAAACATCTCAACAAATTTCCCAAACTTTGGTTAACAACTTCTGTTTGTCCATCAATTTGTGGATGAAAAGTAGAATTGAACTTCAAATTTGTCTTCATCTTCTTCCAAAGTGTTCTCCAAAAATAGCCAACAAACTTAGTGTATTTGTCTGAAACTATGCTCTTAGGTAATCCATGCAATCTCACCACTTCCTTGAAAAATAGGTCTGCAACATGCAATGCATCTGATGTCTTCTTACAAGGTATGAAATGAGCCATCTTCGAGTATCTATCCACTACCACAAATATAGAATCATTCCCTCTCGGCGTCTTAGGCAATCCAAGTACAAAATCCATGCTTATATCCTCCCAAGGTCTTACCAGTACTATCAAAGGTTTATACAATCCCACGTTCTAACTATTACCCTTTGCAACTTGACAAACTCTACGACTCTGGACATATCTCTTAATATCCTTATGAATCTGGGGCCAAAAGTACTGCTCACTCACCAATGCTACTATTTTGTCAATGCCAAAATGTCCAGCTAGTCCTCCACTGTGTTTCTCCTTTATCATACTCTCTCATGGAACTCTTAGGTATGCACAACTGAAATCCTCTGAATAACATGCCATCTTGAATGGAGTAATCCAACCACTTGCTTCTATCTACCATAACCGGTTCTTTACATGCTTTCCAAGGTTCTGCAAAATTCGGGTCATCATCATACAAGGTCTTCAAATCCTAATACTGTCACTCTCGTCTCTATCAGCAAATTCCCTCTCCTACTCAATGCATCAACAACTTTGTTAGATTTCCCACTTCTATGTTTCAACACAAAGGTGTAACTTTATAATAATTATACCCATCTCATATGTGTCTGATTCAACTTGCTCTGACTGTTCAAATACTGCAAAGCTTGATGATCTGTATACAACACAAACTCCTTAGGCAACAAGTAATGTCTCCACTTCTTCAAGGCTTGAACTATGACATAAAAATCCTAATCATACACTGAATATCTCCTCCGGGCATCATTCAATTTCTCACTTAAATAGGCCACTACTCTCCCTTCCTAACTCAAGACTGCTCCTATTACTATTCCACTTGCATCACAATCCACTTGAAATACTTTATTGAAATCCAGTAAAGCTAAAACAGGCTGCTCAATCACTTTCTGCTTCAACAGTTCAAAACTTTTGTTTTCTCCGGTGGTCCACTTGAATTCCTTCTGATCTCCTCTCATAGTCTTAGTCATAGGGTTACAAACTTAAATAAATTTTTTAATAAACTTTTGGTAAAAACTAGCCAATCTAATCTATGATCTTACCTCTCCAATGCTTTCCGATGTAGGCCATTCAACAATTGCTTTCACTTTCTCAGGGTCCATCTTCAAACCATCCTCAGATATCACAAATCCCAAATAGACTAAGTCATCCTTCATGAAATCACACTTCTTAATATTTATCAACAACTTTTCTTCTCTCAATCTCTACAAAACTTGTCTTAATTGCAACAAATGCTCCTCTTTTGTCTTACCGGAAAATCAAAATGTCATCCAAATACACAATAACAAACTTACCCAAGAATTTCTTCAATACCTCATTCATCAGCCTCATGAAAGTACTTAGTGCATTAGTCAATCCAAAAGGCATCACCAACCATTCATACAATCCTTCATTTGTCTTAAATGTTGTCTTCCACTCATCACCTTCTCTGATCCTAATCTGATGATATCCACTCTTCAAATCTACCTTTGTAAAGTATTTTGCTCTACTTAAATAGTCCATTATGTCATCCATCCTAGGCAAAGGAAATTGACATTTCACTGTGATTTTGTTTATTGCTCTGGAATTAGTACACATTCTCCATTCTCCATTCTTCTTAGGTGCTAATATTGTTGGTATTGCACAAGGGCTCAGACTCTCCCTGATCAAAGCTTTCTTCAACAACTCTTACACTTGTCTATTCAATTCTTCATTCTCTACCAGTGTCAATCGGTGTGCATCTTTGTTAGGTAAACTAGCTCTGAGAACCAAGTCCATGCAATGACTAATACTTCTCACAGGTGGCAATCCATCAGGTACATTATCTGAAATGATGTCTTCATATTCTGTCAGTGAATCTTTTATCTCTTCTAGGTGTTCTCCTTCTGATTCTGGTTTCTCAGTCTTCTTAGGAATTAAGGCAAAACACACATTCTCATGTCTCAGTCCATCCATGAATTTCCTTCCATCTACCAAATAGATTCTAGCATTCGTATAGACTTCATTCTTCAAAGGTTCCTCCAAGGGTAACAAGGTTTTCTTCATCCCATTGGCCACAATAGTGTATGTATTCTTCCTCCCATCATGTACTACTTGTCTAACAAACTACCAAGGTCTACCCAACAAAAGATGACAAATATCCATAGGCATAATATCACACAAGACTTCATCACGATAATTCCCAATTTTCAATTTCACCAAACATTGTTCACTTACTAACAAATTATGTCCATCCTGAATCCATGCTATCTGGTAAGGCTTAGGGTGTTTCAATCTCCCCAATTTCAACTTATTCACCATTTCTTCTGAAACAAGATTATCTGAACTACCACTATCAATAACAACTTTACAACACTTACCGGATACCTTACACCTAGTCTTGAACAGATTCTTCCTCTGCAAGGGCTCTTCATCTCCTCTGGTATGACACAAAGCTCTCCTCATCACCAACAGTTCTCCATCTTCCATTTTGTTGTTTGATTTGGTGGGATTTTCTTCCACCACTGTCGCTCTTCCGGTATTTTATGTCTTCTTACACTCGAATGCACGATGTCCTTCTCCTCCATACTTAAAGTAGGTTCCTCTAAATGTTCTCTTGTCTTGTCTTCCAAAATTTTTATTCTGGTAACCATTCGGTTCTCTCCTCTAGTAGAAATTTATATCATCCTTTCGGTATGAATTACCTTCTTTGTTCACTTCATTGTCCTTGTTTTGATCTTTACTAGTTCCTCTATCTCCAGTATATCCTCTTCCTCCTTGAAATCTTCCTCTGGTAAACCTTCCACCTCTGTCTCTCTACCTCTTCTCGAGTCTTTTGTTTAACTTCTCTTCTGCCTTTAGGGCATACTAGTAAGCCTCTTAAACACTCTCTAATTTGATCAAACTCAGTTAATCTTGTATAGCCATCCGCAATCCATTCAAATATCTTGCAACTTGTTCAACTTCATCATCAACATGTCCAGATCTGATATTCAACTTGTAAATTTCTTTGGTGTAATCCCTCACACGAGATTCCTTCTGCCTCAAATTTTGCAACTTCTGGAACAGATTCACTTGATAATCAACTAGCATAAACTTTGATGTCAACTTATCAATGATTCGATCCCATGCTTTAATCTTCTCTTTACCTCTTCTTTGTCTATCAACTTGCAAATACTCCCACCAAAGAGATGCATGACCTTTCAACTGGGTACAAGCATATTTCACCTTCTTCTCTTCTGCAGTGCTTTCAAAATCAAAATACTTCTCCATCTCCGAGACCCTATCCATCAATTCATCCGAATCCAACTTCCCATCATATTCAGGTGGGGTAAAATGAGGTTTAGTATTCTCCCTACTTAAAACCCTCAAAAAAATTTCCTCATCCGGATCAACCACCAATAGGTTTGCTTGTTCTATTAGGGCTTCTTCTCCTTCATCTTCACTCACATCTTCGATATGCCAACCTCTTCTCTGGGTTGTCTCCACGACTTCCAACCGAGCTGGTATACCTCACAACATCTCTATCACAATAGGGTTTGCATTCTCATGCGCTCCACCATTCATAGCTCCTCTTCGCGCCATCGTTCATGCTAGTCCTCTGCAGCTGCAGGTCGGATCCACAATCTACCACCCTACAACAAAAATTTCAGGACACAGAACCTCCGGAACAAAACTTCACTCTGATACCACTTGAAGCAGTCACTGGTGAGGAGGGACCTCAAAGTGATCAATCCAGACTAACCAGCAACAGTAAACACAACGAAAACACAAAGATATGATGGAGGCAATGCATAATAGATTGTTTTATTTCATGAAAATTAATTACAACTAACCAGTGACAACCGGGTTACAACATACCATCACACAGGCCTAGTAGAACATACAGAATAGGTCACAACCGGGACCTTGAATCGTGAGATCTATCTTCTACGCATAGTCTAG
This sequence comes from Cryptomeria japonica, assembly GCF_030272615.1. NCBI lineage: Eukaryota > Viridiplantae > Streptophyta > Pinopsida > Cupressales > Cupressaceae > Cryptomeria > Cryptomeria japonica. The sequence continues at coordinate 406,649,199 of NC_081414.1, read as the reverse complement.
ATACTGGATTCTCTTCTTTCTTTTCATTCTTATGCACAATTATAATTATATATATAAATCCAAAGGATCTAGTTGGTCCAAAAGAGATCAAAACCCAAAGAACAAGACCTAACGTGCAAAATAAACAAGGTCGGCCTCCGCTAAGAAATTCCTCTGAAAAATCCAAAGGATGAAACATAGGTCATGGGAAAAGGTCAGCCACACGCTAAGGAACATCAGAATCAACGCCCAAGGCTCTGCAAGCTTCATAAGGGGTTCTAGTAGATCACCAAAATAGGTCCAGGCAACTGGGAACAAGAATTGTCAACTGATAACAAGAAACTGTCAAGGAAACCGATAGTGATATCTTGTTGAAAAATGATCCAAATGCGATGTGGTTTGGAAACAAGAAATATGATCAAGTCTTCAAGAAGAATCCAACTCCACAAGATCCAGTGAGCCAAAACTGGGACATAAAGAAAGGAAAATTGAAACTGCAAACATAAAGCAAAACAAAAAGAAAATGGTTTTGGTTGATGCAAGATTTCTATGAACCAGGGATGCTCCCGCATCACATCACCTATTGCACCTAATGATGTAGATGATGTGACTGTTTTGTTTTCTTGTGATTTAGTGTAGCAAGATATACCTTGTCTTTTGACTTCAGTTTCTTGGGATGACTACTTGACAGACATTGCAGGTTTGTTTGTGGAATCCTACATTGCAGATTTGGGAGACATCATTGATGATATTCATCTTCTCTTTGATGAAGATGATCATTCTTCGATTGTTGCGAGGGAACACTTTGACCCTCTTGTGCATTCTCTACATGATCCTTCTTTCGAGGTTGACATGATTGTGGATACTTTTGTACAACAATTGAAGGAGGTCTCTTTATCCTTAGAGGATACATGTGAGTCTTTGGATATTGTTCTACATTCATCTTCACTAGATCTTGGAGTGTCTTTTTTAGTAGTGTGGAGGAGTTCACGATCTTTGGAGGGGGTAACTCTTAGCATCGACATGGGGACACTTGAGCAGTTTTTCAGACACTTCATTCATCATGAGTTTTTTTCCTACATATTCCCTTCATGATTGGGGATACTTCATGGATACACCTTTGGTTTTGTTTCTTCCCAAGGGGAGGAATGTTGTTTGACAATCACATGGAGCAGTTTCTTCATTTAGTTTTGAGCTTCTACCATTGGTGCACATTCTACATTGAGGGGGGGCTACGTAGTCTCTCTTCTTCTCTCATATGGGGTGGACATTTTCCTCACATGGGGTTTGGTCCTTCTCATAGTTCTTTGAGAGTTATTTGTATAGTTTTCATCTCTCTTTTGGGGGAGGGTTTTTTCCCATTGGGTTTTTCTCTCTTTCCCCGCTTTATGGGAGATTGCATTTGCATTTGTACATGGGTACCTAACATGGCCTTGTAGTCGTGACCCATCTTGCATTGCTTAGTTGCATTGTAGACTTAAGTGCATTCCCCTAAGTTGCACTTAAGGGGGGTGTTGGTGTAATTATTTATTCATGGTGGATATAATTACACTTTACTTAAGTTTACTGAGGTACATGCATAACATTGCAGTTTGCATATGAGACACTTAGGGAGATGTGCATATATTGGGAGTGTGTATGTAGGAGAATTTCCACCTTTTATGGTGTGATCTTGTTGTTACATTCCACCTTCGTTGGGTGATCCACCTCATGTGGAATATTTTACTATTTCTCCTACCTACCCCTACCTATCCTTGCATCTCATTAAGCCACATGTCATCATTGTGTGCTCTCTTGTCGCCTTGCCTTTATAAGCAGGCTCATCATTCATTGTATGTAATTAATGATGATCCAGTTGATCTCTTTTGCATCTTGATAGGAATACAGTTTATTCTTGTCATAATTTATCTCTCTTGTCATTGTGTTATCTTTTGGTCTCTTTGATCTTTGTTGCTTCAAGCATAATCTCACAGAGAGTAATGTAATAGATATTCTTATATAAATTTTATTAGAGGTACATAATTTTCTTATAATCAAATCTTCGATCTCATGAAAAATGATACAAATTCTATGCAATTTATTCATGGATTGTTTGTAGGATAAATATTAATACAATGATTGCACCCATTCAACAAAATAATTAAATTAGAATGCATGTATCATCACTAAATTTAAATTTGATATGTTTTAATTTAGATTTTTGTTGATATGCAAAATCATGGTAGTGGAAGAAATAAATTGGGATTATAGTGGTACTAATGAGTATATATTCTTACAAATCAATGCACTTGATTTGGGGTAAACCTAGTACCAAGAAAATAATCAATACTTAGAAAGGACTTCATTAATCTCCTTGTAAAGAATCAAATATAATTGCGATGAAAGTAGAGAGATTACCATCTATGTCAATTAAGGCAATAATGTAGTTGGTAGAAGAGATCTGAAAGTAGGGTTTATCAAATTGATATGATGCAATAATGAACTCTCCATCACAAAGTTTAGACACTTGAAGTCTAGTGATGGGTGTCATAATCCTACTTTATAAATTATAAAATAATTTATACTTGTTTTATTCTTTCTTTTTTTTCAATTTTAAAAATAATATTTAAAAAAAAATTTAAATAATAATAATTTTATTAGATAATAATAATTATTAAGATCTTTATTAATTATTTTATTAAAAAAAAATTTAGTTATATATTAAGAATAAAAATATTTTTAGATTTTAAAAAAGAAAGTAATTCATAACTAATATGAAAAATAGTATCTAAGAAAGTTCACACATAATAATAATAATAATAATTTGATAAGATAATAATAATTATTATTAAGATTTTTATTCATTATTTTATTAAAAAAAGTTTTAATTGTATATTAAAAATAAAAATTATATTTTTAGAACTTTAAAAAGAAAGTACAATTCATAAATAATATGAAAAATAGTATTTAAGAACTTAAGTAAAATTCACACATTTTATTTTTTTAAAAGAGGTTCTTACCTTATTAAAAGTTATTAAAAGTTATTGTTTCTTTATAAAGGAAAAGCTTAAGTTTTAGGAATTAAGAAAGCCATTGTATTATATGCAGAAAATTTTAAATTAGAACTTCAGCTTCCCACTTAATTTAGTAGTCAAATTAGCAATCATAGAAGACATGCATGGGCTATAGTGAGAGGGAGTTTTGTTTAATTTTATCTCATTTTTTTAAAAGAGGTTCTTACCTTATTAAAAGTTATTAAAAGTTATTGTTTCTTTATAAAGGAAAAGCTTAAGTTTTAGGAATTAAGAAAGCCATTGTATTATATGCAGAAAATTTTAAATTAGAACTTCAGCTTCCCACTTAATTTAGAAGTCAAATTAGCAATCATAGAAGACATGCATGAGCTATAGTGAGAGGGAGTTTTGTTTAATTTTATCTCATGTATTGGATCGCAGAATAAGTGCTAAAAATAAATTGAGCAAGAATAAAAGGGTGGGAGCCGATGAAAGTATTTTCAAGCTTAGCATCTCCAAAGGAAAGGAAGGCTAAGTGATTTTCATAGGAGAGAAAATTCACAATAGCAATGAATAATACAGTCATAGGAGAATAGTAGGATATAATTGAAAGGATCAATTTGGAGAGCAAAGAGGTAATCAACTAAAGAGGTAATCAACTAAAGTGGAGGATAACAACATGGAGCTTTGAAGAAATCCTTCAGCGTGAGTCGGGTATGTGACTAGATCCCAATAGAAACTATCTATATTTTATTTTTCACTTCTTATACTTGTGAGATTAGACTAATAGGAAAATGCATGGAAGTGAGAAATTTTACCATTGCCTTTATTTAATAATTAATTAAAAAAATCAATTCATTATATTTTAATTTTTAATTATTTAAAAAACACAATTAATGATAAAGTTTGAGTGCTCGATAGACAATGGCTTCTTTTACCACGATTGTTCTATTGGCTGTCTGCTTAAACGAGACACGGCTTAGTGTGTCGTGCCGTGGGGTCCACCCAATCTGCTATCCCGTCTTCTGTTCCGTCCGCCGTCTGCCGTTTCCTCTCTGTTGTTCCGTCCGCCCTTTCCGTTTGAGTTAGTTTACCTTTCATGTTTTTAGTCCCACATGTTCTGCGAAGAGGTAAAAGGGCAAAAGAGAATTATAAAGCGTATAGGCAAATTGTTGACAAACCTTTTTCTGTGCTAACTATTCAACCCGAATGGCGTTTTAAATCCGTCTCCAGCCATAACGTTTGACATGCTCCACAAACAAACCCGTTTTGTGCAAATGCTGTCATTACGCGGAAGGCGTTACTTATGTGAGATGGACGAGCTGATCTTTAAAATCGATGGTTGAAATTGTATGTGATTGCTGCAAGACGATTCAGAAGATTAGAGCCGTCTGATTTTTGCTGCTTTAAATAATAGGTTTTTTTGGCTATATGCGTAAGAGATCTCACGGATAACCGATTGTAGTCAGATATTTCATACAAGAAAACTGGAGAACGGAGATTAAAAACCTGCAACAGTCAGCAACGTGGCAATCAAAGCTCTTTCAACAGATTTTGCACATTCCCCCAATGCATATTTCCTCTTACCAGTCGTGTCAGTATTTTGACCATCAATTTGAAAACACCAATAGAGAAGCAATATGCAAATCTTCTTCTCGTTGTCCTCACACTTTCCCAAAGAGGTGCACAAAATGGAATATGCGTTGAAAAATTTGTAGAGATCAATAAAAAAATCATTTAAGCAAACAGTCAGAGTAGACATATATCTTTAGATAACAATATTTGTGATTATATGATGAGTTTTTTAATCAATTATTGATAATGTTTTGAAATAATCAAAGTTTAATTTCTATAATTTGTATTATGTTTAAAATTAAATATTAAGGAATTGATTTACTTTCAAATATTAGTTTTCTTATTCTAGTGTAAAATTTCATTTCGTATTGAAAGCTTCATAAATTATAGGAAAAAACAGTTAATGTAATATCTATTATCCACAAATCAAAGAGAAAAAATAGTTATGATAAATCAAAATATATATGCATATATAAATAATAATTATATTAATATTATCATCACTTATTTACTGAGTTTATTTTTAAAATTTTATATACCATTAATTTTATTTATTTATTTTTAAATTATACATTAAATTATTTAATTTCTTAGAAGTTTAATGTAATAAAAAAATATTCACATTTATAATATTTAAGTTCCTTTGCATAATGTTATAAAGCTCTTAATATCTTGTTTATAATCTTTTACTAATTATTAATATTTAATATTTGATAATTATATACTAAAATTTTAATTATTTATTATTATATTATATTATTTTTTATTATTTTTAATTTTTTATAATTTAATATTAAAGTTATACTAACATCGTCCAAGGGGTTGAGCTTAATTGGTTAAAACACTAGGTTCTCATTGTGGAGACTCAAGTTCAATTTCCAATAAGAACATCTAAAATGAATCTTAAGCTGTGACTCTTACCCCAAAAAAAAAAAAAAAGAGTTTTTTTAATTAAGAATAAAAAAATCTTAACTATATGTTAATTAAAAGTTAATTAAATTATATATTAAGTATATTATTTTAATCTATGTATAATAATAATTTATATTATATTATAAGCTTATATTAATATTTTTTTACTATCTTGTAATTAATATTATTATTATTTTTATCATAGTGTCATCTTTCTATTAATAATAAAATAATTTTAATTATCAGTTAATTAAGTTTTATACTAAATATATTAGTATAGCCCCCCCCCCCTCTCTCTCTCTCTCTCTCTCTCTCTATATATATATATATATATATAACAAGTTTTTATTAAAATAATAATAATAATTATATTATTTCTCTATTGTATTTCATTCATTTATTATTAAATTTTTTTATTTTTTTTAACAATAGTAATATATTTAATATAAATTTTAATAAACTTAAATTTAAAAATAGTTTATTATTAATAAGAATATAATAATAAGAGTCCAATGCTAATATTATATTATGTTATGTATATATTAAAATTATAATATTAACTTATAGATATCAATAGTATTCAACGAATACTCAAAATATAATATAATCTTTAATAATTAAGACAACATTAATAATAAGTTAATAGAAATAATAATAATACTAATACTAATACTAATAATAATAATAATAATAATAATAATTAAATAATAAGATAATACTAATTACAAAATAAATAAAGATATATATTAAGATTTATATGTCAATTTATTATTATTTATAATTCACAATTTATTTTTTTTATAATGATTTATTATTAATTATTATTAATATTGTCTTAAAATATTAAAATAAATATTTTTCATTAACAAAATTTTATTAATTTATTTTTAATATTTAATAGTAAGAATATTTTAATTTTTTGACAGTCTATTTAATAAGAATAAAATATAATTTTTGATAATTATTGTTCAAATATATTTAAAAGAATTTATTCTTACTAAAAAATTAACAATTTAATTTTAAATAAATTAAATAAAAAAATAAAGATTATTTTAATAATATTAATTGTATAATTTTTTTTAATAAATTTTAAAATTTAATTTAAAAGTCAAAAATTAAGGATAATATAAACTCATATTAAAAGATGACAGACATGCATAAGAAAATGAGATTTGATACTTGACATTTGAATTAACAATGATAAATGCCTGAATGTATTTTAATGCCAAAACAAAACCACTCTGATATATTTGATAGTGAATGACCTAGACGTATTAGTTTTATATAAAATATTTTAAAATAGAATTATAGACTTCTTAGACATTCTATATAAATTATATTTGACAACCATCAAACACCTCTTTTCGATACAAATACTAATATAAAATTTTATGCCAATATTGCAGGACATAACTTGTTTCAAGGGTATGATGCATCAAAAAAAATTCATCTTTGAATCCAGAAAACCAAGAAAGTCAAAACACAAAGTGTCGGACTTTACATCCCCTGTCATTTTCAGTGTACTCGTTGTTAATATAAATACATTCACTACACCAGTGGCAAAGCTTAATTCATTTGGATAACATGGGGAAGGTTGTAGCATGGGCCATGTTCATCATCCTCCTCCTCCAAATATACCCAACTACAGTTGCCCCAAATTACATGATTTCAAAGGATGACGTGACTGCAAGGAAATACATGTCTTACCACGACTGTTATTTTGACCCTCTTGATGACTCTAATGATGATGGCAATAATATAGACGTGGCTCAAGATGACACCGCCCTTTACACCACAGTTCAGGATGCCATTGATTCCATTCCAGAAGAAAATAGTCGGCGGGTAAAGATTTTCATACGGGCCGGAAAGTACAGGTGCATGAGGAATTTAACTTAAACAAAAAAAAATGATCTTTCACATTCATTCGAGCTTAATAATTGGTGTGCACTTGTAGGGAGAAGGTGAAGGTTCCGTGGAATAAACCATTTATTTCTTTCATAGGCGATGGGATCGGAAAAACAATTCTAAGTTGGAACGACAATGCTTCATCCAAAGACTCTGACGGGAATTTGTTGGGCACCTCTAGTTCTGCTTCAACTACCATCGAATCTGTATATTTTTGTGCCACTGGCATTACTTTTGAGGTAATTCTACTTATTTGACATTTGATTTTTTTAGTAAGTTGGCAGTAATAGAAGAGAGCTTCGTTTAAACAAACTTAAACGTTTGTATGAGAGTAGAACACCGCTCCTGTGCCACTGCCAGGGGCAAAGGATATGCAAGCGGTGGCACTGCGCGTGGTGGGAGACAAAGCTGTTTTTATCGACTGTCAAATGGTGGGACATCAAGACACCCTTTATGACCATAGTGGCAAGCACTTTTTCTTGAGGTGTTTCATCGAGGGCTCCATTGATTTCATTTGTGGGAATGCTAGATCTCTCTACCAGGTAATCTCTTTTAACATTTCAAAATTCAATTTTTTTTTCTAAATCTTAAGATAGCTCTATTCAAACTATATTAAATTATTATGTAATGTTAAATTTCATGGCAGAATTGCATACTAACATCAAATGCGGAGAGCTGGGGAGCCATTGCAGCATCTCAAAGCTTGCCAAACATGGCAACAGGATTCTCGTTTGTGGAATGTAAAGTGAGGGGATCAGGAAATGTGTATCTGGGACGAGCATGGAGTAACTATTCTACAATTGTCTATTCCAATTGCCAATTTGACAACATTATAGATCCTAGGGGATGGGATGACATGACTTACACATCTAGGAGAAGGTAATATATTTGTTTTTGTTGTTGGTTTTTTTTGAATTGTGTGGCATTCAATTGAATAGGAAACTGAGAAAATGAGTGTTTGATTGGGATGTAGTACAACTATGTTCGGGGAGTTTAATTGTAGTGGCCCAGGCGCAACCAAGACAGGGAGAGTGTCGTGGGAAACTAACCTTTCATTTGAGCAAGCCCAACTATATCAGAGTCGCCAATTTATCGATGTTCAAGATTGGCTTAACATTTAGAATGCACATTCTTCACTTACTACTACTCGCAATTGGACCCAATAGGTTAAATGACCTCGTGCTAATTAAAGCTCCTATCTTGGAATGAAATTTTGATTATGAATTATGAAAGTAGACAAGAATAGCATGGTAATTTTTATATTTGTAGCCGATGGAAATTTTTTGTTTTCATTATATATATTATATGATTATTTGTGGATTAATTGTTATGTTGGTGGTTACATTTTATTATATAAGTAGTTTTTTTTGTGAACATGATCATTTGAGATTATTTGTTTAATCAAATCGATCAAGTTTGATAATAATTTTGCTTGCTTAATGATTTATTTAAAATTTCATTGTATAATCAATAATGCTTTAAGTGTAATATATTTCAAATTGACAAGACTATCCATGTTGTAGCTCCATTGGGTGCCAAGTTTATATAGATAAGAAAGAGGGACAGTTATTCATTTTTGAAATCTTATGGAAGTACCTAGGTTATAATCATTTATAGAAAATAAAAAATAATTCCATTTGAATCCATCTAAGCTTATTTTCATTGGAGGACACCATATGATAATTGTCATTTGCAATTGACAAATAGATGTGGCACATGAATGTATGATCAAAGTTTTTAAAATATTTGTAAAATTGAATTAAATACCTAAAATTTAAGTTTGAATCCTCTATTTTTTTCATATTAGCAATAAGCCTTCCTTTTTAGATCCATCTCTAAGATGGAATAATACAAGCCCCCTTCAACTAAACTTTCTATCCAAAATCATTAAAGTAATTATGTGTTTTTGAGTTCCAAAAGAGATGGGAGAAATGCTTTGGTCAATAATCTATTTGCAGTTCTCTATGTTCTCCATATGGTAGTATTGAACACATATAAAGATGATGTCAATTTGTAAAATAAGGGAAGAAATTTGTTCAAGTTTGAAAAGAGAAATTGAATCTCTCTCTCTCTCTCTCTCTCTCTCTCTCTCTATATATATATATATATATATATATATATATATACTTACTCTATTGAAAAATAAATAATTTTTAATAATCAAACCTTTAAAATATATAAAATCTATATAGCTTATTAATAGATTATTTGTAAAATAGATATTAATATAATAATATTTTTTATTTGTAAGATAAAAATCTTAAAAATAAATTTTATAATTCAAACTAAAATCCATATGTCAATGTCTAAATTTTGATCTCTTTAGATTAAGAAAGGTTGATCATCATAATCTTATGTGAAAAAATCATGGCAATGAAAGAAAGAAGTTCGGATTACAGTGGTACTGTTGAGCATGAATTCTTACAAATCAATTCAGTAGATTTCAGAATAAGCCTAGTACCAAGAAGACAATCAATACTTATAAATAGTAAGATATAATTGGAATAAAAGTAGAGAGGTGGCTGGCCAACTATGGCATTTACTTTCTCATATGAAATGATTTCGTTTAGTGCCCATTTATTTCCAATCTTCTATAGTATTAAGTTTTGTTTCACGAGTACAAATTGGTGGATAAATATATGGTGATAGTTTTTCATCAGGATTCACAAACATCTAATATTTTAAGGTAAAAGAGATTTGAAAGTAGGTCCCAACACAACAATAGCATGCCACAATCAGCTCTCCATTGTTTGTATGCAAAAATGCGTGTTAATCAATTTCCATCACTTATTTAGATCCTCCACCAATTCAAATCATCCACCATGTAATTAGGTATGCTTTCAAAATCAAGATTCTTTTTAAATGTAAGGTAGATTTATATAAAAGTAATTTTATTCTCCTCTCATATAAATGGAAGATCTATTTCTCCAACTTGTGAGATTACATTTCCATAAGATTTTCACCTTTAAATTTTTTTTATTAATTAGTTTTTGTTATTACTCAAAATTTGAGAGTAATTTATATTACTTTAATTTGAATTTTTTTTTACTTTGGAGCTTTTTATACAATGAATTTATTAAGAAATTATTTTCTTTACAAAAGATGTATTGCTATCAAATCATATCTGCTTATTAATTTATCAACAGTCAAGATTGATGTGGAAACCCGCATACTTTTCTTTCTACTACTTGCAATTGAATCCATAGATTCAATGCAAATTACTGCCCTTTTTTTATAATATAAGTTGAATATTTGAACATGTTATAAGCTCTTATCATATTTTAAATAAAGTATTGATTATGTAGCCTTAAAGTACTTTTGGGTGATGGATCAATTTTGCTCTAGTTATACTTATTGTTGTTTATAAATATCATAAGATCATTTATGTATTAAGTGTTACATTAGTGGCTATATGTTATACCTAAGAGTTTTACTTTGCACATGTAAGATATTAGTTGAGATCCATTTTCTCAAGAGAACTATTGAAGTTTGAAAAAAATTCTTCTTCAATTGCTTACTTGAAATTCGGTTTCACAATCATCAACATTTTAAGTGCAAAATATTTTAGATAAACAAGACTCTTGAGCTCATGTTGCTTAACTATGTCTTGGTCGCTAAGCTTGGTGCAAAGTTTATAGAGATAAAAATGACAATAACTATCCATGTTTGAGTATAGAAATGAGCATTTTATGATTGGAGGGCTCCATATGATTGTTGGTGTATTACATTGGTGATCAGTTAATTGTGCAGTTAAAAGAAGGTAGCCAAAGGGAGCAACTTGTTTTGAATTGAGATTTGCTTGGAGAAGAGTTGTGCTAAGAAGAGTTGAGTGCTAGAATATATAATGTAGAAGAGAATGGGTGATGAGAAATAGTGAATACTTTGTTGTGCGACGAAAGGAGAAAATTGACAATGGAGTACATTTCTATGCTCTGAAAGAGAGTGTTGTGCAGTTTGCCAGAGATGCTAGAAAGCTTCTTGGAGGATGTTAAAATTATTATCTGTTTGTCGCCCTACACTACCTAAGGAATCCATTTAAAGGAATTTTTCTTCAAGTTCTCCACAAGACATGGGTACAGTTCAAAGGGCCTACGAATTTTCTAAGATATACCTTTTTTTATTGTTGAATAACTGTTTATGAAGATTTTAAAAGAGATTAAAAGTGCATTTATTTTAAAATGATGCTTGGTGGTCAATTAGTTGGTATGCAAAGGAGACACACATATACTGAGGTCTTGGTGTTACATTTAAGTTAATGGATTTAAGTTTTATACATTGAATAGTAGATTATAAGATATTTTAGATGTAAATTTCATATGTAAAGGTTTTAAATAAGGTGTTTGTTTTGTAGCTGGAGTATCTTTTAGAAGAGAAGAATTTGTGGTTAGTTTCATGAGGAGATGTAATAGGTCTCTTGTTGAAAGATATGATAATAGTATTAGGCAACAATAGGGATGATTTTGTGGCAAATGTTTTTGGTAGTCATTTGTTTCTATTGGATGATAAAAGCTCAAGTAAAGACATTATGTTTTCCATCAATTAAAGATGTGGCTC